>NC_060143.1:232833583-233153895 GCF_021461385.2 Schistocerca piceifrons | reverse complement strand
TTTTTTAGAATTCCGGGAATTTTTCATTGTTTTAGTTACCAGTTAAATGTTTGTGATCTTGACTGGTAAGAAGCAATACTCTATTGAAGGATATTACTGTATCCCGCTTTTACAGAATAATACTGCAGCAACAAAACATGAACGAGGGAGGAAAAAAAACGAAAATGCGACTTGAGTCGCAAAGGAAATGTGCCATATACAAACAACAACAAAACACTGTGCTCATACAAGTGTCTGCCAACCAAAGTGTGTCAAAGGCTTTAGGAAGAATATGCAGTGCTCCCTAACAACAAATTGCCTCTGATGAGTGTGACATGAGAGCTGTTTACATTAGATTCATTTGAGCAGTTGTGGGCGGGCTCTTGCGCTTGCGCAGTTGTCACATGTGAATAGTACCTTCTCCTGCTTTTGGCTACAGATGTGTGGCTTGGTGTCACTATCTAATTTGCTCCTGTTCGGAAATCGTAGATCCGGGGCTGATGCCCAGAGCAGTCTGAGTTGTAGTGGGGAGGTGGGTAGTCTCCATGTGACCTGTGTTTACATTTAGTGATTTTGCTGTTTCCTCTTCGGTTATTGCTCTCATCTGTGGCCGGGAGCTACCAAATGAATTAAAATATGTTCGCATAATTACGGAAGGCTAAAATATGTTGTTAGTTTCAGGTTTTATTTCCACCTTTCTGACAGTCCAAGCATTAATCGCCTTGCAGAACAATGAAGTTATATTTGTCTGTTTGCTAAAGAGATTTGCTTTTATTAATCTTATGCGCTGAAGCAGTCAATTTATTTGAAACGAAGTGTTTAATTTCACACTGTTGGCTAGTTTAAACTGTTCGCTGCATTTCAAGAGCACGTTTTCCAACTTCTAGCTCGTATGGAATTGTGCAATAATAATGAACCAAACATGAGGTAATAGAGTACTGGACTCTAGAAAATTTACATCCGAATCTGGACATACGATTATGCACTTTAAGCCGTATTATGCATTTTAGTATGGTTCACGAAATTCCGATGCTCCTGAAGTATCCTCTGATGCCTTGTTTCTTTTATGACATAATGCAAGATCTTTTAATGCTTTACGCGTACGAACATGCGGGCTTCCTGCATCATCGTAGCTGCGCAGGCGCAGTGACACCTGTTATCTGGCGCTCTCTGGCAACTGCTGAAACGAACCAATTTCTAGCAGGTCACAGGAAAATATTCCGAATGATGATTTGAAAAGTGTTACTTTCAAAGTAAATTTCCTTTTACGCACTTTCAAAGTAAATTTCCTTTTACGCAAGATGAACTATGTGCGAGAACGTACGATGAATTTCTTAGATCAGAGCATTTATTGGACTCTCATTCAAAAATCAACTCTTTGAGGACGACCATCTAGAAGAATTTAGAGCCCAGAAGATCAGACATTTATGTTGTTAAAAATTTTACTGGCACATTGTGTGATGTTTCTTAAAGTGTAACAAGCGCAAAAAGATCAGCATTATATGTGGAAGCTTAGCTTCTCTTGCAGCTTATTAATCTTAGAGACGAATATTATTTGTGAAAGCTTTGTTTTTCTTGTAGCAACACTGTCGATTAATTTCCACCATTAACTTTTCTTTTTTGTGTGTTCGCGCTACTTAAGTGAACTTGCTATTGGTTGACTACATCATGTGTCCTATGCTGTCATCAGCTGGTGAGATCACGTGACATGAGCTATGACTGGCTCACAAAAGCCCATCGCAATCTCAATTTCATTGCTTCGGAAAGTAACATGCAGTGTTCGATGGAATTAGAATTTATACCTCCGTAACACGGAAAAATGCAGCGTACATGTTGCTGCACATCAAAGATCTTTCCAATACGTGTTTATTTCCCCCCTGGGTTTCGTGTTCTAAAGTGCCGGCAAATTCTAAGTCTGTGTAGAAAACCATAAACGTTCTAAGGATTGATAAGTTTTACAGTGCCGAGGAAAAGTATACTGTCACTTAACACAGAAAAAGCATATTTTCAACCAGGAAATCTGGAATTTTTTTCCTTGTCCATGTATACACCCTGGTGTGACCTATACCTTTTACCAAGAGCTGGGCATTCACAAATTCAGTATAGAATCTGACGGGATTCCACTGGGGCCTGGAGCTTTGTTCATTTTTAATTATTTCAGCTGTTTCTCAACATCACGCCAGTAATATTTATTTCATTCACCTTTTCATAGGTACAAAATTTTAATTGGGATTATTCTCCTGGGTTTTCTTTATAAAAGAACATTGGAAAAGATAGTTAAGCATTTCAGGTTTTGCTTTGCTGCCCTCAATTTCAGTTCCTGTCTGATTTGCAAGGGGCAGGACACTAACTTTGGTGCTATTAACAGTTTTCACATATGACCTGATTTTCTTTGGGTTATGTGGAAGATCAGTTGACAATATTCTGCTGTGGTATTAATTGAAGATAGCGGTTGCTCTCTTAGCAGCCAAATGTGTTTCATTCAACATTTCTGTCTTATTTCCCCATGTTTTGCTTTTTTTTTTTTTTTTTTAAGTTGGACTGGACTGTTGTACTGGGTACATGGCTATCTAATGTGTGGTCAGCTATTCTTCTAAACTTCAGCTGTAGTTCCTGTACATGTTGTGCCCAGCTACAAATTCCCCATTGAGATGTGACACCACTGATGTTTTTTTAAAAAGCTTATTGAACATGTATATCTTATTCTTGTTTAAGCTGTCCTTAACACTTTGGTGGTCATTGTTGCCACAACCCCATCATGGTCACAGATACCAGTTTTGATGTGGACATCCTCAAAGAGGTCAGGTCTGTTCGTTGCCATTAGATGCAATATGTTTCCATCATGAGTGAGGTTCATAACTATCAGTTCTAGGTAGTTCGCAGAGAAGGCATTTAGTAAAGTTTCCCAGGATATTCTATCATGCCCACCACTAACAAAACTGTAATCTTCCCAATTAAATGTGGAATGACTAAAGTCTGCACCGATGATTGCAGTATGATTGGGTAACTTTCATGCAAGTGGACTGTTTTCTCGAAAGTTTTTGGTTACATCAGGGGGCAAGTGTGGTGGGCGATAGGAGGATCCAGTTATCATTTTATGCCCACCCTGATACAAACAACAAATGTATAGCATTTTGTAGTATTGTTACAGTAATGACCATGTTTACCCAGTTTCGAAACGTATCCAATTAGAAATTGAACTTCATGAACGCTTGCGAGGGCTACATACATAGCCCACAGACTTCCAGCAACTATTTAAATGCCTTTGTGCTGTGGGAACTGGCATGCTGTTAGTGTGAGAGGGTTCTTACCAGAGGAATACAGGAAACAGTGGCACAGTGATGTGCCAATTTTTTAGACTAAATGACATTTTTACTCACTGGCCTACATCTGTATCCCGCATGTGCATAGTATTGTTAATACTGGCCTGGATTCTTACCTGAGCTCGATATTCGTTCAGTTGCTTGTTCTTACTCAAAAGGTGTGTTTAATTTTCCTGTAGGTGACATCTACCTTTCCCCTAGTTGTGCAAGATTCTACAGCCTTGCATTTTACTTGTAGCCATTTTGAATTTTGTCGGTCCGTTCAACAGTTTAATTTGCTGTATTTTCTGTTTTCCTGTTTCATCAGTTAATTCAATATCTCCTACTAGGTCTTGTTTTTTTACTCATGTGATCCCGTGTTGCATTCACTATTTCATCTCTTAGTTCTAGCCATTTGTCTTCTGTTGTAGTCCTTTCCCTTATTTCAGTACAGCATTGCCTGATCCCTCTGGAACCACCACCCTCTGGTTCTTTCAATTTATCCAGGTCCCATCCCCTTAATTTCCTATCTTTTTGCAATTTCTTCAGTTTCACTCTGCAGGTCATAACCAATAAATTATGAACAGCGATCAAATGCGCCCATGGAAATATTTCACCGTTTAAAATCCTCTTACCATTATAAAAATGTTATAGGAAAGTTCTTGTAGAAAGTAAATATTTAAGATTGAAGGAGATCACACACCAAACAGAAGTAGTGTGAAGTGTTTGAAATGCTGGCATGTAGGGGCTTAGGTGTTTTTCTTTTTTTCCAGCTTGTCATAGGATAACTCCAAAAACTAGCATGTCTGCTTTCTTTTTTTGCTTATTGACAATTCAATGCTTGTGCTTTTCGGTGAGTGATCTCCCAACTAGAAATCTTCCATATACTCAGGTCTCTTCTGTGTATAAAATTTTTTCGTGAAAGTAAGTATTAGTGATAATTAAATTACCTTCTTTCCCTTGTTCTACTACTGAATTTGTCAAGCTTCACAATTAAATTGTCTGAATAATTTCTTTCTCGTTGTCATATATTCTTTCAAGCTACTTGCCTGTGGATTGAGTTGACACGTAAATTTGCACTACAACAGATGGGTAAAGGTAGAAAAGGGCCAATGGTGTACTTACATGTTTTGTACAGGAATGTTGTCAACATTTATGAGGTATGGTGGGACCAAAAGAATGTATGTCAGCTGTTTATGCAGCCAATGCAATAGCAGCAGGTAGACATGTTTTGAACTAATACGTTCGGAAGAAAGGGTGCAATATTGGTGGATCAGTGTTGTTGTTTTTTTGTTAAATTGTTGATACACTTAAGTGTGCTCCCTCATATAGATTGTGTTCATTTCACCACCCCATTTGATACATGTTCATGTCCCTGCAATTAATCCACAAGACATTCACTGGCAACAGTCTTCTTTATAGCACTTGCTGGCATAATCACAAAATATTTCTCTCCAGACTCACTAACAAACTGAGAAACAACAAACAAGGCAATGGTTTCAATTTTGAGGCTAGAAGTAAATTGCCACTTCTCTCACCTCTCATTGGTTATGTCAAAGAATTATCCCAATGGCTCTGCCAAACTGACGTGTTGCCAACCTATGAGCAATACATAAACACTGCTGTGACTTCTGCTGCTAGCCCTGATCTTGACTCAAAGTTTTTCTTCACTGTGGTGGTGTTCACTGTACTGTTTGTAGTAGGCTACATAGTTTAACCATATCTTTTTCTTTTTGTTTTATTTCAGAAACATATATAGGTGCACAGATAACATGTCATATTAGTCTTTGACCAAAATTTGGCCACTTCCAGTCCATTTTCAGTTGACACTGAAGCATGTGCTGGACAATCTGGACTTCTCCATGATAACACTTACAAGGGAACCTCCCCATCGCACACCCCTCAGATTTAGTTATAAGTTGGCACAGTGGATAGGCCTTGAAAAATTGAACACAGATCAATTGAGAAAACAGGAAGAAGTTGTGTGGAACTGTGAAAAAATAAGCAAAATATACAGACTGAGTAGTCCATGGGCCACATATGCAACATCTAGGACACCAGAAACCCAGGAGCGCCGTGGTCTCGTGAGCAGCTGCAGAACGGGAGGTCCTTGGTTCAAGTCTTCCCTCGAGTGAAAAGTTTACTTTCTTTATTCTTGCATAGTTATTATCTGTCCGTTTGTTCATTGACATCTCTGTTCACTGTAATAAGTTTAGTGTCTGTGTTTTGCGACCGCACCGCAAAACCGTGCGATTATTAGACAAAAGGACGTGCCTCTCCGATGGGAACCGAAAACATTTGATCGCAAGGTCATAGGTCAACCGATTCCTCCACAGGAAAACACATCTGATATATTCTATGCGACACTGGTGACGGCATGTGCGTCACATGACAGGAATATGTTGTCGACCCACCTAACTTGTACACTTGGCGAATGGGTAAAAAGATTCTTCTACCTTGCCCGATTTAGGTTTTCTTGTGGATGTGATAATCACTCTCAAAAAAGTGATGAAAACATAAGAGTTTGTCACATAAACTGAAAATAAAACAATTAAATTTTTCACTCGATGGAAGATTTGAACCAAGGACCTCTCGTTCCGCAGCTGCTCACGTTACCACGAGACTACGGCGCTCCTTCGTTACCAATGTCCTTGATGTTGCATATCTTCCCATGAACTACTCAGTTTGCATATTTTGCTTATTTTTTCACAGTTCCACACAACTTCTTCCTGTTTTCTCAATTGATCTGTGTTCAGTTTTTCAAGGCCTATCCACTGTGCCAGCTTATAACTAAATCTGAGGGGGTGCGATGGGGAGGTTCCCTTGTTAGTGTTGTTTTCTGTTGCCAGGTTAAACCTTGATGCGCCCACTTCTGATCTCAGACCATTCAAAGATTTCCAGATCATTCATTCCTCACCATTTCCTGGAGGCAGAGTTTCAGAAATTCTTTTCCAACTAGAGAGAAGGGAAGTCTTATCCCTTCAATGTTGCACCCTGGCAATTTCAGGAGTGGTAGTGCCTCTGATGTTCTAAGGAAATTCTTCCTTGACTTCAACCGCTGTGAAATTCAGTTTATGTCCGTACAGAGGATGATTCCTATTTATTTATTTTCTGCAGTTTCTCTTCAAATGGGAGGTTGTGTTATTCCTGTAAGGCAGGAGCCGGTTTCAACCTACTTGTTATAATTCTGCAGGTGTCATTAAAAGCGACATTTGCCTGTTTGGCAGGTGATGAATTATACCAAACTCTGCTGCAGAGTAGGCTGATGCCAGTGCAGACGTTCAGATGGTTTCAGGTTGACTACATCACTGTGATGTGGCCAGTTTTCTTAACGGATTATTCATGGTGGAAAATTTCAACTTGCTATTCATGCAGTGCATTCTATTGAAAGTAAGATCTGTCCAGTGTCGGACCTGGGTATTTTGGAGTGTAGAAATGTTGCAACTCAACTTCTGACCATATCATCAGTTTACGAGTAGCCTTCCTATTTCTCAAATGAAAACCACACACTTGAGTCTTTGAGGGGTTTGGTTTAAGCTGATTTATACTATAGTATATTAATAGATCTTCAAGGGCATTTGTCAGGGTCTTCTCCAGTTATTAAAAGCCTGAGCTCTGAGTGGCAAGAGCAAGATCAGCAGCATACATGAAACTTTAGATGTTGGGGTCACAGGTTGGTCATTTGTATACATTATGAGTAGGATTGGAGCCATACTGCTTCCTCGGGAAGACCGTTTCTCTGTAGTTTCCATGCACTTGAAAGTCAACAGAGAATTAGGTTTTTCAGAATTGCTGTGATGAACCCAGTTAGGCCAGAATTGTAGGTTATATTGTGTACCTGTAGTAGTAGTAGTAGTAGTAGTAGTAGTAGTAGTAGCTGGTGGTTGACAGTGTCATAGGTCGCTGATAAGTCGTTGACAAATACCACCCCTGTCGCTTTTAGAGCTTCAAACCCAGTTTCAATTAACTGCGTGAGATTCAACAGTTGTCCGGTGCAGCTTTTAATCCTGTATTGACCAAACCAGTAATCCCATTCTTCCTGTCACTGCACTTCAGTAATTCCCACAATATTTAACTTCAAACTGTTTCGTTTTGTAAGTTCTCTAACCTACCTATTTCATGAAATGATTTAGAGTTATAATCTTGAGTTGTCCCTGTCAAGAATTCTGTATTTGGCATATTTTACTTTCCAAATATTTTATCCGAGAAGATACTATGGCCATTACGCCATACTAAATTTATGTCCAGCCATCTAGATTTAGGTTTCTATAGTTTTTGTGAATCAGGTTTTGAAATAATACTGCCAGCTTTGTTTGTCATCCTTGCTCCATTACAGTGTGTGCTCAGGCTCCAGTTATCCCATTATCAGGTATTTGGGCTGTGCTGCTTTTCTAATTTCACAATTGCCATGACATTAAACCTTTATCTTCCTTTTGCTCCCATACAGTGGAAAACAATCATTGAACCATTTTTAGAGCATAGTGGTAAAAATGAAACAGTTATTGTAGACTGTTTTTGAAGAGGTTTGTGATTGTAATAAATTGTAATATTGTTGCAGGGAATAACAGAAAGCTGCAGAATTTGAAACAAACACTTAAGATTCTTATGTTAATATTTGTGGTCTCTATCTGCTCTGAGTGTAGTTTTGTGACCTGTTGTCTTTATAAGAACACTCCAAAGCACGTTAATGTTGTTTTAGTTTTATGTTTAAATTGTGTTTATCAGATCCACACTATATTCTGTAAGTGAGCTTTTTTTGTGCCAGTGATGAAAGTAAAAGGTCTCCCTCTTCTGAAGTGAAGTGTTACCCAAAAAATTACAGTAAATGTAGAGAGAACCTTTCTGATGGCATTTGATATTCAATTTATTATGTGGCTTTTCTGTAGTATTGAAAACTAATACTTTATTGTGAATTACAGGCGACAGGCACTGCTGTGTGTTCTCGCTGAAAATTGTGATGAACCAATGTATAAGAAACTGGTTCAAGCCCTATGTAATGAACACCAGATTCCTCTTATCAAAGTGGATAACAACAAGAAGCTGGGTGAATGGGCTGGGCTTTGCAAAATAGACAGTTCTGGGAAAGCTCGAAAAGTTGTTGGATGCTCCTGTGTTGTTGTGAAGGTAATGTTACACACATTTTTTTCAATGAATTTGTTGAGAGTGCCAGAATGTGTATTTGTCAATGGCAGTTTGTGAAAAGACAGTGTTTCCTGTTTGACCAAGACTGTTGTAAAAATAATGTTGAGGATGTTTTAACGTAGATGGCCTGTTTACTGGCCTTTGCTGAAATCTGAATTCCTCAGATGGAAGTCCAGTCATGGTAAAATAACCCCAAACATGGATGCTGTGTTGTTACTGAGACTGGATTGATAATTGAGATGTACAGTGCATAGAAGGGAATTTGGCAACTGAGTAGCAGGTGCAATCTGTGTGCACCTATTGTTTGGGTGTGGCATCAGACTACTTAGATGTGATGTTTTCTCTTGTAAGGTATATTAGAAAATAGTCCATTAGGTTGAATGAAGAACAGTTGTAGGTGGACGAGACATATTTGGGAAGCAACAGAGAAAATTAGCAATGTTAGTATAGTAGATTTGTTAGCAATTCAAGCCTGTAGTGTATCACTTTTCTTCCTAACATGAAAAGCATGACATTGGTTTTCACTTGGATTATGAAGTTGCATTGAGTGGTCTGTGGTCTGGAATGAGATCACATAGTGTAATTACCTCTGATTTCGACAATGAATGAAATTAGGCTCATCATGGTTCATAGTTTGATTCAAACGTAGAGTTTGTAGTTATCTGCAATGTGATTTTCTTTGTGGTTTTACTTGCCTTACTGTTCACTGCTTGTGTTCAGCATGAAGTTACAGGTCTCCTTATTGCAGGACACACACACACACACACACACACACACACACACACACGGACAGAGTCCTTGCAGACTATAGGGTTGGAAAAGTGAGAGATCTGTTTTAACTTTGGTGAAGGACACAACTTTATCACATTGTTATTACCATAGAATCAGTACCTTATCAGAAATTGTATGTTTAGGCTTTGCCATATTGTTCTGTGTTCAGGTTATGTAAGTGAAAGAGTTGAAGATACTCATATAAAGTAACTTCCATACACCTTTTGACATAAATCTAAAATGTTTTGTGCTTAGTTTTGAGCATGAAGTTTCTTTTATGTTGAAGAAATGTAGTATTTGAGTACTAATGTTAGGGAATCTGACAATTTTGTGTCAGTAATGCGCTATATATTTGTTTCAATATTTTACTGGTCTTTAAAGTGTTTCATGTTTTATCATATAATTTGTTTTCTGGTTTTATTGAGTAAATTAACATTTTGTCAGTGTTTAGGTGGGCAGGTTGTCTTGATTGCTTGCATCACTTTCTGCAGTAGTGAAATTGCTGTCTGTATGTGATCTGTCTCTTTCATTTATACTTCCCTATACACATTTGTTCATTCAACACTGGTTACAGTCATCGAAACTGTAAGTCTGTGAAGATCTCTCAAGTGCCATAAGTACAGTGTCATCCTCTGACTACTTCAATGTGTGCTTGCAGGCTGCAGAGGGAAGCAATTTTGTTAATATGAACAGCAATTGTTTAAATGAGTCTTGAGTAGGCTCCTTTCCAGTCCTGTCTTATCAGGTGTGCATTCTTCGTGTTGGCCAAGAAACAGAATTTCATGTTTACAATACAATGAGGAGGACAAGTTGCCACAGTGTAAAGAAGTGATGTTGAGTTGTAGACAGACAATGAAAGGACTGTTACACATTCTTCAAAAATAAAAATGGGCGCGCGCTCACACATTCATAGAAGCAAGGAAAAAGCCAACACTGTGTGCATGCATTACTGCTGTCTATGCCCACTCTGGGCAGAATGGCTGGTGTGTGTGTGTGTGTGTGTGTGTGTGTGTGTGTGTGTGTGTGTGTGTGTGTGTGTGTGTGTGTGTGTGTGTGTGTGTGAGAGAGAGAGAGAGAGAGAGAGAGATGCTGCTGATTTTCTAAACAAGGCTTTGGCCAAAAGCTGTGTGTGTAAGTGTGTTTATTGTGCATGTGCAAGTTGTCATAGCACTCTATCCTTTTCATAGTATTGTTAACATTCCAATGTGGACTTCCCAATGTTTGGAATTACATGTTTCCTGGAGATGGTGTTTGGGTGCCACAGTAATAGCAAATGCTTGTGGGCAGAATAGGTATGAATGTTTTTCTTGATGCAGATTTTGAGAACTCTGAATTCTGGTTGTAGAGTTTTAGAATTTTTTTGTAGATGGTTGGCAAATCCTCAGGTGAACAGCATTGTTGAATGAAGCTATTGTAAACTATACAGAAAGTTTTTATTTGTAGAAAATCAGTAAAGACATTTTATGCAAATACTTTGTTGGATGGTTTAAATATTTTAGATTCCATATACATAGGTGTTTCTGTAAATCACTTACACATCCATTGAAAAGGACATTATTGATTTTCTTTTTCATTAATGTCCAATCCTAGATAAAGTGTAGTTCATTATTTATTGTGTCAAGAGTGACAGTAGACCATGATCTTGGTTTTAAACCACAATTTGATTAAGGTAATATTTATACCATTTTCATAAATTTGTTCTATGATCTATGCCTTTCTTGTAATGTAGTATATTAAAAATGAGTGAATAATTTTAGATGATGTAAATACTGTGGAGATGGAGATACATTTAAGGATTGAAAATGTAAATAAGATATGTATTCATGTTATTGTCTTACTTATGTACTAACCACTGTCGTGGTTTTTTTATTGATTCAGTAAATTTACATTAGTTAGAGCCATTACAAGCACTTAATCACCATACTTAGTACATAAAGAAATACAGTAAGGTATAATGAAATGATGATCTGAAGGCGGCTCCCTCTTCTGAGGTGTTACCCAAATATATACAATGTGCTGTGAAAGCCTTTCTGAAGTATTCGATAATTATGTCTTATGTATCTATGTTAAGCAAAAGGTATGTACTTTTCAGTGCACAAACATTTTGTTTCAGGATTACGGTGAAGAGACTCAAGCATATGATGTCCTGAAAGAATATCTTAAGCAAACGAGAGAACCATAAAATATTTTTTTGTACAAAGGATGTATTAAAACAAAACAAAAAAATGCATTTTGTTTCATTGCTACACCAAAAATCCTGCTAAATAAATGGCATGTAAAATGTCTTCGTAGCAGTCCATATGTGGCTGTTTGGTTGAAAACATATATTTTGTTAGTATATGCAAATTACAAGGTAAAGCATTTACTTTTGTTGCAGTGGTGATACCTGCAATTAATTCACACTCAATTTCTGGAATGATTCAGAAAGTTTATTGCATGTAGTTTTGTGTGTTGGCCAGTTTTTTACTTGGCATTCCCTGAAAAAAAGCAGATATATTTGTACCTGTTGATTCACAGCACACTCAGTTGTAAATCTAACATTGTTGTTAAAATAGTATCAGTGGGAAAATTAGAGAAAACTTGAGACAAGAGTGACTTTTAGTCCTAACCTCTGCAAGTAAAATTCCTGTTTGTGCCCACATGAAGTACAGAAAACAATTAAAGGTTTTGGAACTTTCTTCACTTGTACAGGAAAGAGCAAGCTGGGATCTCTCATCTACTCTTATTGTACCTTCAGTTATTTTATTTTACTTGCTTTCCATTTTTTGTAAATTTTCTAAGTAGTATACAATTAGAAACCCCAACCATTCTCTTGCCCTTTAAATTCAATATTAAACACTTTTTTTACAGTGTGGTGATGCAACTAGTTTTACTGTAGAATCTGTTCATCAAAATATGACTTCATTTTTTTGTGAGCTGGTATGTATTTACGGTCTATGTGACACAACTTGCCAGGAATACTGACATTCCAGTGTTTCAGTAACACATTCAGTTTCTGTGAAACTAATTAATTAGAGATAATTAACAGATTTCAGGAGCAGTTTCTTTTTCCGTTGCAGATTTTGTTTTTGTACTCGTTAGATTCTGACCTCAGCCATTTTACTTTTGTTAACCTAATTTTTATGCACAGAATAACATACTGCAGTAATGAAGCCACTAAAATTTTTGCATTATGTACAGGCTGTGAGTAATGGCTGTCTCAAAGTTGTAAACATGAATTGGCAGTACTTCGTTTTAATCTGTTTATACTTTGTAATGTCTCCATGTCAACTGAATACATTTCTTTGATTATCTGGCTTTGTCCAGCTTACTGTGTCCACTAATAGTAGAGTTCAATACCAACTTGAATATTTATCTGACTTTGTGTAAAAGTGCACTGTGATTTTATAGGGCATTACGATTGGAGCGGGTGTGTGTCTGCTTGCCTATAAATATTTGATGTGCAACCAAATATTACCAGGTGTTTTTTTAATAAATCCAAAAAAGCCCCACATTACTTAGAAAGCAGTTTACAGTTAATGTAAAAGACTTAATCACGTAGAATCAGGAGGATTAATGGACGATACAGATAGACACCATCGCACAGTGTGAACAACCTTCCATAAAAGCTAGGACCACACTTGAAAGACACTAGTGACCTGCTCCAAATTCACATGGATAACATGTCTGATGTAGTGGTATAAATTACATACAGGAACAATCTTTGTGAATGTTTTTATTAGTGAAAAAACTGTATCTAACTCTATTACAGTAGTTCCTGAGATTAGCCTACACATACAGATAGAAAAATGTGGTCTGGGACTTTCCTTTGGTAATATGTGTAGATGATAAAAATACACTAATGTACCATCAAAGATTTTACGAAATGTTTTTCAGAAGACATTTGATAAAGTTCTTTACAGTGCAATATGAGATAAAGTGGAATATTTTCATGAAAGATCTTTTTACATCAGATGGGGAATAGGTCTTGAGTCATCAGCCAATTGACACGTGCTGCTGGATAAAGGCCTCCTAGATTTTTTGAAGCATTAATGTAGTTATACTCCTGCATGGATTTTGAAAGTCATCCATCTGATCTTTACTTCAGTCCTTGAATCTTGCAAAGAGCTTCGTTTGATTTTCCTGGCTTAGTCATACAACCCATTTCACATCTCATTATGGCCATAATTACACATTCCATTCAATCCATTACCATATCCATATGGTTTCCTTTCTCCTAGTAATTACTAATGTAAATCTTGTGATTATTTGCTAAACAACAATCAGTTCTAGGATGATTTTACAATGAAAGTAAAGCGTGTCACTATCATTGATCAAAGCTGGTTGCACACTGATAATAAGCTTTCCTTATTACACTATTAAGAGTGAGGACAATGAGCTCAAACTTATACAAAATGGGCCAGTAGGCAATGGAGGTGTGCCCTCTCTTCATAGTGAATAAAATACAAGCAGTCTGATAGGCTTGCCTAATACATGAGGAAAATTTGGTCATTTAAGTTACATCACTTGTTTTGTGCATGTACAACAAAGAGGATGATATGAGACTGAGAATGTTTCATTGATTTGTCAGAAAATGAAAGTCCAATGTCATTTGTTCTCAGTATATTAGTTCCAAAAAGCCAAAATACAGTCAGCCTGATTTGCCATTTAAAGAAGAATGAAATATTTCAAGGCAATTGGCTAGTATCTCTTTTGTAGGTATGAGAGCATGTTACTCATTTTCTATGGGACATTGTTTTTATTATATTTACATTGGGTGAAAAACTTAAAGATTGTCATTATAAGCATATTATTTATGCATTAGCTCAATTTTATTTGAACGAACCTTGTGTAGCTACTTTTTGTTTACCTACCAGTGCTGTATCTCCATGTACATAAAGTGTAATAATGTATTCAAACATCTAGATATCTCAGATTTGGAACTTGTTTAGAAGACCAATCATGGTGTTAAGTGCACTGCAGATTGTAAGTACTGTGCTATTTATTTCCCATTTTGGAAGTGCGAAAAGGAATTCGGCGACTTAAAAATGCTATGTTCGAGGCCTGCAGCTAAAATGGGGTGTCTGGATGTGCGTTTTTAGTTTGTGTTGTGCTGTGAAGGAAAGAGTGTGGTTGACCTTTGTAGTTGTGGCACAAGGTTTTAAAGCATCATATATACAAGTACATTTTGTTCCAGCACCATCTCCAATGAGACACTGTCGTCTTGGTCAAAAGTTCCGTGCTTGGCCCTACAGTTTATTATTTTCTTTTGAATGATCTTTTTTACACTCACCCCGAGCGTAGATAAATGTGGATGGGATCTCTTCCGTAGTTCTGTTGATTCGCACGATAGAAATTTTGAAGGAAAATGCTATAGATGGGTAAGATCAGGGTTGCCACAGGTTCTGGAAATCAGGGAATTTCAAACCTACCAGGAAAATTTGAAGGAAAACACTGGTAAAATGTAATTTTTGTCTCAGTAGATGAAATGGTTTGTTTACTGAGGTGTCGGACATCGTAGTCGGCTGGGTGCAGCTGAGTAAGTGTGCCACTCCCTTATTACCACTGCTTCTCTCCTACCACTCCCCTCAGCATGCAGTTAGTGCTGCCACCACTTCTTGCCACTAGCCTAGCAGTGCTGATGAGGCAGTGAGGCTGAGGAGAGGTTTGTTTGGATCTGATTTTCAGATGCAGTGGCTGGAGGCGTCAGTGCACGAGTTGTCTGAATGTTTTTTCCTGGCAAAACCTGTGGCTGAAAATTTGGTTGTGACCCTGTGATTCTTTCCTACCTGCCTGTCTACTGCTCAGCAATTGTCTTCACAGGGAGTTGCTACCTATTGTCATTATTATTGATTCTTGAGTATTTGAACAAGTTATCTGTTGCATGGATTGATCACCATGGTGTCATTTCAACATGTCTGTGGCTCATGAATAGCTGGCCACACGAATGGATTTCCGCGATGGGCCAAAACTGCATGCTGTTTCTGAGGGTATCTATAATTGATGGGGCCTGCCAATCTGAAGCCATTCGGTTCCCACTAATGTGGAGGCCCTGCCTGTTCGGTTTAGTCTCACCGATCTACCTGCATGCCGGGTCGATTTGTGTGTTGTGTAATGCAGCAGATTTTCATGACTTATCCATGTGCCCAGGTCTGCAGTACTCCTCAGCATGCCAGAGGCCATGGTCAACGGCTTTCAGGAATTGTGACTGTCTCACCGCAATTATGTTTTACAGTGTGGCGTTTTATAGACATTTTATTTGTTCTAGTACATTTTGGCACTTTAAAAGTAGTTTATATGTTACAAATTACAGACGTTAATAAGAAGAAAATTGTCAGTCGCTGGCGGTTTATTTGCTATGACAATGATAAATCACAAAATACTTTCAAGAGAACAGCTATAATACTGTGGGTAATAACAGACAATAACAAATATAGCAGAAACATTTTATTTGCAGTCACCTACAGTGTTTACACAATTCTTCCCCGCCTTGTACACTTTTTTCTGAGCTTATTTCTGAAATTGGTAAAGGTACTTTTAATCTGTCTTGCGACTCCAAGAAAATGGTATTTTTGTCACCAGGTGTGTTTTCCCGTTTTATTGAAATAAAATATCAGTGGTTTTAATGAAATGCAGATCCTCTGGCTTGCTTTCTCCATCTAAAAACTGTTCATTACAAAAGATGTTGATGTTAAGTACTTGATATTTTTGCTCACACCAGGAAACGCCATCTGAATGCAAGTTTTTGTAGCTCGTCTTTTCACTATTTTCTTGTACTGTAGCTGCAAAGATACATTGTCTTAACTTACCCTTGAGATCTCAAAATTTGTCAGGGAAAAATGTGAAAACTTACCTGGAAAGCAGGGATATATCAGGGAATTTCATTTACAAAAACTTGTGGCAACCCTGAAGATGTTTCTGTTGCCAAGAGACTGAAAAAATATGATTAAAATTGTGATTTATCAATATTTCATGCCAGTTTAAGAACAGATGGAGAAACATTAGGGATTCTTCGGAAAAATAAGAGGGGTGTTCAATAAGGATGCAACACCCCAGTTCAAAAATGCTGAATCTGCTGTGGCACATTGTGCCTTATTTCTGCTTCGGGCCCTCTAGTTTCATTAATTAACCATAGGTGATAGTGCTATATGTAGCCTTCAGAATGGCACCTGCAATGGAGGCGGATTCCAAGCAAAGAGCTGTCATTGAGTTTCTTTTGGCAGAAAACCAGGCTTCATAGGCTCTTGCAGAATGTCTGCAGAGACCTGGCAATAAACAAAAGCATGGGGGTTGTATGTCATTGCAACAATCGCGCACAAACCTGTCTGATCTCCTGTGTGCCAGCCAGCCACTTGCAGATATGACACCAGGAAACAGAAGAAACAAGTTCATTGTGTTTGTTGCCACAAAAATACAAACTTATCGTTGTCAATGACAATGAAAGGGCCCACAAGTCTGCACACCCGAGAGGAGCTCACAAAACTTCGTTGACCTGTTCTATCTCATCTACCCTACAGCCAGATCTCACACCTTCTGCCTTCCAATGAAAGATGCACTTCGCAGAAAGCAGTTTGTGGATGATGAAGTTACTGATTCAGCAAGATGTTTGCTCTGACATAGACCAGTAGAGTGGTACCATGTGGGCATACAGGCCCTCCCAGTAAGGTGGGATAATGCCATGACACTGAACAGAGATTACGTTGGCAAACAGGGTCTTATAGTCAATAATGGGGAGTAATAGGGTGTATTGGAGTCCTTAATTAACCCAACCTGGTTTCAGAAAAAGTGTTGCGTTACTTACTGAATGTCGCTCATAGAAGAGAAAACTTGGAATGTAATAGTCATCAAAACCAAAGGCATGAATTCTTTATCATCACTTGGCTTTTCTGGAGACAGTTCAATGTGAAAGTACGTAAATTTGATTTTAAGCATACCCCTTTATCTGCTAATAATTTTCACTTCTTTGCCTTTTGGCATAATAAATTTGGAAGAAGTATTTTGTTGCAGATCTGTCTGCAGTATTTGATATAATAAAAAGATAAGGTTTGTATTTCTTCAGACACTAACTGGTAACAAAAATGACACAGAAGCTGAAACCATATCACATAATTTACAAAAGCCTGAAATAGAGATGCGAACTCCATTAAATTTTCAGGTTAAACTGACAACTTCCATACATGTAAATCATTTGCCTGAACTTAGCAGTGCAAAAATATGAGACAAAGATTAGTGCTGAGGATAACATGCTTCTGCAGAATTAAAAATAAAAACACTTTGAGGCAACTGGGAAGGAAGGTGATGAAGAATTATTTCTACTGAGCATCAGTATGGTTATGAGGACATTCCACTCCACTATTTCAGTTGAGTAAAAAAAACCACTCAAGAAGTTTGTTATTTAAAGTAAGTGTTGCTTAATTTTTACATCTTATAAGTTTCTCAAAAAGTTGCTGGACCTTTCAATGAATGCTGTCAGTGTTGCCACAAGTTTCCCCAAGTGAAATTCCCTGATTTCCAAACAAGTTTAAGCATTTTTTCCTGACAAATTTTGATATCTCAAGGGTAAGTTAAGCTGTGAATTGACAATGTCTTTGCAGCTATGGTACAAGAAACAATAGTGCAAACGAGGAAATACCTTAAAAAAAACTTGCAAACAGATGGGCTATCTTGATGTGAGAAAAATCTTAAAGTACTAATATCAACTTCTTTTGTAATGAACTGTTTTTAGATGGAGAAAGCAAGCCAAATGGTATGTGTTTCAAGACCACTGATATTTTATTTCAATAAAACAAAACGCATTTGATAACAAAAATATGCATTTCCTTGGAGTTGCTAGACAGATTTAAAATACCTTCACTGTTTTGAGAAATAACCTCAGAAAAAGTAGGCTTCCTTAACCCTTTCAGACCTGGTCATAATTGTGTACATAAAGTTTGTTCACTAATATTTCACTGACAAGAAATGTCAGGTACATCAAAACTCACTGTACACATTTGTGTAGGTTTATTTTTAGCCATGCTCCAGCAGCTGCTGTTCTCTTGTGAGCAGTCTGTGAACCATGTAGTAAAATATACTCTCTGGTGTTGTCTCTCCGTGGGAAGCTATTACTCATTGACTTTATTGCTCTAATAGTCACACTGTGGGTTGTTAATGTTTTGTGTGGTTTCCTTCTTTTGGAAACATTAGACATTCTTTCAGTGGAATTTTCACCAATTTCTTTCAGTTCATATTTGTGCTATTTATCAGGTAAGTTTAATGTACACATTTGTGTACAACAGGTGCTTAATGGTGCAAAATAGGAAACATAACTAAAAATTTGTTTCAGCTTTATTTGCATGGCTATGTTAGTTATGTGTGGTACTTTTTTCAGTACCAGCAGCAAGGAGGAGAATAACTGACCAGTACACATGATTTTATTTTATATTTCTGGCTTTTGACTTACAAATATGGATAAGGAATATCTTTTTGTGGAGAAAGATTGGGACTTGATTATGGACATAATTGAAAATTGTGATGTTTCTGACATTAGTTTGAGTGGAGATGAGGATGACAGTGTACCACTTATTGAAAGGCAAGCTCCACAAATAGTGAAACGTGTTGGAGCAGATAAAGTGGGTGTGAATGATGTGTGTAGAGACACAGCAGACAACTCCTAAAGAACTAGAGGTGCTATTTGGTTTGCATATATTGACTGGCACTTTGAAATTTCCCAGGTTATGAATGTATTTGGATACAAGCCTGAAGGTAAATGTGTTTTGGGCAAACATGTCAAGAGACAGATTTTTAGAATTATGAACAGATTTACACTTGAACAATCTGGAGAAGCCACCTGAAAATAGATAAATTTTACAAAGTCAGGCCAGTTTGCACAACCATTCAAAAATGCTGCAGTGAACTTCCTATAGAAGAGAATGTTTGTGTGGATGAAGGAATTATTCCTTTCAGTGGGAAGTTTTCTGCAAAGCAGTATGTCAATGCGAAACCAAGTCCATGGGGAATCAAAATCTTCATGTTGTGTGGAAAGATTGGAATAGTGCACGATTTCTTTTTGTATCAGGGTGCTAAAACCGAACTAAATACCTTATGCCGTAAAAAATTTGGGTTAGGGCCTGCTGTTGTTTTAGGATTTTCTGTTCCACTGTCAAAAGATAAAGGTCATAAATTACACTTTGACAACTTTTTCATCTTATCTGTTTCAAGTTCTGAAATCTCAAGGCATCAGTGCAGCAGGTACTGTCTGTCAAAACAGATTTGGAAAGAACTTGCCTTTTGCAGATGATAAAACAATAATGAAACAAACCCCAGAGGTTACTGTGAAGAAATCACTAGTGCTGATGACATTACCATGTGTAAGTGGTTAGACAGTAGGCCAGTTGTATTGTGTTCAAACTTTGTTGGTAAAGGCTCAGTGGATAAAGTTGAGTGTTGGGACAAAAAGCACCATAAATATGTGAAAGTAGAAATACCTGAAATAGTGAGAGGATATAATCATGCAATGGGTGGTGTGGATCTATTTGATCAATTGATAAGCTACTACAGAGTTTTCATCAAACCTCGAAAATGGCCTTTGTGTATGATTTTTCTTGTTGACTTTGCCATCATGCAAAGTTGGTTGGAATACAGATGAGATGCAGACAACCTGTCTATCCCAAAGAATAAGCAAATGGGCCTTCTTTCCTTTCGTATCAGGGTAGCAGATGGATTGATACTGTGCCAAAAGAAAGTGACTGAAAAGAAGAGGGGCATCCGTATGATGGACTGGCTTCAGACATGTCATACCAAGAAACAGAGAATTACAACCAGCTACAGAGATACAGTTTGATTCCATTGCTCATTTGCCTATGTAGGAGCTCCAAGTTGCTGCAAATTTCCAAAATGTACAGGGCGTTCAAGAATTCAGTGCAGAAAATGTAAAGTACGTTTGTCTCCAAAAGGACAGAAATTGTGTTTTGTTTCATACTAAACCTTAAAATCAGGTGTTGACCATTGTTGTTTAAATAAGAATGTAATTTGGAATCATTTTTATTGTTTCTTCTGTTTTAAAGCGAAATAGAGTGGCATAATTGATCCGTACTGTTAACCTCTTTAATGTATGACGTGAAGCTCGAGACCTGATGAACACATTTGTGTACATTAAATATCTAGAAAACTGGAGATCATATGAAATTTTTTCTTTGAAAATGTCAGGAGACTCACCTGAATATAAAAATGTCAGATTTTTTTACAAGTAAATAAAAAATTGGGTCTGAAAGGTTTAAAGAAGTGTATAAGCCGGGGAAGAATTGTGTAAACCAGCACTGTAGGTGACTACCAATAAAATGTTGATTCTACTATGTTATTGTCGGTTATCCACTGTTATATCTATTATTTTATTGGTATTTGGGGCTTTTTCTTCCGAGAAGTAGGAGTACACAGTGTACAAACCACTAGCAACTGACATAATTTTCTTCTTCTTATCATCCATACTTTTCTAACATATAAACTACTTTTTAAGTGCCAAAATGTACTAGAACAAGTAAAATATCTATAAAACACCACACTGCAGCATGCTTGTGGTGGGACAGTCACAATTTCTGAAATCCATTGCCTGTGGCCTGCTAACGAGCACTGCATTCCGGGGTCCATGGATAAACCATGAAAATCTGCTGCATTAAACCACACACATAGACACAGTCTGTGAGCAGATCAATGAGACTAGATCCGACGGGCAGGGCCTGCACATTAGTGGGTACTAAACAGCTTCAGATCGGCAGGCCCGATCCATTACAGATACTCACAGAAACAGCCTGCGGTTTTGTCCCGTCCAAGAAATCCATTCATGTAGCCAGCTATTGACGAACCACACACAGCATGGTGATGAAATTTGTTCAAATACTCTGAGAATCAATAATAATGAGGATAGGTAGCAACTCGCCTTAAAGATGGTTGCTGAGCCGTAGACAGGCATGTAGAAAGACAATCATACTATCACAACTAAATTTTCAGCCATAGCTTTTGTCAGAAAACGAAAGTGCGCGCACACACACACACACACACACACACACAAAAAAAATCGCTCACGCAACTCGTGTGCACATGACGCTGTTTCCAGCTGCTGCATCTCTGAGAATCAGATCCAAACAAACCACTACTCATGCCTGCAAGATGAAAGGAAGGGGAGAAGCAGCAGTAATGAGGGAGCAGGGAAGCAGTGCACATACTCAGCTGCATTCAGTCAGTGACAATGCATGATACCTTAGTAAACAAATCATTTCATCCACTGAAATATAAAAAATATTTTTTCCAGTGTTTCTTACTTTTTCAAATTTCTGTTATGTTTGAAATTCCCTGATTTCCAGAATCTGTGGCAACTCTCACTGTATACAGTGAGGTGACAGGTGACATGTGTCCTGGGATAGGGACACACACACACACACACACACACACACACACACACACACAAGGTGTAAAAGGGCAGTGCATGGGAGGGGGGCTGTCATTTGTACTAAGGTGTTAAGGTTTCTGACATGATTATGGCCTCACAATGGGAATTAACATATTTCAAATGCGGAATGGTAGTTGGATCTAGACGAAAGGCACATTCCATTTTGGAAATCATTAGGGAATTCAGTATTCAAAGACAGTGTCAAGAGTGGTTGAGAATACCAGATTTGAGGCATTACCTCACAATGCAGTGGCCTTCACTTAATGACAGAGAACAGTGACATTTGTGGTGAGTTGTTAGTGTTAACAGACAAGCAACACAGCACGAAATAACTGCCAGAATAAGTCTGGGACATTCAACGAACATATCTGTTAAGACACTGTGATGAAACTTGATGATGTGAATGGGCTATGGCAGTAGACAGCCAGTGTGAGTGTCTTTTGTAACGGCATGACATGGTCTGCAACACCTCTCCTGGGCTCATGACCATATTAGTTCAGGCCCTAGACTGGGAAACTGTGGTCTGGTCAGGTGAGTCCCGATCTCAGTTGGTAAGAGGTGATGGTAAGGGTTCAAGTGTGGTGCAGATCCCAAGAAGCCATGGACCCAAGTTGTCAACAAGGCACTGTGCAAGCTGATTGTGGCTCCACAATGGTGTGGGCTATGTTTACATGGAATGCAGTGGGACCTCTGCTCCAACTGAGCCGATCATAGACTGGAAATGGTTATGTTTGGCCACTCGTGGAGGCCATTTGCAGCCACACATGTGCTTCAAGTGCCCATGACAGTGCACCATGTCACCAGACCACAATTGTTCTCCACTGATTTGAACAACATTCTGGACAATTCAAGTGAATGATTTGGCCACGCTGATCACACAATATGAATCCCATCGAACATTTATGAGACAAAATCAAGAGGTCGGGTTGGGTACAAAATCCAGCACCAGCAACACTTTTCACAATTATGGACAGCTGTATTTTTCTTCGCCATAAAGAAGAAATACGACAGCGTTTAACAATACTGATTCAGTGACTACCTGAAAACGCTCTTCCATGATTTGTGCATAGTAGTTACACCATTACAGTTATGACAAAGAGAATTTGTGGAATTGATAAGAAAATTTACTTTACTGTGAGCTTTTCAGCTGCGTTGATGGGTTCCTTACACCAGTTGCAAGTTTTTGTTTTTCCTGTAGTAATATATTTAATGTCAAAATAAATCAAATTTAGCCATTCGTCTTTCCATCCTCCTGTGACTGGGGCAGTGGCTTGGGAAAAGCAGTTGTGACCGAGTGGTGGTGGTTGTCACCATATACCTTAATGACAAAATGTGGGAAGGTCTAGCTACAGCTGCAGGTAACAGCTTTAGGGTGTAACCAAGCCATGGAAACTCCAGGTTAGAATGTCAGCAACGTAAGAAAAATACAGATTGTAGCGAAGATGACAAGTTGAATTGCAGACACACAATGGAAAGGCACTGGCACATTTTATTTTTGACCAAAGCCTTCTTCAGAAATCGTAAAAAAAAAAAAAAAAAAACCACCACACACACACACACACACACACACACACACACACACACACACCTCATGCACACATGACCACAAACTGACAGCCTTTATGGCTTCTTTTAAGAAGTCCTGTAATCAGTCTTGCAATGGCATTGAATATATCTGGAAAATTGAGTAGAGTTTTTTAAAGGGGCGTAACTCATCATTTCACTGATATTCAGTTTTTGTTGTTTCAGAAACCCGATAGATATGCCTACTGATTAGTTTTAAAAGGGTGTTTCTAATGCCTCACATTGAGCAAGAATCCCAGACCAAAGATTGCAGTTTTTTTAAATGGGTGTATGTCACTGACGCATGCCTCAAAAAAAAAAAAAAAAATCTGTAGGCAGCATTGTAAACAGCTGTTTCAGTTTGCTGCTTATTTTCTAACCTGTGATATACAGCCTTTGTTCCATTGCTGTTCAGTTGACAATTAGTTCACATCAAACGATAAAATGAATGACATTGATAGCATGTGTAGTGGTGATTACGCTGACAAATCATGCGAAAGAAAACGTGGTGCAAATGTCATTATAATGATATTAATGATAGGTAACTAAAGTTTTTTTTTAAATAGTAGCCTCCATCATCTTAAGAACGACCATGTACTAGTTGTGTGTGCTGCAACACACACACACACACACAAAGATGATGTAACTTACCAAACGAAAGCGTTTTTAAATAGTAGCCTCCATCATCTTAAGAACGACCATGTACTAGTTGTGTGTGCTGCAACACACACACACACACACACACACACACACACACACACACACACACACACAAGATGATGTAACTTACCAAACGAAAGTGTTGGTATGTTGATAGACACACAAACACACACACAAAATTCAAGCTTTTGCAACCCACGGTTGCTTCATCAGGAAAGAGGGAAGGAGAGGGAAAGACGAAAGGATGTGGGTTTTAAGGAAGAGGGTAAGGAGTCATTCCAATCCCGGGAGCGGAAAGACTTACCTTAGGGGGGGGAAAAAAAGGACAGGTATACACGCCCCCTCCCCCCCCCCCCCCCCCCCCCCCCCACACACACACACACACACACACACACACACACACACACACACACACACACACATATATATTCGTAAAGGCAAAGAGTTAGGCAGAGATGTCAGTTAAGGCGGAAGTACAGAGGCAATGGTGTTGTTGAATGACAGGTGAGGTATGAGCGGTGGCAACTAGAAATTAGCAGAGGTTGAGGCCTGGTGGGTAACGGGAAGAGAGGATATATGAAGGGCAAGTTCCCATCTCCGGAGTTCTGACAGGTTGGTGTTAGTGGGAAGGAACTTGCCCTTCAGTATATCCTCTCTTCCCGTTACCCACCAGGCCTCAACCTCCGCTAATTTCAAGTTGCCACCGCTCATACCTCACCTGTCATTCAACAAGATCTTTGTGCGCGCGCGCGAGTGTATGCGTGTCCTTTTTTTCCCCCTAAGGTAAGTCTTTCCGCTCCCGTAAAACCCACATCCTTTCGTCTTTCCCTCTCCTTCCCTCTTTCCTGATGAAGCAACCGTTGGTTGCGAAAGCTTGAATTTTGTGTGTATGTTTCCGTTCTATCAACATGCCAGCGCTTTCGTTTGGTAAGCTACATCATCTTTGTTTCTAGATATATTTTTCCCACGTGGAATGTTCACTACTACGAATGTAGTGTGGGACGATACGTTGAGAATGTGGGATTCGGGGGAGGCGTGCCAGAGATAAATCCCTGCAGTCGCGCTATCCTCTGTGTTCTCAGTGGCTCAGATGGGTAGAGCGTCTGCCATGTAAGCAGGAGATCCCGGGTTCGAGTCCCGGTTGGGGCACAACTGTCCCCTTTGACGTATGTCAACACCTGTAAGCAGCTAAGGGTGTTCATTTCATTGTAATATTTGTTTTCTTTGTCTTTCTTTTTTCTGTTAGATGTACAAGAAAGTGTTTGGACAATCTGGGGGAAGACAACTGTTTGGATGTGTTTTCAAAAGTTTGCAATATTCTTAGTAAGAATGCTCAGGATTTGTGTCTACAAGGCTTGATTGATGTAGGTGAAGTTTAACAGAGAAGACCAGAGGGTAGAACTAATCCCAGGGTAGTGAAAAGTGCTACTTTCTCTCACCACATTCTTGTAGGAAGTGGTTGAACGAAGGTGTGCATGAAAGCTTTTCTTTCAGTTTTTTCTATGAGTGAAAAGCAAGTCAGAAGAATCAGAGCTTTTCCACCTCAGTCTTCCTTACTCTTTCCTTGTCTTCTTCTCCTTGCCTTCTCATTGCCTTTTTCTCCTTGCCTTCTCATTACCTTTTTCTCCTTGCCTTCTCATTACCTTCTTCTCCTTGCCTTCTCTGGTCTCCGCCTCGGCGTTTGAGACAGTCTGTCCTCTCTCTCCCTCTCTCTCCTCCTTTTCCTCTTCTTCCTTCCTCCCTGTGCGTGCCTGAAGGCCGACCCACGCATTTGCACGCGTAGCCGGTGACGGGGTAACGCGTAATTCCCCGCCCTGGGTAGACATGTAAGGCACGCGCGTACCCCCTGGTAAAGGCCAGGCCCGGGGAGGGGTGATTGCCTGAGCAGATACCTTCTGACCATGCCGATTGGTCCCTCCGTCTGGTTCTCGGGAGGTGTGACCTGAGGTGTAAACATTCACCTAAGGCGGGAGTGCCCTCTGAGAGGGCCCCCACAAGGAAGGAGCGCGCCATCGGAGACGCTGGCAATCATGGGGGATTCCTCCGCAATGGATTTCACTCCATCTGTCTCGACTTCTGCCCAAAAACGGAAACGTGACCAGCCATCAGTGACAAAAGTACTACCGCCTGCCCCACAGTTCCTCGTCGTTTCTCGATCTGAGGACGGAAAGGATTTTTCCTTTGTCAACCCTTTCGTTATCCAGAAGGGTGTAGATGCCATAGCCGGATCTGTCAAATCTTGTACCAGGTTGCGTAACGGTACCTTATTACTAGAAACTGAGAGCGCCTTTCAGGCACAAAAACTGCTTCGGGCCACACTCCTGTACACGTTCCCTGTGCAGGTGGAGGCTCACCGAACTTTGAATTCGTCTCGTGGTGTGGTCTATACTAGCTCCCTCGATGGACTGACTGACGAGGAGATTCAATCTTTCCTCGCTGAGCAGGGCGTGACGGCTGTCCATAGGGTCATGAAAAAGGTCAACAATGATCTTGTACCGACCCGGACACTTTTCTTGACCTTCGATAGTGTTAAGCTGCCATCGCGCATCAAGGCGGGCTACGAGGTTATTTCTGTTCGCCCCTATGTCCCGACACCTACGCGCTGTTACCAGTGTCAGCGTTTCAATCACACTCGACAGTCTTGTTCCAATGCGGCTAAATGTGTCACTTGTGGCAGGGATGCCCATGAGGGTGACTGTCCACCTCCGTCTCCTCGTTGTGTGAACTGTCAGGGTGACCATGCCGCATCCTCCCGCGACTGTCCTGTCTACAAGGACGAACGATGTATCCAAGAAATTCGGGTCAAAGAGAAAGTGTCCACCTCGGCTGCTCGCAAGCTATTGGCTAGTAGGAAGCCCACGCTGCTCCCAGCGGGGAAATACAGTACTGTCCTCGCCTCTCCCCGGACTACCAGGGAGGTGGCAACCCAGACATGCGATCTGACCTTCAGCACCACGGTCGTCCGTTCGGCCAGTGCTAAGATCGCCCGGTCGACGTCTCCTCTTCCTCCCGTCACCCCTCAGACCCAAGCACCTTCATCAGCTTCTGCCAAGACGAAGACCCAGAAGTCAGATGCACGGGCCTTTAAGAAGGAACCGTCCCGTGCAGACTTCCTACGTACCTCGACCTCCCAGCCTTCCAAGAAGGCTCATAGGAAGCACAGTTCTCCTTCTCCGCCACGGCGCATTTCTTCTCCTGCGCCACCCAGCGGTTGCCGCCCCAGGCCGTCATCCGTTTCGCCTGGCCACACCGCTGGTAGCCGAACATCTGGCCGTTCACCGGCGGAGGAAGCTCCCCCTCCCGGCCATCTTCCCAAGATGGCCGATGAACCTATAGACCCCATGGACGATGACTGTCCGCCTACTGATAGCGGCGGCAGTGCTCGCTCGAAGCCAGGCCCTCAGCGGCCTTCGAGGTGACCCCTTCTTTCGTCTTCCTTTTCTTCTTACGATGGCACTTATTCACTGGAATATTCGCAGCATTCGCTCCAACCGAGAGGACTTGAAGTTGCTGCTCCGCTTGCACCGTCCGCTCGTTGTAGCCCTCCAGGAAACGAAGCTACGCCCTTGTGATCAAATTGCCTTGGCACACTACACCTCTGTGCGTTTTGATTTACCCCCTGTGGTAGGTACCCCGGCCCATGGAGGGGTTATGTTGCTGGTCCGGGATGATATTTACTACATTCCCATCACGTTGCACACCGGCCTGCAGGCAGTAGCCATCCGCATTACTCTCCCCACTTTTACATTTTCCATTTGTACCGTTTACACTCCATCGTCATCTGCCGTTACCAGGGCAGACATGATGCAACTTATTGCTCAGCTACCTGCACCATTTTTGTTAACTGGAGACTTCAATGCCCACCATCCCCTTTGGGGCTCTCCAGCATCCTGCCCGAGGGGCTCCCTGTTAGCAGACCTTTTCAACCAGCTCAATCTTGTCTGCCTCAATACTGGCGCCCCTACTTTTCTTTCGGACACATCTCACACCTATTCCCATTTAGACCTCTCTATATGTACTCCCCAACTTGCACGCCGGTTTGAGTGGTATGCACTTTCTGATACATATTCGAGCGACCACTTCCCGTGTGTTATCCATCTCCTGCAGCATACCCCCTCTCTGTGCTCCTCTAGTTGGACCATCTCCAGGGCAGACTGGGGGCTCTTCTCTTCCAGGGCGACCTTTCAGGATCAAACCTTCACAAGCTGCGATCGTCAGGTCGCACACCTCACGGACGTCATTCTCGCTGCTGCTGAATATTCCATCCCTCACCCTACTTCTTCTCCACGTCGCGTACCGGTCCCCTGGTGGACTGCAGCATGTAGAGACGCTTTACGTGCTCGTCGACGTGCTTTACGCACCTTTAAACGCCACCCTACAGTGGCGAATTGTATCAATTATAAACGATTACGTGCTCAGTGTCATCGTGTTATTAAAGAAAGCAAGAAAGCCAGTTGGGCTGCTTTCACAAGCACCTTCAACAGCTTTACTCCTTCTTCTGTTGTCTGGGGTAGCCTGCGCCGGCTATCTGGCACTAAGGTCCACTCACCAGTTTCTGGCTTGACGATCGCGAATGACGTCCTTGTGGCCCCTGAGGATGTCTCCAATGCCTTCGGCCGCTTTTTCGCCGAGGTTTCGAGCTCCGCTCATTACCACCCTGCCTTCCTCCCCCGCAAACAGGCAGAGGAGGCTAGGCCACCTAACTTCCGCTCCTCGAATCGTGAAAGTTATAATGCCCCATTCACCATGCGGGAACTCGAAAACGCACTTGGCCAATCACGGTCCTCCGCTCCAGGGCCTGATTCTATTCATATTCAGATGCTGAAGAACCTTTCTCCTGCGGGTAAAGGTTTTCTTCTTTGTACTTACAATCGCATCTGGATTGAGGGACATGTTCCCGCATGCTGGCGCGAGTCTATTGTTGTCCCGATTCCTAAGCCGGGGAAGGACAAGCACTTGCCTTCCAGTTATCGACCCATCTCGCTTACCAGCTGTGTCTGTAAAGTGATGGAGCGAATGGTTAACTCTCGATTGGTTTGGCTGCTCGAGTCTCGACGCCTACTTACCAATGTACAATGTGGATTTCGTAGACGCCGCTCTGCTGTCGACCATCTGGTTACCTTGTCGACCTTCATTATGAATAACTTCTTGCGGAAGCGCCCGACCGCCGCTGTGTTCTTTGATTTGGAGAAGGCTTACGACACCTGTTGGAGGGCGGGCATTCTCCGCACCGTGCATACATGGGGCCTTTGCGGTCGCCTCCCTCTTTTTATTCGTTCCTTTTTAATGGATCGACAGTTCAGGGTACGTGTGGGTTCTGTCCTGTCAGACACCTTTCACCAGGAGAATGGGGTGCCACAGGGCTCAGTTTTGAGCGTCGCTCTCTTCGCCATAGCGATTGATCCAATAATGGATTGCCTCCCAGCTGATGTATCAGGCTCCCTTTTCGTAGACGATTTTACCACCTATTGCAGCGCGCAGCGTACGTGTTTCCTGGAGCGCTGTCTTCAGCGTTCTCTTGACCGTCTTTACTCCTGGAGTGTCGCCAATGGCTTCCGTTTTTCTGCCGAGAAGACGGTCTGTATTAACTTCTGGCGCTACAAAGAGTTTCTCCCACCGTCCTTACGACTCGGTTCCGTTGCTCTCCCATTCGTGGAGACAACAAAATTTTTAGGTCTTACATTTGACAGGAAACTTAGTTGGTCTCCACATGTGTCTTATTTGGCTGCCCGTTGTACCCGTTCTCTAAATGTCCTCCGTGTTCTCAGTGGTATGTCGTGGGGAGCGGATCGAACCGTCCTGCTTCGTCTATATCGGTCGATCGTCCGCTCCAAGCTGGATTATGGGAGCTTCGTATACTCCTCTGCACGGCCATCCATCTTACGCCGCCTCAACTCCATACAACATCGGGGTTTACGACTTGCGATCGGAGCGTTTTATACTAGTCCCGTCGAGAGTCTTCATGCTGACGCTGGTGAATTGCCACTCACCTACCGGCGTGATATACTGCTTTGTCGGTATGCCTGTCGGCTACTGGCCATGCCCGACCACCCGTCTTATCGTTCCTTTTTTGATGACTCTCTCGACAGTCAATACGGGTTGTATGTCTCTGCCCTGCTACCCCCTGGAGTTCGCTTTCGTCGCCTCCTTCAACACCTTAATTTTTCACTCCCTGCAACCTTTCGAGTGGGCGAGAGCCACACGCCACCTTGGCTCCAGGCTCAGGTTCGCGTCCACCTTGACCTCTGCTCCCTCCCGAAGGAGGTTACCCTCGGTTCAGTCTACCATTCCCGTTTTATCGAACTTCGTTCGAAGTTCATGAATATGACCTTCATTTATACAGATGGCTCTAAGACCAATGACGGGGTTGGTTGTTCCTTTATTGTCGGGGCACAAAGTTTCAAATACCGGCTCCATGGCCTTTGTTCGGTCTTCACAGCTGAGCTCTTTGCCCTCTACCAGGCTGTCCTTTACATCTACCGCCACCGACATTCTGCATATGTCATCTGCTCCGATTCCCTGAGCGCTATCCAGAGCCTCAGTGATCCGTACCCGGTTCACCCTTTCGTGCACCGGATCCAACGCTCTCTTCAGCAGCTGGTGGACGTCGGTTCTCCGGTTAGCTTTATGTGGGTTCCTGGCCATGTCGGTATCCCTGGGAACGAAGCTGCAGATGCCGCGGCCAAGGCTGCGGTCCTCCAGCCTCGGACAGCATCTTGTTGTGTCCCTTCGTCAGATTGCAGCAGAGTAATTTGTCGGCGCATTTTATCGCAGTGGCATGCTGATTGGGCTGCACTTACCGACAACAAACTTCAGGCCCTGAAACCTCTTCCCGTGGCTTGGACGTCCTCCTCACGCCCTTCTCGGCGGGAGGAGGTCGTTTTGGCCTGGTTACGAATTGGCCACTGCCGGTTCAGCCATCGCCATCTGCTGACTGCTGCGCCGGCGCCATTCTGCCCCTGTGGGCAGTTGCTGACAGTCTGCCATATTTTAACGGTCTGTCCAGATTTTAACACCCTGCGTCTTGATCTTGGCCTGCCGTGTACTGTAGAAGCCATTTTAGCGGATGACCCACGAGCTGCTGCTCGCGTTCTTCATTTTATCAATTTGACAACCCTCTCAAAGGACATTTGATTCTGCTGTTTTCCTTTTTTAATCGTATGCCTGTCAGTCTGTCTTTTATCGTGTTTTCCGTTTCGTTGCTGTTTTAAACTTGTGACTCGTGGTGCATTCCTCACGTAGTCTGGGCGCTAATGACCGTTGAAGTTGTGCGCCCTAAAACCACAAAAAAAAACCAGATGTCTTGCACCTGAAATGCACGAGGCAATTTATGATTGTATTAGATCTTTCCCATTGTATGAATTGCATTAGTCGTAGGACAAAATATACTACCTGAGCCCTCAGCTATCAATAAAAACAATGTGAAAACTGTTCAGAACGAAATACCCTGAATTAAGATCTGTCTCATACTACACATACTGGAATGATGTTAACAAGATTTTTGGTTACAGATTTGGTAGGCCTCAAATATATGTATGTTGTACCTGTGATGAACTTAACCAGAAAGTTAAAGCCCCTCATCTTAATGAGGTTGCTAAAAGGACAGCTACAGCCAAACCATTAATAAATAAACACCGGAGTAGGAAGTTTTATTCTGCTCTAAAGCATGAATTACCTGTAGAGGGGCAAAAAGAAAGCCATGATCTGTCCATCGCAATTGACTACAAGCAGAATATAACCCTACCAAAGATTCCAGCTCAGGAGCTTTTCTATTTAAGACAACTAACTGTTAGTAAATTCTGCATCAGTAACATTAAAGAAAAGAACAGTATGTTGTACATTTACCATGAAGGGAACGGCAGAAAATCCCCTGATGAGGTCTGTTCTTTTTTATCAGATTTTATAAAAGAGGTGCCACAAAATAAAACAGAGCTCCGTTTATTTTCAGATAACTGCGCAGGCCAAAACAAAATTCAGACACTTCCTCGATATCTTCTCTCACTCACAGACAGGTTGATTTAAGAAAATACAATTTTTCCCTGTGACGTCATAGTTTTTTACCTTGTGACCGTGATTTTGGAATCATCGCAAAAATCTCAAAAAAAATTGATAGAATCTATTCAGTGCACGAGGTTGCTCGTCATATTATAGTACATTCTGTACCAGGAAAGTTTGTGGTGAAAGGAGTGGCAACCACAGAAATTCTGGATTTCAAAAACTGGTGGCCATTGCACTACAAAAAGTATGCTATCTCTGAAGAGACTAAAAGCAAACCCAGAAATAAAAGAATAAAGTTTTCAATTAGTGCTCTTTATCACTTTGTCTATTCCCATGAAAGAAAGGATTACATTAAGGGGTATTTGACAATGAATGGTCTGGTCTGCCACACTTTCTTCATGGCTCTCAGTTCAATGACACCTGCTCTGCCATCACCTCCATCGTACTCTTCTAGGAAAGTTCCCATCAAAAGAGCAAAGACTGAAGACCTGAAGAAAATCGAACCCTACATTCTTCAAGAGCACAAGTATTTCTACATAGAACTATTTTCTTGGCCAACTGACGCTGAAAATTCCACAGAATAAGAAGAATGCATTTTACGTAATCTAGTTGATGACAATACTGGTGTTATATTTTTTTAGTAATTATTGTGATTTGTATCATAAACCATTGCTCTTAATAGTATTTTGTATACATTTGTAAAATAAACAAAATTAAAAAGCAAAGTTTGCTTAATTCTGACATGAGTTTTTTAATTTAGGATGTATTTTTTTAAAAGAGCGTAAATCAATGTTTATAGTTCAATTACACATAGCATAATTACTTAAGGTGAAAATCCTTCTCACATAAACTCAGATATTACTGTATTAATCACATAAAACCACTAAAAAGCATCTATGTTTTGTGGTTTGGAGTTGACACAGTTTTTTGTGTGTCCTGAAAAATTTACTCGGCATGAGATAAGCCCTTTTAAAAAAACTCGATTCAATTGAAGTTTTTCAGCACAATGGTTGTCTTGTGTGGGGATGAACAGCAACAGTACCTACAGAGAAGGCTATATATTGGAATATGTTACTCTAATTTACTAAAATAGGCACAGAAAACGTAAAAGCCATCATCATAGTGTACAGTGTCTGCTAAGCACAGTTGTCAATAGATACTTTCTTTCTTCTGCATGTGTGTCCTGTGGAAGCATTTGTCAATTCTACTTTATAGCAGGGCCAGGTTGACACTTGTACTTTCTCAATAACCTCATAAAGAATATTGAGAGCTGTAGTGGGCTCTCGGTTATGTTAGTGCTTTTTATTGATCAAAAGCAGCTGTTGTGGTCTCAAGTATGACAGAAACGCTGAAGCTGTAGCACTATTGCCTTTCAAATTGGTGCCTGTTACCTGCGGCCAATTGAGGAGATATCTGTCATTGCATTTTTCGACCAGAAGCTGAATGGGGCTGAGCTGACAAGACAAGTATTTGCCCTGTCACTGAAGTTAGTTTGGTTGGCATGTGACTAACTCTGCTGCCTGTTTGCTGCTGCTCTCGGGTACCTCCTGCACTGGATCACCACCAGCTGTTAGCTGGTTGCACTAAACGGTGTAACTGGCTTACACTGGAAATTGGTGCCATGATTTGCCTTTTGCCTGCCCAGGCCTGACATAGTTCCTTCTGCTGGTGACTCTGGCATTGGCTGCCCCTTACTGAGTTAGCAAGTGCTGCTGTCCAAGTCCATTCCAAGCCATTGACCATAGCAAGGTGATGCCTTCAACTGCCACATGGCTTATAATAAATAAATTGGTTATTGCTTCTACGACTGTACAACAGTGGTACATGAGACATTCATATGTGTAATTTTTATTATTGACAATTTGTGACTCACTCATCTCATGAAATACACAAACTTTTTGAATGCATCAATTTTTTTCCAGTTATAACTGTGCCCTGTGTCATCTTATACAGTGAAGTGTGATGCTGACCAAATATATTTGTTTTAACAGTAGTGAAAACTCGTGTCCTACTGCAAGAACCATCACCCTTTACAATTCTATCAATCCCTCGCCCTCACCAATCTTTCATAATCGCCCAGTCCAAGTTGAAACCATACTGGACAGCTTTTGCTCCTTTCACAAGATCCTTTTACTCTGTAACTATAACTCCCTGAATGCTATCATTGCCCTTCAACAATTGGAATTGCATTCCCAACACCCTCTGACGAATCTGTCTCAGCTACTCCTGTCTTATGCCCAAATGGGATTACGTTTAGCCAATAAAGAGCCTACCACTTTGATTCAAACTGCCCCCCCCCCTTACCCCCAGTCAACCCCTCATGGCTCCTCCATCATGCATTGCTAAGTTACTTCACCTTCTACATCCCCAAAATCTGCCTCCACCCTCCATGAAACATACTGTTCATGGACATTTGTAACATTGTCAAACCTTCTGACCCCTGCATAAGTCTCATTCTTTTCTTTACTCTTTCTCTGCAGTGGTACCTCCCTCCAACTGTGATCCTCCTCCCCTTCAACCAATCATCCACTAGTAATCTTCAAGAACTCTCATGTCTAACCTGGCCTCACTTTTGTCCTTAAATCCATGCTCCATAAGTCCAACATTACTGCTAAGGAATACACAGCTATCTGCAATCTGAAAACCAGTCTGGACCTTATTGTTCATGCTGTGCATAAAGGTACTAGCTGCCACTGTCCGTGGGTATCAGTGTGCTGGAATCCCCAGATGGTGAATCCCACTTGTTCATGATTTGTAGTGACTATGTGGCTGACTGTCTTTGCAAAGTTTCAGGCACTTCTGCAGATAAACCTTATGGCTTTGATCCCATTCCAGAAGTCCAATATGAACTCCATCACCTCCTCATGACTTAAGTTTGTCTCAAAAACTGGCACCTAAATCCATCTCTCTTCTCACGCCACCAGCCTTCCACTCTTCCTCCACAAACCCAACCCCATGGGTCTACCTACTTGGCATTCCATTGTGGCTGGTTACAATACTACACAGAGCGATTCTCTCCCATTGTGGACCACTGCCTCCAAACTAGTGTCTGTAAGCTCCCATTCTACGTATGAGGTGCCACTCATTTCTTTCACCATCACCTCAAGAGTTCCTGTTCCAGCTGACTTGTTGGTCACTGGATACAAAGTCCTTGTACGCTGACATCTGCCATGCCCATAGTCTTTTGACCACGGAACACTACTTTCCCCAAAGTTCTAGATACCAAAGTAACCATCTCCTTACTAATCCTCATATTCAGCCACAGTTAATTCACTTTTCAGTGCCAAATCTATAAACAAGTCCGTAGTACGTACTCGCATGGCACCATCCTATGCCAGTGTATTTACAAGTCATGTGAAGAAATCCTTCCTAACCAGTCAACATGTAAAACTCCTTGTCTGATTCAGATTCGTTGATGACATTTTCACGATCTGGACTTTTGGCAAGGACAACTTTAGCTCCATAGCTATCAACACCTATTTCCATATCAACCACCTTCCTAGGTGCACCTCTCAGGTGGCTGTATGTCGTTTCAATAGTGGGCACAAACCACCTACAGTACCTCTACTCTGATATCTATCACTAATTTCATGTCAAAAAGTTTCTACCTTACAGCCTTGCCACCTGGTGGACATTGCACCTTCAGTGGAAAACCAGTTTTGTCGAAATTGCTGACAACATTAACAGAGCCTGTATTGACACACAGTATCCTATCCATTTCGTCCATAAGCAAATCCCTTGTGTCATTTTCTCCTCTTACACCAGTAAACTTTATAACAAGACCAGTACTGCTTTGATCACCCTGGCCTCAACCACATCCTTCACCAGGGCTTCGACTACCTCTAGTTGTGGACAGCATATACCTCATTGCAGGGCTTATCACCCAAAGTTGTGTTGCACTGCACACCCAATGCACAGATTATTCTTGTCCATCCCTATTCCAGTCCTGCAGCACATGGGCCACTCGTTCCCATATAGGTGACGTAGGTGGAAGACCTGTCTCATACACCCATCCACCACCTCCTCCCATGGTCTAGTCACAGGCATGTCCAATCCAATAAAAGGCAGTTCCAAATGTGAAAGCAGCAGTGTTAATATCAGCTGTGCTGTAATTACTAAGCATTGTATGTGGCCACCACAGGTAACTGTCTAATCGCATGGATGGTCATTTCCAAACTGATGCTAACCGTGAACTTGACCGTCTAGCTGGTGACGAAGCTGTGAACCACGATACAGATTACTTTAACAGCTGCTTTACTATGTGTGCCCTTTGGATAGTCCCTTCCAGTGCAAGTTTCTCTAAACTACACAAGCTGCTGTCCTCTCTCCAGCATATAATGCATTCTCATAACCCCCTGGGCTTATATCGGCTGTTTCCCAATGCCTCAACTCTTCCCTTTACTCTACTGTCATTGTCCACACCATTCCTTCCTGTGCAGACTGTGTGCTAACTTCTCCTGCTGATCTGCCTCTCCCCCTACTCAATGTGGACCGTCTCCCCTCCCTGTCTCCATTTCCAACTTCTTTTCCCCTTCCCCCTCTTGGAACTTGTTTTGTCTAGTTGTGAACCCACTGAGTCATTCATCTTTCCTGCTCCTGCCTCTCACTATCCTGCTACCCTCTTTTTGCCTCATTTGTGCCCTGCCCCAAATCCTTGAGCACATGCAGCTGTTCTCTTAATAATGCATTGCCACAGTAATGTTTGTGTGCGTGTGTGTGTTCACTTCCTGCCAGTAAAAGAGCCAGGGGACAAAAGCTAGTTATACTGAGTTCTGTTACTGTTATACTGTAAAGGTGGGTGGTTGCCTTTCCTTTATTTTATAACTAATGTTCATTTAGCCTATATACTATAGTAAGGTATTTAGTATTGGAGTACAATGGCCCAGAGGAAGCGTTGGAGCCTACATATGTGGACACAAATGACTGGTCTACTGGAACCTCGCAGTTCTTTGCACCTATATTGTCTTTCACAATTACAGAACTTGTGAGCCTGTTCCATTGACTCAGAAAATTGAGCTCATTTTGTTTTCACATAGGCAAGGACAGTCCAGATACATATTTTTTCTTAAAAATCCCTGGTAAAATATTACTTTTAAATGTAAAAGAAGGATACTGAATATCAAAGTGTTATTGAGTTATGGGAGAAGAGTGACAAGTAGGGAAAAAGTCTTCTTATTAATAATTTTGGAAAAACATTCACTGGTAGAAACACATGAGAAGCCACTCAGCTTCATGTTCCAGGGAATGCTGCACATGGGAATTGGACGTGAATGCAGGGGAGGTGCAGCTGCATTCACAACTAGCATTGTTTGCGATGAAAGCAAGAACAGTATGACACTGTAACAGTAATAATTCAGTAGAGCACTCTGTATGTTGCATAATGAATGGGACAGTGTGATTTGTGTGAAATGTTCAGTCTATCAGCATACAGTGAAGTCATTTTAAGCGTAGACAATGCACACATTGTTACTTTATTAGCAGAAGAAATGGCCTGTCAAATTTGTTTATGCAGCAGCGCATTTGGAGATGTAACTGCTATTGCAAGAGGAAAAAACATTGTAGATCTGCGATGTAGTGGTTGCCCAGGGTCAACACCAGATGATGCCCACTACTTACGAATTGTAGCTCACAGATAACCCATGAATATGGAAAAGCTGTGCACTGTCTTTTTGTAGGCAGCTGGGAGTGCATTTCAATCTAGACAGTAAAACAAAAAAGTCGATAAACAAACACCTAGAATGGAACCTTGCTCAAAAGCTTTGCAGTCTCTTTGCAAGAATTAACTGGTGAAATTGTAAATGAAAAATCATTAAGTGGTTCTCTGCTAATGGGCTCTCATTAAACTTTGACAAAACACAGTATATACAGTTCCACATGCCGGCCGCGGTGGTCTCGCGGTTGAGGCGCTCAGTCTGGAACCGCACGACTGCTACGGTCGCAGGTTCGAATCCTGCCTTGGGCATGGATGTGTGTGATGTCTTAGGTTTAATTAGTTCTAAGTTCTAGGGGACTGATGACCATAGATGTTAAGTCCCATAGTGCTCAGAGCCATTTGAACCAAAGTTCCACACAGTAAATAGAATGAAACCATTAATAAATATAGACTTCGATCAGAAATCGGTAGATAAGGTAGAATATTCAAAACTTCTAGATGTATGCATTGATGAGGGATTGAACTGGAAAAAACACACTGAGGATCTGCTGAAACGTTTGAGTTCAGCTACTTATGCTATTAGGGTCATTGCAAATTTTGGCGATATACATCCCAGTAAATTAGCTTACCACATCCATTTTAGTTCTCTGCTTTCGTATGGCATCATATTCTGGGGTAAGTCATCATTGAGTAAAAGAGTGTTCATTGCACAAAAGCGTGTAATCAGAATAATTGCTGGAGCTCATCCAAGATCATACTGCAGGCACTTATTTAAAGAGCTAGAGATCTTCACTGTAGCCTCACACTATATATATATATATATATATATATATATATATATATATAAACTTATGGAATTTGTTATTAACAATCCAAACAAATTCAAAAGTAATAGCAGTGTACATGGCTACAACACTAGGAGAAAGGATGATCTTCACTACTCAAGGTTAAATCTAACTGTGGCTCAGAAGGGGGTAAATAATGCTGCCACAAAAGTCTTTGGTCACTTACCTAATAGCATCAAAAGTCTGACAGATAGCCATATAGCATTTTAAAAAAATTAAAAGAATTTCTTAATGGCAACTCCTACTCATTAGATGAATTTTTGGATATAGTAAGTGGGTAATTTCCCCAACCCCCACCAAAAAATGTTAAGTGTCATGTAATATTTCTGGAATGTAATATCTTGTATAGACACCTTTTATTAACCTGACACGTTCCACATCACTACGATGGAACAAATACTAATCTAATCTAATCGGAAGTAGCAGTTTGTCTGATGCCTGATAATCATATAAGATTGTGGAGGCGGCCAAATTCCAGCACACATCTCAAACATGTAGTCCTTCTGTTTCGCTCTCAAACATATAGTCCTTCAGTTTCGCCAAGGAGATGGGTCAGTCATGTTATGGGCTGGTCTCTTCTATGAATGTCGGACACCATTCATCACCATAGAGGGTAATCTGAGGGCTGTGCAGTATCAGGGCAGGAACCTGAAACCCATTAGGCATCTTTACCATCGGGTGAGCCAAGGGTAGGAGTGGTGGTAGTCATAAGAGTCACGGCGTCTCCCCCTCCCCCTTTTCCCAAAAAAGGTAAAAGCATCTATAATTTAACACATGTGAGTTCTCAAATTTATAAACTACCTTCCAGAGAATAAAGTGGCTTAAAAAAACTAAGTTTTATAAACGACAAAGAATTCTAGAAATTAGAAGTTACAGGGACTTTTCAATTTCTGTATTTCTCTAAAGTATGATTTCTTGAAAGTTATGCTACAGAAAATTACTAAACACGACGTAAGAAAATTATCATGATTATTACTTTTCTTCATACAGTTTTCGCTTTTTAAGTTAAATTTTTGTAGTTTTGACTCGTAGGAACTGATACTCTAACAAAGAATTTTACTTTAGTCTGCTACTGCAATATAACACTGCAGGAATAAAACAAAAACAACGAAAAAAATAAATCAAACTTAAGTTGCAGAGAAAATGCCCCAGTTACAGCAATAAAACACAGTGCACACACAAGCGTTTGCCAACAGCAAAATGTGCCGAACGCTTTAAGACGAAGACTATGCAATACTTAATAACAAGAAACTACATCCGATGAGCGTGACATAACGTTCAACATTACGTTCGTTTAAGAAGTTGCCAGCGGGCTTATGCGCATGCGCAAAAAAGGCTTTGATTAATCGTTTCCGCACAGGTAGTCAATTTATTTGAAACACTATTGGCCAGTTAACACTATGCGGAATTTCAACTGCACGTTGTTCTCTTTGGGACGTAATGGCATTATGTCAGTGAAGAACTAAACATGAGATAACACAGCACTGGTACTTCAAGAAAGTTTGCATTCCGAAAACCACATTGAAAAGTTTAATAACAGCGTGGGACCTAGTTCTTTATGAATCCGGACATACGAATGTGCTCTTTAAGTCGAATTATGGATTTTAGTATGTTTTACGAAATTCGAATGCTCTTGGAGTATCTCCTGATGGCCGGTTTCGTTTATGACGTAATGTTATATCTCTTAATGTCATATACATACGAAAATACGGGCTACCTGCGTCGTCGTAGCTGCGCAGGCACAGTAACGCCGTTTTCTGGTGTTCTCTGACAACTGCTGAAATGAATTCTAACAAGTCGCGGGAAAATATTGCAATAGGTCGTTTGAAAAGCGTTTGCATTTCATTTACGTTACGTGTGCGAATGTGCTTTGAATTTCTTAAACCACAGTGTTTGATTCTCATTTAAACCTCAACACTTTGAGGTCCAGGCACTTAGAAGAATTTCGAGCCCAGAAGACCAGACATTTACGTCATTACTTAAAATTTTACTAGCACATTTGTGTGATGTATCGAGGTATAACACATGCAAAAAAAAAAAGACAAATATTATGTGTGGAAACTTGGCTTTCCTTGCAGCTACACTATGGATGTTAATTTAAACCATGAACTTTTCCTATTTGTGTTTTCGCGTTACTTAACAGTGATGTTACTATGTGTCCTTTGATCTGAATCACTGCTTTTACGTGCGACACGTCTTCCGAAAGACGAAAACCGAATTTCGGAAACCGTTTTTCGCTGTCGTGTTTCATGTTAAAGGTCTAAAGCGGATTTGCTAGCCCAGTTAACTACGGCGCCTGGAAAATAGCAGATATACTTTGATTTATTCAGCACAATCGCTGTTTATCTACGGTTAGACGAGGTGTAAATAGCTTCACTGTAGAAAAAGCCAGTACTTCAATATTAGTCGAAATTTTTAAAAACAAGACGAAACCTGACAGTCCAAGCAAGTTTCAATACCGGCTGCGTACACATGGCAGCGAAAATCGATTGCGAAACTGGTAAACCGGCAACCAGAAGCAGATTGCCAGAATCGATTTTGAAATGTCTACATGACCACTCAGAAGCGGTACTGGGAGATCAGTTTACGAAATCCGGTTTTGGAAGCCCCATGTAAACGCGATGAATATCTGCTGTCATCGGCTGGCGAGATCACGTGACATGAGATATGATTGGTTTACAAAAGCGCACCGCGATCTCGATTTCAATGTTTCGGAAAACTTTTAGTGTTTGTTGGAATTCGACTATATACTTTAGTAATACAAAAATATGTAGCGTACATGTTGCTGCAGATCGAAGATCTTTGATCTTTCTGGAAACGTTAGGTTCGTTTGAGCAGTTGCCAGACAACAGGCTGTACTGCGCAAGCGGTAGTCACGATGACGAGACAGCTCGTGCTTGCTCTGCTTATACGCTTTTCGTCGCATTTCTGTGTGGAATTTCGTGCATGGTGGGGCATCACGTGACCATGTGCAGCCCTACGGCATGTTATTGAGAGGACCTAGGGAGTTGTACCAGGAGCAATTGTTTTATCAATTCTACACAGATAAGAAATGCAAATAAGAAAGCAGTTCTTGGCGTATTATTCATTTCAAAACTAGACTCCACAGCTCAAAGTACCATAACATTCTGCTATCTGGTAACTTAGATTTTTTTTTTAATTCATACTCTGCAATATTGTTTTGTAGCCAACAGTGCGGAATAAACACTTCATTTCAAATAAACTAACTGCCTCAGCGGAAAAAATTAATAGAAGCAAATTTCTCTACAAAACTGACAGAAATAGCTTCATTAAGACATTAATGGCTGATTGCTAATAACGTGGAAATAATATAAAAACAGAAAATTGAAACTACTAACTTATTTTAGTCTTTCTTAGCGACAGCCGCTGACATTGCACAATCCCCGCCCATTTACCCCCTCCACACCGACCAAGTGCACGTGTAAAGTCTATGTCCACGCCGTGTGGCGTCACTTTTCAAACGTGATCTTTCCAAAACACCTTTTTTCTGAGGTTCTTTCCTAAAGTGGCGGGAGGTTCTACGCCGGTGTATAAAACCTTAACCATTCAAAGGATTGATAAGTTTTAGGATCCCGAGGGAAAGTATACTGTCACTTAACACGGAAAATTGTATTTTCACCCGGAAGAAAGTGTACTTTTAATCGGGAAATACCCCGGAATTTTCTTCCTTGTCCTCGTATACACACAGTCATAACAAAATCGTACGTACATATGGCCACATTGAAAGTGGAAGTGGAGACCGAAATATACTGACTCCGACTCCCCCTCCAGGCCACACACTAGGAATGGAACAATCCTGACTAGCTTGCAAATGAGGATCCAACCATGTTCAAAGCACAGGGTTTAGCAAAATGATACTCAATGTTAGCAACAGATATCGTTTTCACAGATGTGTGTTTCAGACTGACTGTATGTTCGCTTATTGTTCTTAATTCACAGTGAAGTTATGCTTTTTTTAGTTTTCTCCCACAGTTGATTCTAAGCCTACACACATTAATAGGTATGCAGATTGTGGAATCCCAGCTGCCTCCAAAAACACAGTGTACATCATTTTCGCATTCTTCATGTTATCTGAGGGTTACAATTTGTAGGTAGTGAGTGATCATCATCTTGTGTTGACCACTATGTAGAAGACCTACAATGTTTTTTCTCCTCCAATAGTTATTAAATCTGGGTAAAACAAGTTACTTACAATACAAACGATTCTTTTTTGGAAAACTAAATTCTACTCTTACCGGCCACAATACCAGAGAGCTTTGCAACGTGAACACTTTTTAGCAGCACGTTCTCCACATTCGGCACATGTTGGTGCAGTACCAGCGAGTTTCTCAAGTGTTTCTGGATCGTAGGCAGAACTAAGCCTACAGAAAAATTTCATTAGGTCAGTAATTCATTTATCCTGAGAATGTTGTCTATAATGTTAATCTTACCTCTTAGCAATTTCAGCCATATCACCTTGCTTGCAGTGAAATAGAACTTTAACTTGTCTTTGAGCTATTCTTTTCCATTGAGTTTCACTTCTTCTCAGTAAAGATTCTCTGATCTGGTATGATGGGAAATAATCAGACAGCATAGGAAGGCATACAAGACCACTAAACTCCACTGATGTGCATTCTTACCTGTGGCAGAACTTCTAATATTAGTGGTTTTTTGCCAGTGGGGGGAACCTGTGATACTGCAATATGACTCAGCCAATATTGTAGCTCTGAGAGAGGTGACAGCTGATCAACCAAGACATCGTGTAGATAACCTTGAAGCTTAAAGAGAAAATAAAATGTTTCAAGATAGCAATGAATTCTGAGTAAATGGACTGTTATAGGTCATAATCATCTTCATCGTGTAAACATAAACCAACCACTGATTATAAGATTTGATGATATTTAGGTTAGACCTTTTATGCTTTTTCTGTACAGCACTAATTTGATTAGTTTAATACTGTGATGAGATGTCTGTAGCAGTTTTTGGCGTGGCCAGTAACAATTTGTCACAAAGCATTGTGATGGCAAAACATACACTACTGGCCATTAAAATTGATACACCAAGAAGAAATGCAGATGATAAATGGGTATTCATTGGACAAATATATTATACTAGACCTGGCATGTGATTACATTTTCACGCAATTTGGGTGCATAGATCCTGAGAAATCTGTACCCATAACAACCATCTCTGGCCATAATAACAGCCTTGATATGCCTGGGCATTGAGTAACACAGAGCTTGGATGGCTTGTACAGGTACAGCTGCCCATGCAGCTTCAACACGATACCACAGTTCATCAAGAGTAGTGACTGGCGTATTGTGACGAGCGCCAGTTGCTCGGCCACCATTGACCAGACGTTTTCAATTGGTGAGAGATCAGGAGAATGTGCTGGCCAGGGCAACAGTCGAACATTCTATGTATCCAGAAAGGCCCGTACAGGACCTGCAACATGCGGTCGTGCATTGTTGTTGTTGTTGTTGTTGTTGTGGTGGTGGTCTTCAGTCCTGAGACTGGTTTGATACAGCTCTCCATGCTACTCTATCCTGTGCAAGCTTCATCTCCCAGTACCTACTGCAGCCTACATCCTTCTGAATCTGCTTGGTGTATTCATCTCTTGGTCTCCCTCTACGATTTTTACCCTCCACGCTGCCCTCCAGTACTAAATTGGTGATCCCTTGATGCCTCAGAACATGTCCTACCAACCGATCCCTTCTTCTAGTCAAGTTGTGCCATGAACTCCTCTTCTCCCCAATTCTATTCAATACCTCCTCATTAGTTATGTGATCTACCCATCTAATCTTTAGCATTCTTCTGTAGCACCACATTTCGAAAGCTTCTATTCTCTTCTTGTCTAAACTATTTATTGTCCATGTTTCACTTCCATACATGTCTACACTCCATACAAATACTTTCAGAAACGACTTCCTGACACTTAAATCTATACTCGATGTTAACAAATTCCTCTTCTTCAGAAACGCTTTCCTTGCCATTGCCAGTCTACATTTTGTATCCTCTTTACTTCGACCATCATCAGTTATTTTGCTCCCCAAATAGCAAAACTCCTTTACTACTTTAAGTGTCTCAATTCCAAATCTAATTCCCTCAGCATCACCCGACTTAATTCGACTACATTCCATTATACTCATTTTGCTTTCATTGATGTTCATCTTATATCCTCCTTTCAAGACACTGTCCATTCCGTTCAACTGCTCTTCCAAGTCCCTTGTTGTCTCTGACAGAATTACAATGTCATCGGTGAACCTCAAAGTATTAATTTCTTCTCCATGGATTTTAATACCTACTCCGAACTTTTCTTTTGTTTCCTTTACTGCTTGCTCAATATACAGATTGAATAACATCGGGGGGAGGCTACAACCCTGTCTCACTCCCTTCCCAACCACTGCTTCCCTTTCATGCCCCTTGACTCTTATAACTGCTATCTGGTTTCTGTACAAACTGTAAATAGCCTTTCGCTCCCTGTATTTTACCCCTGCCACCTTCAGAATTTGAAAGAGTATTCCAGTCAACATTGTCAAAAGCTTTCTCTAAATCTACAAATGCTAGAAACGTAGGTTTGCCTTTCCTTAATCTTTCTTCTAAGATAAGTCGTAGAGTCAGCATTGCCTCACATGTTCCAACATTTCTACGGAATCCAAACTGATCTTCCCCGAGGTCAGCTTCTACCAGTTTTTCCAGTCATCTGTAAAGAATTCACATTAGTATTTTGCAGCTGTGACTTATTAAGCTGATAGTTCAGTAATTTTCACATCTGTCAACACCTGCTGTCTTTGGGATTGGAATTATTATATTCTTCTTGAAATCTGAGGGAATTTCGCATGTCTCATACATCTTGCTCACCAGATGGTAGAGTTTTGTCCTGACTGGCTCTCCCAAGGCCGGCAGTAGTTCTAATAGAATGTTGTCTACTCCCGGGGTCTTGTTTCGACTCAGGTCTTTCAGTGCTCTGTCAAACTCCTCATGCACTATCATATCTCCCATTTCATCTTCATCTACATTCTCTTCCATTTACACAATATTGTCCTCAAGTACATTGCCCTTGTATAGACCCTCTCTATACTCCTTCCACCTTTCTGCTTTCCCTTCTTTGCTTAGAACTGGGTTTCCATCTGAGCTCTTGATATTCATGCAAGTGGTTCTCTTTTGTCCAAAGGTCTCTTTAATTTTCCTGTAGGCAGTATCTATCTTACCCTTGTGAGATAAACCTCTATATCCTTACATTTGTCCTCTAGCCACCCCTGCTTAGCCATTTTGCACTTCCTGTCGATCTCATTTTTGAGATGTTTGTATTCCTTTTTGCCTGCTTCACTTACTGCATTTTTGTGTTTTCTCCGTTCATCAATTAAATTCAATTAAAATCAGTTGGTCATGCATTATCGTGCTAAAATATACGGTTTCGCAGGGATCAAATGAAGGGTAGAGGCAAGGGTCATAACACATCTGAAATGTAACGTCCACTGCTCAAAGTGCTGTCAATGCGAACAAGAGGTGACCAATGGCACCCTATACCATCACGTCGGGTGATACGCCAGTATGGCGATGACGAATACATGCTTCCAATGTGCATTCACCATGATGTCGCCAAATACGGATGCGACCATCATGATGCTGTAAACAGCTCCTGGATTGATCCGAAAAAAAAAAAAAAAAAAAAAAAAAAAGACGTTTTGCCATTCATGCACCTAGGTTCGTTGTTGAGTACACCATCGCAGGCGCTCCTGTCTGTGATGCAGCATCAAGTGTAACACGCAGCCATGGTCTCCGAGCTGATAATCCATGATGCTGCAAACATCATCAAACTGTTCGTGCAGATAGTTGTTGTCTTGCAAATGTCCCCATCTGTTGACTCACGGATCGAGACGTGGCTGCACGATACATTACAGCCATGCGTATAAGATGCCTGTCATCCCGACTGCTAGTGATACGAGGCCGTTGGGATCCAGCAAGGCGTTCCGTATTACCCTCCTGAAGCCACCGATTCCATATTCTGCTAACAGTCATTAGATCTCGACCAACGCGAGCAGCAGTGTCGCGATACTATAAACTGCAATCGTGGTAGGCTACAATCTGACCTTTATCAAAGTCGGAAACATGATGGTACGCATTTCTCCTCCTTACACAAGGCATCACAACGACGTTTCAACAGGCAACGCCGGTCAACTGCTGTTTATGTATGAGAAATCGGTTGGAAACTTCCCTCATGTCAGCACGTTGTAGGTGTCGCCACCGGCGCCAACTTTGTGTGAATGCTCTGAGTAGCTAATCATTTGCATATCACAGCATCTTCTTCCTGTCGCTTAAATTTCGCGTCTGTAGCATGTCATCTTCGTGGTGTAGCAATTTTAAGGGTCAATAGCGTATATCAAGTGACAAATGTGACACACCATATAGAAGAAGTTTGTTGGTAAGAAGGTTAAAATTACATCAGCGTTAAGTTTTTTTCACTAATAAGTACATGAAAAGCTATGGTTTTGATTTTTTTAACAAATATTATAAATTACTGTAAACATAGGAAATGTAAATCTTCTAATCTGCATGTAATGAATTTTCTTGTGTCAGTAGTCTTAAAGGATTTTCGAATGACAACATTCTCCACCTTGACTGTTATGAAATGTATTTATTTATGATCACAACTTTGGCTATGGTGCCATTCTCTATGAAGTGCATCAATGCATATTCATTTCTGGTTTAGATGACATCATCTTCTTATCAATCATGTTTAAATGATTATATATGACATGAAATATGGTTGAATATGCATTGACACATTTCAGAGAGAGCTATTACTTGAAACTGGCACAGTAGATGTAACCAAGCTGTGTGTGTCACACTTGTCTACAAGAGCTTACTGTCATAGGGATTCGTAAAGTATCATGATGGTCAAGCATGTGCACAATGTTAACTGGAATTTTTCTTTTGCTATAACTAAAATGTCTCAAGTCAATATCTGAATGTGGAATTTTGGTCATAAAGATACAAAAAACTTCCATTTTATTATCATCTTTTCAATTGGTTTTAAAAACAAATAGTATAACAGTAATGTGTTGCATCAGTATTGATGTATACATAAAACTCCATGGAGTAAACTTCTTTTTCTTTTTTGATGGCTTGTATCCTAATTTTTAGTATTTTCGTGGTAACAGAAAATATTGGGTAGAGTGGAAACTGTGGAATGTTTGAAGACCACCACTCACTGTGGAATGTAGTTAGGGACAAATAAGCACACAAACAAGCTCACCTTATGAAGTTGCTAAGAAACAAAGAATTAATGCATGGGCACTGATTACTGTGCTGTTGTGTGTCTCAATTCTGTGGCATGGCTGTAATGCATGATTATCTTTGTTGGAGTGGGATAAAAATGGAAGAAGCGAGGGCAAAGGAGGAGCATGGTCTAGAAAAGGGGTAGAAAAGGCAGGACAACAGGAGATGAGGCTAAAATTTTTTACCTATGATCTGACAGGGGCAACTACATTTTCACACATACATGTCTGATGTAATTTGAGTGCTCTAATATATTCCAAAAGTTTCATCATCCCATCACTCATTCAATTATCTCAGCAACTGACAAGGAAGGTGCTGTGCGATAACAAACTGACATGGAGAGGGTAATATGTAGAAGCTGAAGACAAACAGAAAAGTATTCAGTGTACAGGAGTGTTCATTTCTTTCTGTATAAAGGAACCTAGGCTGAAGACCAAATTTTAAATAACAGCAGTTTAAAACAGTTCTGCCTCATTAGCGTCATTTAGAGTTTCCTCTGTGATTGTAATTGTTTGAAATAATTGACTGTAGTTTCTGCAACTTTGTTTTACAACATAGATGCATTAACTGATGAAAGAATACACACTTATGAAACAGGCACAATGGTAGAGTTGTAAAACCTAAGAGTCCATTAAAACATTCTGCTTAGTACTTCAATGTGTAGAAAGCACAGTAATCTGAAAATTCCATTACAGCATTTCATAATACTTACCTTCAGTAGTTGTTGTTTACGGTACTCATTCATATCGTAATATGTTGGAAATTTTGGATCCAGGAGTAATTGTCTGAGTGTTAGCCATACTATACCTTCAATTCGAGTAAGTTTCATTTTGTCATCATCTTTCACCTTCTTCCAACTTCCATCTGGAATATAAGGGTGCTGTGTAATGTTAGTTTATAACACATATTGTAGCATTTGAAAAACAATAAGATGACCACATTTTACCAATATATTTAATTGTTGTTCCATCCTTATCCTCTCTTTGCCATGGAGTCGTTTCAATGAGGTTTAGAAGCAGTAGTGGAATATCATGGGTCTCAAATACTCTTGATGTTGCGCTGATTGGCAAACTGAACAATAAATTGTTTTGTTAATTTCTTTGATATTGAAGTTTTAATTGTTAAATTTGATGTCACAGCAGCTGTATAAGGCACAGTCAGATGAAAAGAGGCAAATGGGGGAAAAAAGTAAGACAAAAGTATTTGCTGTAACTGTTAATACATTTATCTCACTGTGGGACAAGGTGATCAATGCCTTCTTGGAAAATTGTTTGCTGTTGCCTACAGAATTGTCATTGCATCCAGGCATACACCTCTTCATCTGAAGCAAATTGACAGCCACTAATATCTTTCTTCAGGGCTCAAAAAAATATGGAAATCGCATGGGGCAAGATCAGAGCTGTGTGGAGGATGTGTAAGGGCTTCCCAGCAGTACTTCAGCAGTGTACTGGAAATGACCTTGGCAACATGTGGGCTCACATGTTTATGATAGGCTAATGAGTAGTGCCTTGTTGGTAGGAAAACATGGTACACTATTTAGTGAAATCACCCAGAAAGTCTGCAATCAGTATGCGTTGTTCATGTATTCAAGGGTCATTGGTGCTACCAGTAGCATGGCACATAAGTACCACTTTTCCATTTCACAGAAAATGTAGATTGTTTCTACTGATTTGTGGCATTAATCTAAACTTTAGGAATGTCACTGTCTTGCACTTGATGTTCACCAGAACTTAAATGGATGATGGATCCAGTGTTGGCATATGGGTGATGAGATGAAGTATGCTAAGCAATCCGTAATAGGTGCTGACATTCATCATGGAGTCACCAATGTGGAGAGGGTCCAGGTAGGGGCACTCAATGCGGATAGTAAACCCTTAAATCACGATAAGCACACTTCAAACTGTTGTAGCGGCACCACCGTTTAGGATAGGGAAAGTTAGTTTTGTGCAATATTCTGAGCACAAGTTACAGCCAGGTGCAGGCTGGATTGCAATGAGTTACGCATACCAACAGCTGCGAAATAGAATAGAGGCCACAGGGCCGTCAGATTGCTGAAAGAGTATACATAGCGGTTTTGCATGTTGCAAATCACAGGCAGAAGGGTCCCACTAGCAAACCTAGCGTGTTATGAGTATGTGGCGCGAAAGTGGCGCGTATGGCAAAACAGAGGCGGACAGCCACATATAAATGGGTGCGGGTTTCTAACGAGATTCATTCAAGTGTGGCAGCTCTCCTGGACAGTGGGGCGTGTCACACACATGCAGCAGCAGATTGGGCGCCAGTGTTCCAGTCCACAGCGGGTCGCTAGTTCGACCCTCTGAGGCTGACGCGGGGTCCGTAGCCAACTAGCGACGGGCCACTCCACGACTCGCTACGGCGGGCAGTCGTCATGGCTTCCAACACATGCTGGAGGCATCCTGGGGTGAGCGCCGCAGATTTGGACTCTGGATCGCGGGCGCTTGTTGTCACCGCAATCTTAGCCATGCCAGCGAGAAGCACGCACCTGGCTGCCTGCGGCTCACACCAAGCGGCGCTGAGTTGGCAGGGTTGCAGACCACTGAGTCAACTGCTGGCATCCTGACGACTCCGCATCTCTGCTGCCATACAAAGCCGACAACAGTGTTGCGTGCACGGGTCACTGAGGCAGCCATTCCACACCAAGCTGTTTCACAGACAGCGAAGTGGTGTCCTCAGCATTGCGGGACCCAGTGACACACATCAAGAGGGATGGGGGGACCGTAGCTGGAAACAATACATTACTTGGAAAGCTCAGACGAGTCTTAATATGGTGCCTTCTACCTCTTCCCGCTACATTTGGTGTTGCTGTTACATTCGATGACAGAAGTTGCCACTACATTTGGTGTCAGAATAGCAGACATCGCCTGTCCAGTACAACGTTCGAGCCCACTGCCCGCATTACATTCACAAGATGTGTAAGTTTTGACCAGTTTTCTTTTGAGTATTGGACGTTCTGGGAATGAAAGCAACACAACGGCAGAGTCAGGGACGCGAGGTGTGACGGAACCAGAATCGGTGCGGATTTTGTTGGAAAAAGTAGCACAGTTGACAGCAGACAATACACACTTGAGAATACTGACAATAACAGACCATTTTTCGAGGTATGTGTAGGTGGCGGCTATGCCAAATCAACAGGCAGCAATGGTCGTGCAAGTGTTAGTAAACAACAGGATTTTGAAGTTTAGTGCACTGGAGACAATAATTACTGACCAAGGGACCAACTTCATGTCGGATTTAATGAAGGAACTGTGTAAATTGTTGAATGTAAAGAAGTTGAGGACGAGTGCATTGCATCCACAGGCCAACGGAAGGACAGAACGGGTACACAGAACAATCGGGAAGGTGCTGAGTTTTTATGTAGATTCTCATCACAATCAGTGGGATGAGTATTTGAAGCATATTTTATACACATTCAATGCAAAAGTCCATACAAATACTGGCTTGTCTCCATATGAGGTAGTGTACGGGCGAAAAATGCCGTCACTGTTTGATTTGGTGAGGCTAAAGAAAGGAAGGACCGATGAATCTGTACGTCAATTCGCAAGGACAATTCAGGATGTTTGGAAATGGGTACAAAAGGCGAATACAAAGGATTTGGAAAGGCAGGAAGACGCAGTAAAGCAGAAAGGAAGTTTACTGCAGTACAGAGTGGGGCAATGGGTAATGCTGTCCAGCCCCTATACACAAAAAGGGAAAAGGAAGAAGTTCCTCATGAGGTATCAAGGGCTACACCAAGTTGTTGAAACCACATCTCCCATAAATGTTATGCTTCAGCTGCCAACTAGAACAACGATAGTACACACTGGGCGGTTACAGCCATTTAAGGGTTGCCTGGATGTGATTCCAGGCATGTCACAAGAAGGAAAGAGGAAGAAAGAGAGAGTGAAGAGAGGTGCTAAGCACAGAAAAAACCAGGAAGATAAAGTACAGCATGAAGAAGTTATTCAGACATCAAAAGCACTGTATTATGTAAAAGAAATTGATAACTCCAATAATAAAATGAAGACTGTCTGGCAAATAGTTAACAAGGAGACAGGGAACAATAAAAAAAGAGCTGTAGAAAACTTCATAATCAAACATGAAGGGAATCTTGTGCAAAATCCTGAGATCATAGCTGAAATCTTTAATAAACACTTCCTGTCAGTGTCTGAGCAAATAGGCTGCAAGGGTTCTGTGAATGATGCCCTGACCTTTTTGCGAAATGCTTTCCCTAACAAAATCATCCAAATGCATATTAGACCTGTTACAGTATCAGAAATTGAAAGAACAATTGCCTCCATGAAAACCAAGAACTCCTGTGGAGTAGACAATATTTCTAGCAAATTGTTAAAGCAGTGTTGTACTTCTGTAAGCAATATACTGTGTCATATTTTCAATGCCTCTTTGCAGCAAGGAATTGTTCCTGATAGACTAAAGTATGCTATCGTGAAGCCTCTCTTTAAGAAAGGGGAGAAAACTGATGTTAAAAATTTCAGACCAATATCTCTCCTGACTGTGTTTTCAAAGGTACTAGAAAAGCTCATGTATTCTAGAATTTTAGAACACCTACATAAATTCAATATTCTCAGCAAACATCAGTTTGGTTTCCGGAAAGGTCTGTCAACTGAACAAGCAATATATGCTTTTATAGATAAGGTTTTGGAATCTCTAAATGAGAAAATGGTGACAACAGGGTTATTTTGTGATTTATGTAAAGCCTTTGACACTGTGAACCACCAAATACTGTTACTGAAGGCAGACCATCTAGGAATAAGTGGTGTAGCAAATAACTGGCTTCAGTCATACCTGACAGAGAGGAAACAGAAAGTAGTCTTAGATAAGTCAGACAATTTGTGTGGTGGAATGATTTCATCGGAATGGAGAGACATAAATTGTGGAGTTCCACAGGGCTCTATTCTTGGTCCTTTACTGTTCCTGTTATTTATAAATGATTTACCTTATTCTTCAATGATTCAGTGCAATTTTACCATCTTTGCAGATGATACTAACATAATGGTTAATGGTCTTAAATGTGAAAATGTTCAAGAGTCTGTTAATACTATTCTTATAGATTTAATGAAATGGTTTACTGCAAATGGTCTTTGACTTAACCTGAGTAAGACTAATTATATTCAGTTCACCCCAACTGCCAAAACTGAGGAAGAAATGACTGTTAAATATGCCACACAGGTCATAGAAAGAGTGGAAGTAACAAAGTTTCTAGGCGTGAAGATTGACTGTAGAGTAAACTGGTCCCATCACATTTTAGATCTTTACAAGAGACTCAGCTCTTCAGTTTTTGCAATGCGAATCATCTCTGTCAGTGCAAACTTAAGCATTAAAAAAGCTGCATACTATGGTTACTTCCATTCTTTGATGGCATATGGAATTATTTTCTGGGGAAATCAACCTCTTGCAAAGAAAATATTCATTGCTCAGAAGCGTGTTGTAAGAGTGATGTCTGGTGTAGATCCTAGATGCAGCTGCAGAAGCCTATTCCGGAATCTGGGAATTCTTACAACTACTTCTCAATATATATACTCACTTATGTGTTTCATAAGTAAAAACACTGATTTATACAAATGTAACAGTGAATACCATCAGTATAACACAAGGAGGAAACATGATTTCCACACTGAAGGTAAAAATTTGAAGATTGTGCAGAAGGGTGTACAGTCCTCTGGTATAAAGATATTTAATGCTCTTCCTCCAGAAATCAAATGTGAAATTGCCAACAAATCTACATTTAAAGAGCTTCTGAGGCAATTTCTTTTAGCCATGTCATTTTACAGTTTGGAAGAGTTTATGAAACACAGTGAGAAACGGCCTTAAAATAAGATGTATTATCATATAAATTGAACATTAAGCTGAACATTCTTGTCACATATGTAACTCTTTTAGTGTTAACTGCTTATATTTAACAGTCTGGGTTATATGACCTTTTCAGGTTTAATTTACTTTGTTTTATACCTGTAATCTGTAGGTCTAAGGATTCTCATTCCATTATATTGTGTTATGGATCATTGTAGTGGTTAAGAAACTTTATATTCTTTACCTGTAAACATAGTGTACAAGTACTTGTCATTGACAATGTAAAAATTGACACACACTACATCCATGTGAAATTGTCACAGTTGGATCCATGGTGTAAGAAATAAATAAATAAATAAATAAATAAATATGCTTTGCGATCCAGAAAGTAGTAGAGTATTTGTAGTTTTTTTTTTATTTTCTTGTCATGTATTTGTCATGTATCATTGGGTTTGTGTAGAGTAATTAGGCATTGTATTTTCATATGTTATATGTCAGTGATCACAAATGCTGTCTTTAAGACTATTTTCGAATATAGCCTGCTGTGGACAGCAGTCCTTTTGAAGAGGGAGGAAGGATGATGGTGATCCCTGTTCTCAGTCACCGAAAGGGGGAGCATTGGCAGTGATTCATCTCTTCATCATCGGGGTGGACGCCTTACGGGTGGAGGTGTGCTGTACTCAATGCAGGAAGATGTGGTGGTGTCGAGTCACCAGTGGGCATTAAGGTTGGTGTGGAACATATGGGAAATGCAAAATGAAGTAAGGAGGCTTGAGGAAGTGTTCAAAGAGCTTAGGCAAGGGAATGCTGAAGTCAGTTGCAGGGGAGTATTAGAAATTGCATGAGGCTTATAAGATGCAGGTAGAACGGATGGATGAAGCGGTGCCATGGGTAAGACGGAAACGAGGATGGCTGAATGCAGGGGGGACAGTTTTTGGAACCGCAGATGAAAGCAATATAAAAGAACTGAACAATACAGTGGAAGCAGTGAGGCAACTCACAGAGGAGAGTAGGGCAACACAAGCTTGGCATGCAACTCAGATAGGGACATTGGAACGGGAAGTCCTGAATAACACACGGTTGCTCCGCGCATTAGCAGGATAGGGAGAGGAATACGATAAGGCATTGGAAGACTTAATAAATCATAACCTACGAACCCTACAGGGACATCTTGAAGTACTACATAGCAGGGTGGTGTTAACCACACTTTTGCAAGGAGTAGCTGACAGTGCAAGGCGCAGAAGGAACTACCGTCTGGGTTGTATTTAATAATGGAGCCCAGTGAGCAAAATTTGCTGTTTTTCTACCATGTGGCAACAGTAAGGGTAACAACCAATGCCGCACGAGTGTGTATTTTGGTCCATTTCCCGGTTATGGGGAAGATGCAAGGTTTCAGTGTTAACACGATCCACCCATATCCAGTGAAGTGGGGAGCGTTGAGCAAGTTTGTGGAAGTGAAAACTAAAGAGGTATGACTGATCTCGGCAACTAGAAACCAGTATGCTGAGATGGCAAGGGAGGAATTATGAAGCTGCCATAGACGGAAGGTAAGGGAATGTCCAGCCAGGGTGGTAAGGACCAATCCGGACACAGGCATGGTGCAGTTATTTTTAGCCAGGGGGAAAGGAATAGACTGTCCAAGGGACATTGTGGAGCCAAAATTGAGCTTGCAACGGGTCGGGATGCATTGGATCTTCTCCACCTACAAGAATTCGGTAGTAGTAGCAAGTTGTTTTGAGTGGGGAGTATCTGTAGAAGCAAAATATACAGAGCTCAAGGGGGGCAGAATTTTAATCAATGGAACTAAGTGTAACATAATAGGACCAACCTTCCATCTGCCAGCGTCAATTTCAGGAGCTGTACAACTGAATATCACGCAGCCACAGTTGTACTGGCCAGAAGCCACTTTAAGAGTTTCTGCCAAGGCAGAATCTGACCTTGGTAAATCACACTCTGGAGCCAGGTCTATTGAGATCCGTAAACAAGTTGATTTTAGAGGAAGAAGGGCGCATATCAGCCAAACAGCTTGTGCAACATGTCGCTTAGTATAGGGAAAGGAAACGGCAAACAATGATTATTTTGAGCACCTCTGTGCCAAGTGTCATTGCAGCCTTAACTTTGTTTTGTGTTGTTTTCTTTCTGATCACTTGGAGAGCTAATTCCAAGAGGGAACCAAGGGTAGTCCAAGTCCCAGTGGAATGGATGCCGAGGGCGTGAGACGAGTAGGTAAGGGGTTGATTGAGCAGTGGTCGTCTAATAAGGAATTTTTACGTTTTGTTTTATGTCTTGGTTTTAAGGGGCACTAGACTACATTTAAGTTTCCTAATAGTAAGGAAATATGTCATAGGTGCTGACCAAAACAAGTTAAGAGCTACTTAAGGGTTGACCCGGGGACCGGGTCTTTCTGAAGAGGAGAATATTGTATCAGCAGCACCGTGTAGGATAGGGAAAGTTAGTTTGTGCAATATTCTGAGCACAAGTTACAGACAGGTGCGGGCCGGGTTGCAGTGAGTTATGCATACCAATAGTTTTACGCATACCAATAGTTGCAAAGTAAAATAGAGGCCACAGGACTGTCAAATTGCTGAAAGAGTATATGTAGCAGTTTTGCATGTTGCAAATCACAGGCAGAAGGGGCCCACTGGCCGCGGACGCTTGTTGCCGCTGCGATCTTAGCCAGGCTGGCGAGAAGCACCCAGCTGGCCGCTTGCAGTTCACACCAAGCGGTGCAGAGTCGGCAGGGTCGCAGACAGTTGAGGCAACTGCCAGCATCCTGATGACGCCGCATCTCTGCTGCTGTACAAGGCCGACACACAGCGGTGCGTGCATGGGTCACTGAGGCAGCCATTCCGTGCCAAGCCGTTTTGCAGACAGCGAAGTGGTGTCCTCAGCATTGTGGGACCCAGTGACGAAGATCAAGAGGAATGGGGCCCACTGTTGTTGGAAACAATAAATCACTTGGAAAGCTCGGACGAGTCTTAATACAGTGCCTTCTACCTCTTCCTGCTACATTTGGTGTTGCTGTTACATTCGGTGGCAGAATTTGCCACTACCATGTGAATATCTTCAGTGAGTACTTGTGGGTGGCAGGACGTGCACCACTAGAACCCCAGTCAGTCATCGTGGCACCTGGCGTAGAAATGCCATTTACATCACTGTGTTGTGGCACGTCACTTGGGAAAGCATATTGCTGGATGTAAGAGGTCTTTGTTTTGCCAAGACAGCTGGGGACAGTTTCGTGACCCATACATGTGCCTGGCACAAGAAGATTGTCAGTGTCATAATTGTGCAAAAATCGGCACCTAGAAGGGTTCCATAATGTCAGTGATCACAAATGCTGTCTTTAAGACTAGATTCGCAACCACAGTTTCTTTTGTGGCTCCCCCATCGGAGATTTAAGTCCTCCTCGGACATGGGTTTGTGTGTTGTCCATAGTGTAAGTTAGTTTACGTCAGATTAAGCAGTGTGTCCCACCCTCCCCCCCCCCCCCCCCCCCCCCATGAACCATGGACGTTGCCATTGGTGGGGAGGCTTGCGTGCCTCAGCGATACAGATGGCTCTACCGTAGGTGCAACCACAACGGAGGGGTATCTGTTGAGAGGCCAGACAAACGTGTGGTTCCTGAAGAGGGGCAGCAGCCTTTTCAGTAGTTGTAGGGGCAACAGTCTGGATGATTGACTGATCTGGTCATGTAACACTAACCGAAACAGCCTTGAGGTGCTGGTACTGCGAACGGCTGAAAGCAAGTGGAAACTGCAGCCGTAATTTTTCCCGAGGGCATGTAGCTTTACTGTGTGGTTAAATGATGATGGCGTCCTCTTGGGTAAAATTTTCCGGAAGCAAAATAGCCCTCAATTCAGATCTCTGGGCGGGGACTACTCAGGAGGACGTCATTATCAGGAGAAAGAAAACTGGCGTTCTATGGATCGGAGCGTGGAATGTCAGATCCCTTAATCGGGCAGATAGGTTAGAAAATTTAAAAAGGGAAATGGATAGGTTAAAGTTAGATATAGTGGGAATTAGTGAAGTTCGGTGGCAGGAGGAACAAGACATTTGGTCAGATGAATACAGGGTTAAAAATACAAAGTCAAATAGGGGTAATGCAGGAGTAGGTTTAATAATGAATAAAAAAATAGGAGTGCGGGTAAGCTACTACAAACAGTATAGTGAACGCATTATTGTGGCCAAGATAGACACGAAGCCCACGCCTACTACAGTAGTACAAGTTTATATGCCAACTAGCTCTGCAGATGATGAAGAAATTGATGAAATGTATGATGAGATAAAAGAAATTATTCAGGTAGTGAAGGGAAATGAAAATTTGATATGTCATGGGTGACTGGAATTCGAGAGTAGGAAAAGGGAGAGAAGGAAACATAGTAGGCGAATATGGATTGGCGGTAAGAAATGAAAGAGGAAGCCGTCTGGAAGAATTTTGCACAGAGCATAACTTAATCATAGCTAACACTTGTTTCAAGAATCATAAAAGAAGGTTGTATATATGGAAGAATCCTGGAGATACTAAAAGGTATCAGATAGATTATATAGTGGTAAGACAAAGATTTAGGAACCATGTTTTAAATTGTAAGACATTTCCAGGGGCAGATGTGGACTCTGACCACAATCTATTGGTTATGAACTGTAGATTAAAACTGAAGAACCTGCAAAAAGGTGGGAATTTAAGGAGATGGGACCTGGATAAACGGACTAAACCAGAGGTTGTACAGAGTTATAGGGAGAACATAATGGAACAATTGACAGGAATGGGGGAAAGAAATACAGTAGAAGAACAATGGGTAGTCCTGATGGATGAAATAGTGAATGCAGCAGAGATCAAGTAGGTTAAAAGATGAGGGCTAGTGGAAATCCTTGGGTAACAGAAGAAATATTGAATTTAATTGATGAAAGAAGAAAATATAAAAATGCAGTAAATGAAGCAGGCAAAAAGGAATACAAATGTTTCAAAAATGAGATCGACAGGAAGTGCAAAATGGCTAAGCAGGGATGGCTAGAGAACAAATGTAAGGATGTAGAGGCTTATCTCACGAGGGGTAAGATAGATACTGCCTACAGGAAAATTAAACAGACCTTTGGAGAAAAGAGAACCACTTGTATGAATATCCAGAGCTCAGATAGAAACACAGTTCTAAGCAAAGAAGGGAAAGCAGAAAGGTGGAAGGAGTATATAGAGGGTCTATACAAGGGCAATGTACTTGAGGAGAATGTTATGGAAATGGAAGAGGATATAGATGAAGATGAAATGGGAGATACGATACTGCATGAAGAGTTTGACAGAGCACTGAAAGACCTGAGTCGAAACAAGACCCCGGGAGTAGACAACATTCCATTGGAACTACTGACGGCCTTGGGAGAGCAAGTCAGGACAAAACTCTACCATCTGGCGAGCAAGATGTACGAGACAGGCGAAATACCCTCAGACTTCAAGAAGAATATAATAATTCCAATCCCAAAGAAAGCAGGTGTTGACAGATGTGAAAATTACCGGACTATCAGTTTAATAAGTCACAGCTGCAAAATACTAACGCGAATTCTGTACAGACGAATGGAAAAACTGGTAGAAGCCGACCTCGGGGAAGATCAGTTTGGATTCCGTAGAAATGTTGGAACACGTGAGGCAATACTGACCTTACGTCTTATCTTAGAAGGAAGATTAAGGAAAGGCAAACCTATGTTTCTAGCATTTGTAGACTAAGAGAAAGCTTTTGACAATGTTGATTGGAATACTCTCTTTCAAATTCTAAAGGTGGCAGGGGTAAAACACAGGGAGCGAAAGGCTATTTACAATTTGTACACAAACCAGATGGCAGTTATAAGAGTCGAGGGGCGTGAAAGGGAAGCAGTGGTAGGGAAGGGAGTGAGACAGGGTTGTAGCCTCTCCCCGATGTTATTCAATCTGTATATTGAGCAAGCAGTAAAGGAAACAAAAGAAAAATTCAGAGTAGGTATTAAAATCTAAGGAGAAGAAATAAAAACTTTGAGGTTCACTGATGACATAGTAATTCTGTCAGAGACAGCAAAGGACTTGGAAGAGCAGTTGAACAGAATGGACAGTGTCTTCAAAGGAGGATATAAGATGAACATCAACAAAAGCAAAATGAGGATCATGGAATGTAGTCGAATTAAGTCGGGTGATGCTGAGGGAATTAGATTAGGAATTGAGACACTTAAAGTAGTAAAGGAGGTTTGCTATTTGGGGAGCAAAATAACTGATGATGGTCGAAGTAGAGAGGATATAAAATGTAGACTGGCAATGGCAAGGAAAGCATTTCTGAAGAAGAGGAATTTGTTAACATCGAGTATAGATTTAAATGTCAGGAAGTCGTTTCTGAAAGTATTTGTATGAAGTGTAGCCATATATGGAAGTGAAACTGGTGCTACAGAAGAATGCTGAAGATTAGATGGGTAGATCATGTAACTAATGAGGAGGTATTGAATAGAATTGGGGAGAAGAGGAGTTTGTGGCACAACATGACAAGGAGAAGGGACCGGTTGGTAGGACATGTTCTGAGGCATCAAGGGATCACAAATTTAGCATTGGAGGGCAGTGTGGAGGGTAAAAATCGTAGAGGGACGAAGAGATGAATACACTAAGCAGATTCAGAAGGACATAGGTTGGAACAAGTACTGTGAGATGAAGAAGCTTGCACAGGGTAGGGTAGCATGGAGAGCTGCATCAAACCAGTCTCAGGACTGAAGACCACAACAACAACAAGAAGTAGTGTGTAGGCTTAGGGACCGAAGAACTCAGCAGTTTGGTCCCATAAGACCTTATCACAAATTTCCACAGTTTCTTTACCAAGCATCGGAATTTTGGAGTTGTTAGCAGCTGTAAGCCAATAGTTGGCTAAAGTAAGCCTGTCCTGATCCACAAGCAATACAGTAACAGCTGATCCTGAGTCCACGAGAACTTGAAACACGAGTTCCTGTGATGTACAATAGTCCTGGTTTGTGGAAAATGCCTGGAAAGCAGCGAAAAGTACATATTTCATCTATGCTTACATTGCCTACGCTGGGTGTGAAGGCCGATTCCTTGGCTGATCGACTTTACTTTACTTTACTATATCTTTGTCATTTACCAGCCATGGCTGGACAGACTGTTGGTTGTTTGGTTGTGGTCAACAGTGAAAGTATTGGAATCTTCCAGTGAGCTACATATTTTTCTTCTATGAACATTGGTAAATAGGCACTTCTCAGAGCAGCCAATTGCAGCTAAATTCGCTCAGTACTGTCGTTTGGGTAACTGCAAGGTGAGGTGTACTCTCTTACTTCCTGTTCAAAACACAAATGATACCGACACCAAATTTTTGGCAGCTTGTTGACACTTCCGTGCAGTCCCCGTTGGTCATTGAGCTGAATGAGTTACTCTTATTAGTCACTAGAGGGCACCCATTCTTGCTGGTGTGTGTATATCTGCTCTGCTAATGGAAACTGCTGCACACTAGTAGCGTTGGTTCAAAATGACTGTGACACTGTTAACAGTTTGAGGTACCACACCTACAGCGTCATTTTCCAAGATGCTGTGTGCATCAGATGCAGGCAACTGAGAAGACATTCCTTACTGTTATTTGAAATCAGAGCACTTTCAATTGTGAAAGGGAGTTGATTGAACCAGACATGGTGCAGTTCTTGAAATTAAGCATCTTTAAATAATGATTGAAGGTGACCAATAAACCCGCTATTTTAGATTTGTATGTGTCGGCCCCCAGATTGTGTACATGTCAAAGCTTGTGGCCCTTGAGGTGCTGATATTTGCACACAGTGGAGGAGATACCAATAATGTCTCAAAATAGTAGGAGAGTCTGAGTGTCCCATGTGCTGGTGGTAAGTAGAAATTGTAAACTGTCGTCACATATGTCATATGCAGCATGTGAAATTTCTAGCGTTTTGAACTACAGGCATGGCTGTTGTAGTATATACTGTTTGAAGATGTGTTGTAGACAATTTGATGCAGCCAACTGGTGGAATGTTTGTGGGAGACAGTAAACCCATTATTTCTGGTGAATGTCCATCTGCCACATGGCTAGGAAATTGAAGGGTGATGAATTCACTCACTGACTGTTCAGGTGAAATGGTACTTGTTGTAATCAGCATTGCAGATTCAGACTTGATGAATTTCTCATTACCTGCATCTTTTGCAGGATCATTATCAACAATAAAAACACTATGTGGTGCCTCAACAATCTATTGTCTGAGCCAGCTCTTGCATCAGCAGAGCAGAGCAGAGCAGAGCTCCGATATGGCACTATCTTTGACTGGCAGTTCCCTCTGAACAGTAGTTTGTGTACGTGCTCTCCAGTGTGTCACATCAGCAATAAAGTATACGTTATCTGCACTTGCTGCTTACATTATTCTGCTTTGAGTATACCTATCTGGATTCTCTTCATATTGATGACTCCACAACGAACGTCAGCACCTACTACAGGTTGTTCAGCATACTTCATCTCATTACCTGCACACCAACAATGGAGCCATCATCCATAATCAGCGAGAACAATCTACATTTTCTGTGGAACGTGAAAGTGTCACGTATGCTGAGTTGTTGATAACAACAATGACCCTTGTGTGTATGAGCAATGAGTAGTGTCTGCCAAACTCCTGGGTTGTTTTTGGTGATGAGTGCAATAGTTTTTACAACCAAGAAGACATTATTCATAAGCCTGTCACAGACATATGGGCCCACATGCTGCCAAGGTTTTGAGTATGCTGCAGATGTTTCACTGGGAAGCCCTTACACATCCTCCTTATAGTCTCAATCTCCCATGCGATTTCCATAATTTTTTGAGCCCTGAACAAAAAACTTGTGGCTATCGATTTGCTTCAGACAATGAGGTGCATATCTGGGTACAACCATGGTTCCATAGGGAATCATGAAAATTTTTCCCTGAAAGCAGCGACTGTCTTGTCTCACTATGAGATAGATGTATTAATACTTATGGCAATTACTTTTGAAATAATTAACAGTTAACTTACTTTTCCCATCTGTCTCTTTTCCGTTTGACTGCCCTTTATGTGTGAAGATGGTATACAAGAGCCTGCACAGCTTTATATGGCAGAATTTATGGGAACACTGTCTACAGTAAAAACGGTATGAAGCTGATGACGGTGAAATATTGCAATTCACTAGTGTGCACTGGCAAAAGCAGTAATCACGTGGATGCGAACTTGGTTGGTAAATAAAGAGCCATAGAACAAACAATATCATGAACTATTCATGTCCTGTGCTTCTCTTTACTTATCAATTAATTGTGTCATCAAACAGCCCCCCTCCTCCCCTTGGTAGAGCAGAGATTCAGGTATAAACGGATATTTGTATTGTATGACTCTACCAGCCCAGTTTCAAACTGGAGTTGGTTCTGTCAACATCTGTAAAGCATTCAAGTGTAGCAGAAGCTGTTCCGGTGGGGTGGAACTGTGTCTGTGCCTGTACTGTTGAGTGTAGGCATCAGGCTACAGTTGGAATGGCGGTCCATTGTAGGATCTCCCAGCAGCAAGCAGGCAAGGTTAATCTGTCCCAAAGACACAATAGTGGGTCTACCATTTAACAGTACTTTCAAAGTGTGTCCCAAGATGTTGTAAGGGGCAGTATAGGGTATCTGTCACAGTGCCCTGACAATGTCCATATGTAACATAACATGTGAACACATATAAAGATCTTTAAGGACAAAAATATTTGTGTGCATATGCCAAGTTGCCAGTGACAGTTGAAACTGAGAGATATGAAGCTCACATAGAGAACACACGTGTTGTTGCTTGAAGTCCGATGGCAGTTGGAAGGGTTAACCATAAACAAATTCCAATGCAGAATCTCCAGTATCAGGTTTAATGGCAGTCCACAGTCCCACTAAAATTAGAGATAGATGTAGAGTGGACATCCAACAAGTTTCAAGAGCATGTCAAGGAAGATTTCAGAGTGTGATGCTACCTTTCAACCATCTCATTGCTGTCTGAATGATAACTGGTAGTGTGGTGGTAGTTGAAAGCATAGGGATTGGTAAGCTCATGGAACAAAACTGGCTCAGATTCTCGTCCTTGATCAACAGTGATGCTGGTGGGGCATCCAAAGCAGGAAATCCGGTTAGTAAAAAAAGTTTGTGCCACTGTTTCAGCAGAAATGTCTGTAATGGTTACAGCTTCTGCCCAGCTACTATATTGGTCAATTGCTGTGAAAATGTACTTACAAACCCTTCGCTGTAGGAGAGGTCCCACCAAGTCAATGTGTATGTCAGCAAAGTGTTGTGTTGGTTCACTAATGACTTAGACAGATGGTGACCCGCCTTTTGGCACACTGAGCAAGTTCGTACCCATGAGCAACAGTCGTACTCAGCGCATGACCATACGTATCTGTCAATGATCACATGAACTGTACAGTTACCTCCAGAATGTGTAAGTCCATGAATAGATCCAAAACTTGTCTCCAAAACAGGGCAGGTACTTGAGGGTGAGGCTGGATTTTTGAAACATTGCACCATAACAGTGTTCAAGATCCATCCACAGGCATGCGATTGAGCCTCAGTCCAATGTGTTGAGTGCTGAGAAGTTGCCATAACTGGGCCTCTATTGTGCAGTACTACAGTTTTATTAATGCTAATATGTCTTTGGCTTATTGCTGTTGTCATAGTGGATGCTGTAACAGTACCTGATGCTTTCTTAATAAAATAATTAATTACCCCAGATATACAAATTACCGTATTTACTCGAGTCTAAGCCGCACTCGAATCTAAGCCGCACCTGAAAAATGAGACTCGAAATCGAAACAAAGTTGGTCTATCGTAATATGAGACACAATTTAGGTCGAATGAATGACGATACAGCTACAGTAGTTTGGTTCGAGTCGTAAGCTAAGCAATTAAGGTTTACCAGGTAGCCATTGCTATGCGTCAGGCGCTCCATCCGTATTTATACGGGTACCCTTCCTTTTTCACGTGCTTCGTCTGGTTTGAATTGATTGCTTGTTTTTCTTTGATCTGATAAGCGCCGTTTTCTTTGTTATAGGTGTTTACGTCAGTCTAAGCTGAAAATGCATTACTGTACTGTGTCATGAATTGATTGTCGAATTCTGATAGGATGCGTTTACGGCCTTTCGCCCCTCGCGGCATGGCTTTCTTTTGTGCGCGCTACCGCCGCTTACAATTTTTTTTTTTAAAAAAAAAAAAAAAAAAAAAAAAAGAGAGGATTCGTCTCATTAGCGAAACAATGGCAAGAGACTGCGGTTTGTTGTTACTTACACTACTGCTTTCTTTGATAACGATCAACAAGAACCAAATAATAGACTGCGTATGATAGATGATGTCCGTTCAGCGAAAATTTTTCTCCGTTTGAAAATCTTTGCAGGCGCCTCTTTAGTTCATTACATACTGCACGGAAATCAGAGTCATCTTAGATTTAAAAATCTAGTCAATTGCCGTGCTTCATTTCTGACTGTATCACTATTAGGCATAAGAATAATGCGAATATAAACATGACATGATATGTATATTCTTCCGCGTTTGCTGTTGTCTCACTCAAGTTTCGTAGTTTATTAGGCAGATAGGATTTAAATGAGATAGCAGCAAACACGAAACAATACATGGCAAAATGCTTATATTCGCATTATTCTTAGGGTGAAGAAAATACTGCATGTGATTTACAATTCATAAAAGTTCCTATTAGCAACCATCTCTTCTCACAGGTAGGAAAAAATTCAGAACGTAGAGTTGGCCATATTGACAAACATCCCAAACAGTCTTGCCAGTCGGATTTTCGTAGTACATTGAAATGCTGCTGCATTCGAAGATGTACAATATGGAATTTGTATTTACTTCGTTGGATAATGTACCAAAATGCAGTGGTCGAAACTCGGGGCGGAGGAAAAAAGCTCGTCTTCCACCTTTTTTTTAAATTTATTTACTGACGCAGAGGTTTTGGTACAAAGCATGCCTGTGTACAGCTACATATATTCGACGGCATCAGTTAGTTGTGGCGACACCCACCAACATTTTTCAGAACTTCCGCTTGCTTTGCTCCCGATTCTAAGCCGCAGGCGGTTTTTTGGATTACAAAAACCGGAAAAAAAGTGCGGCTTAGATTCGCGTAAATACGGTATACCAAATAACTTTAGGTGTTGATAAAGTTCAATATTAACAGTTATTCAACTCTTTCACAAGTTAAAAAGTAGGCTCGTGCTCTATGTATTCACTGTTGTTAATAAGATATAAAATAGCTTGCGTCCCCACATAGCGGTCAGAAAACTCCTTATGAAATTTAAAATATCCAGTAACATTGCATGTTTCAAAGTGCAAAAATGTTCCGTATTGAGATCAAAACTAATCATGGTAAATGCAAGTCCATCATGCTCTCAATAATATAATTCTGGGTGTTGACTGCTGCTAAAAATAATCAGAGTCCCCCACAAAGCAATATGAGTTAAAAGTCCAACTTCTTACAAGGTTACTCTTCAAGTCTGAATTGGCTCAACACATGAAAATCACAAATTCTTCAGGACCACACATAAAATAATTCTAAGTGTCGACCACTGAAATTTTCAGAGTCTCCACTGAATCAATGTGCAAAATAATTCTAAGTATTGCAACTGCAGTCCCAAAAATTTGTAAGTTCATAAACACATGCGACTAAGTCACTGCCCAGAGTAGCTATTCTGCACATTCAACTGTATCTGATCTACTGTAGAAGAGGCAAGATGGTTGCTGCCTTTCCCCTACTCCTGGAAATTCCAAGAATTTGTGTCCCTTAATGTGCCAGAAAAACTGGAAATCTGAATTACATCTTTTTACACAACAATCCAATCTTAAAGCTAGATAAATCATTAAAAGCATGTTGACAACCTGATAAAAATGACATATTACACTCAATAATTTTTAAGTAGTTCACACACCAATCTGAGTGATTACACAGTTCAATGGCAGCGATCAATTTTAAGGGTTTCCTCACTGTGTCTTGAATAATTACAGTACACACATGTATTGCATGTCTATCTTGCAGAAAATTACCTGCTCTAGCCACTGCTGCAATCTAAATGTAATGACATTTAAATTACATGGACAATCCAGATTAGATTATTAAAATAAGAGATTACACATATATCCTAAAAGTTCTATGTGAAGCATGTGTTCATTTGCCAACAGATACTGCCATGCTCATCATGTATCTGTATTGGTTCTTTAAGTAAGCTGATTTTAATTAGGTGCCTAATTAAACTGCCTCTCAGTACTTAATTAAGAATGTAATTAAGCATGTAGACATCTCATTTGATGCATATCTACAAGCACATTATTATGAAGAGCCAGTTGCTATTAAATATTTAGTGATAATCATCATCAGTTATCTGCCATATTAGCAGGTCCTTTGCCTCTCCATTTTCTGTGCTCCATTGCTTCCTTCTTAAGGCTGCTGTATGTTGTACCGCCCATCTGTCATCCAGTATCTGGAATCTCTTCCTTCCTCGCTTCCTTTTCCCTTCTACATAACCTTCTAAAACTGTTTTTATCAGGCCATCATTCTTTCTTAATATATGCCCAATCCAATTTCTTTTTCTTCTCTTTATTACATCTAGTAACTGTCTTTTCTCTCCCACTCTTCTCAGTACCTCTTCATTTTTTACTCTGTCCATCCAACTTATTCTTTCCATCCTCCGCCATGTCCAGATCTCAAAAGCCTCCAGCCTTTCTCTGTCTTTCTTCCTCATAGTCCATGTTTCAGCGCCATATAGAAGAACACTCCATACAAGACATTTTATGAGTCTCTTCCTGAGTTCTCTGTCCAGACCGCTGCAGAAAATTCTCATTTTCTTATAAAACACCTCTTTTGCCATTGATATCCTTGTTTTAATTTTTGTGGTGCACTTCCAGTCGGTGTCTATCCTGCTTCCTAGATACTTAAAATTTTGCACCTGTTCTAGTATTTCTCCACTCAGCATAATTTTTATTTCCTTATTCCCTCCTAGTGCCAATACTTTTGTTTTATTTGTGTTAATTTTCATTCCATATTTTTTTCCGTTACTTTAAATGGTGTCCACCAAATCCTGTAATTCTTTTTCCCCTGTGGCTAGAAGGACCATGTCATCAGCAAACCTCAAACATGCTACTCTTCTTCCTCCAATTTCTACACCTTTGTCATCTAATGAGCATTGGTCAATCCGAGTAGAGGTTGAAAAGAGCGGGTGATAGACAGCATCCTTGTCTTACTCCTTTTCCTAGTCTGATCCAGTTTGTACTTTCTCCTCTCACTTTAATTGAAACTTTTTGATTAAGATATAATGAGTTTACAAGTCTTCGAGTTTTCCCGTCCACTCTCTTTTCCCTCATTATAGTTGCCAGCTTGTCCCAAAACCACATTGTCAAATGCCTTTTCTAGATTGATAAAGCACATATATATCTTCCTTTTTCAATAAACCTTTCTCTCAAGATTCGTAGGAGCTCTATTGCATCTCTGGTGCCCGTATTCCGTCTAAAGCAAACTGCTCCTCGCCAAGATTCTCCTCCATTACTTTTTCAAGTCTTTTTATTATTCTTAACATCACTTTGGCTGCATGCGAAATGAGGGTGATTGTCCTGTGCTCGCTGCATTACTTGGTGCCTTGTTTTTTCGGTAATGGAATCATTACTGTTGTCAGAAAGTCCTCAGGCCATTCACCACTGTCATATGTTTTCTTACATAACCTCTATATTTCTCTTATTCCATCTTGGTTCAAGCATTTTAATATTTCTCCCGGTATCATATCTGTACCTACCGCTTTGCCATTTTTCGTTGCAGCTATGGCAGACTTTACTTCTCCCATTATGATGGTTGGTCCTTTCTCATCATCACATACACTGTTGTGTGATTCAAGTTCCAGAGTTTCTGGTTTGCTATTTGTGTCATATAGCTCTTTTAGATATTCTTCCCATCTCTGGAGGACATCATCATGATCTTTGTACACTACCTCTTCGCCTTTACTCAAAATTTCCATAGTAGCGCTTCCTGCTCTGTTTTGTTCCCATGTCATAGTCTTTACTCTGTTGCATAGTAAGTCGTATCTTCCCTTCTGTTTTTCTTTGCAGTTCATTGTTTAACCTTCCTGCATCTTTCTTGCATCTTCAGTGCTCTTGTTTTTCAATTTTCTTCTCTCCTCCATCTTGGAAATAATTTCTTGTGTGACCCATAGTTTTTTTTTTTTTTTTTTTTCGCTTTCACATATCCTATATTTTGCTGTCCTGCTTTAATGATTCATTCTTTCAGCATATTCCAGTACTCGTTGGCATTATCAGGTGGTTCTGTGTCTCGTAATGTGTTTAGAAACTCCCGAGACAGCATTTCTGTAATTTGTTCTTTGTTGGATCTTATCTTCTCTAGATCCCACTTCTTCACCATGGTTCTCGTAATGTGTTTAGAAACTCCCGAGACAGCATTTCTGTAATTTGTTCTTTTTTGGATCTTATCTTCTCTAGATCCCACTTCTTCACCATGGTTCTCGTAATGTGTTTAGAAACTCCCGAGACAGCATTTCTGTAATTTGTTCTTTGTTGGATCTTATCTTCTCTAGATCCATCTTCTTCTTCAGCATGATCACCGTCTTCAGATTTTTCATTCTTATTTCTATTTCTGTCGTAAGTAAGTTGTGGTCACTATTAATATCTGCACCTGGTAATGTGTGCACCTTCTTGATTCCATTCCTGTATCTTTCTTCTACCAGTATAAAATCTATTTGGTTTCTGTATTTATCCCCTGGTGATTTCCAAGTGTAGAGCCTCCTCTTGTGGTTCTTGAACCATGTATTTGCCGCTATCAGCTGCCTTTCCCTGCAGAAGTCAATTAGCCATTCACCGCTATCATTTCTCTTTCCAAGACCATGATTGCCTATTATGTTTCCCTCTTTCCCTTTTCCCATAATGGCATTCCAGTCTCCCATTACTATTTTGCAGCATTTTTTATTTTCATCCATTATTCTCTCAATTACATTGTACGTTTCCTCTACAATTTGGTCATCATATTCTGAAGTTGGGATATACACCTGGACAATCAGTAAATCTTTTTGTGCTCCTTTCAGCCTTACACCAATAACCTGGTCATTTGCATAGTCTACATATTCCACACATTTAGCCAATTCCTTTGTCATAATCATTCCTACTCCATTCATTCCTTTTACTTCTCCTCCTAGGTAGTACAACACATATTCATCTGACTACAACTCTCCATGTCCATTCCATCTTACCTCAGAAACTCCTGTGAGGTCCATATGCTTCTTTTCCATCTCTCTTTTAAGGTTTTCTAGTTTTCCTGCTTGTAACAGAGTTCTAACATTCCATGTACCAATTCTCATTTTGATTTTTTGCCTCCTTTCAAGTTGTCCCCCCCAGAGATCCAAATGGGGGACTATTTTACCTCCGGACACTGATTTAACATGAGAGGAAGCCATTGTTGTGCATAAAATGGAGACGGCATTATGCAGGGAAGATAATCTGCGGTGGTATTCCGTTGGCTTCCGCAGTTCTGGAGGCCGCCCCTAACATGGTATACAGACGCCTTTTGCAGCCGCCCACTCCAGGTCAGACGCTGCATGAGAAGTATAGGTTGGAAAATGAAAGACCCCTAGCCTTCAAAACCTAATAGCATCAAGGTTGGAAGAGAACAAGAGCTGTCCGGGGGTGGCCAGATAGGAAAGATAAAAGTGAAGAGCCTGGCATAAGTAAGTGGAAGCCCGGTGGTCGCCAGCCACGTAATCACTAGGTGTGACTCCCTGAGAAAGATAATCTGTTACAGATACCTTATCAGCTCTATAGCCAATTACATGTATCACTTGCACAGTCGATCTGTATACCAGCTGAATAGTCTCCCTCTGCACTAGAGGTTCATGCATCATACTTTTCTGTAATATGATTTACACCACAAGTCCGCATACATATACAAAGCTTTGTGCATGCTGCCAGAGCAGATGCGACAAAGTCTGGGCCCTTGCATATTTTGACAGGTCTGCATGCACTCAGTGCCTCATGGGGACTACCATGCACCCAGTGAAGTGTCACTGCCACACTAGCTGGCACCTGTACTATGGTATGCATAAACCAACTGCCATGCACAACTAAAACCAATCACCTCTAAGCTCTCTACTGTATGTCATGTTACAATCGCCTATGCTATTGCCAGCAGTTTGTAGGTTATGTCTGCAGATACAGCACTGATTCGAGAGAAATAATTTGCCACCACATTGCTGCTCCCTTATGTGGCAAATGTCTGTTGTAAATTGGCAGATAAAATCCAGTTGTTAGAACAGCCTTAGGTCAAAAGGATTCAGATGGCGTTGTAAATTCAAATGAAATAGGTTTATGGTCAGTAAACACTGTGAATAGTTATGCGTCCATGTACAAACTAAAGTACTTGATAACCCCATACATGGCTAATATTTTCCTGTTGTAAGCACCCCACTTAATTTGTAAGGATGTCAACTGCTGGGAGAAGAATCTAAGCAGCTGCCACGGATCCTGGATTTGTTGATGAAGCACTGGGTCAATTACTACTTGATTACCATCCACCACAATGGCAAGAGTTGCAGAATGGACAGGGGGCACTGACAGCATGGTGTTACTTAATTTTGCTCTTACTTTGTCATAAGTTGTTGCAACTCTATGGTCCAAGTAAGCGGGCTTCATCCATTTGAATTTGGTCCAGATAGTGTGTTGGTGAAAGTCACTTGTTTGGCTGCAGCATGATGTAGATGGTGCGTATAAAAATTTACCATTTCCAGAAAATGGCATTTTCTGAATGTCCTAGGTATGCTACCTTCCTCTGTTGGAACATGCATTTGCCCTTATTAATCATAAATTGTTACTCCAAAAACTGACTGCAAATAATTTTCATTTCCTAAGGACGTCTTCAAAAATATACACAAACAGAAAGACAGACAGTGTGGCACCTAGCTCACAAACCACTGCCGTGTTTGAACTGTGTTCTTGACACCAAATGGCATATATAAAATTTAAACAGCTTAAAGAGAGCGTTGGCAGCAGTTTTAAGTCCATGAGTTCCACAGGGCATGCCATCTTAAATAAATTAGACTGAATACTCACACCTGCTAAAAATGGTGAAATCTTGGTTATTAGGTGTTGGTCACTACACGGTCTCCCTAATCTGTCTTTCTTTGTTACGAGGTGTATAGGCAATGTCCCAGAACTGTCAGAATAGTGAATTACATCTGTGGGCAATAAATCATCAAATTCTTTCTTGGCTGCAGCATACTTGTCTGGCACTAGTCTGCGAGCTTTGAAGGCATTCAGAGGTTCGGCAGTAGTGTGAATATGATGCCTTGTATTGTGTGTGATGATAGCAATAGGTGGAGTCTGCTCAGTAACAGTTCTGGTGTGAGTCTCATGTAGTTGATGCAAGCTGAAGAAGAGGAAAATATTTAGAGAAACTCCATAATTTTGCTTGGGCAGCTTCAAATTCCTCAGATTTTGCACAAATTTTGGAATGTTATGTATAACTTTGAAATGTTAGTTTTTTCTTCCCTTATTGATGATAATTTTTAAATCAAAGTAATTTACAATCAGGATCCACGATAACATCACTAGATATTATGATGTCTGCTGCGCTATTATTAGTCTTAGTCATAGGAAAGGGGAATTTTGTTAAAATTCAGTAAAGGCGCAGTTGGGCGATGAAGACTATGGCCGTCGGCAGCCAGTAGGCAGGCAGAGTAAACATGGCGTGGAGCTGCAGTGGTGTATTGCACGTACAATGTGTTTGGAGTGCAGCAACAGTGAGGCAGGGAACTGCAGTGTTGTTTTAAGTTATTGAGATGTATGAGGTGAGGCAGTAGGCCAGAGCCGGGAGTGGTGATGTGTAAGTAGCTGACGTATGGGAATTTACCCTTGCCATAGTTTCTGTCTCTCTCTGACACTACACCAGAAGTGAGGAGAAAAGCAGTATAAATAGTCAGGCACTTTTAGCTTGAGGAGTGTGCCAGGTCAGTCGAGAGTCAAGTCAGACCTGTGCTGGTCTATGCTTATAGTGGCCAGTCTGGCAGCAATGTTGTAAATATTCTGAGTAAATATGTACTTTGCTTCTATGTACTTGTTTGGGCTGTATTCCGCTTCCGGGGACACAACACCGGGGTGGGATGGAATGGCAGCCGGGTACTTGGAGATTGCACAGTCTACCTGAAGGAGGGCAGTGACAGCAGTCGGCAGTGGCATCCAGGACGGGCCATGTTTGCTTCCCGCCTGGCGTACTGGGGTCCAGGCGAGGCATGCGCTGTGGGAGGCACGGCAGTACTGTAGACGGCAGAAGGTGTTGCCATCTGGCAAGCACCACTAGCAGCAAGTTGCGGCACCGCATCCAGGAGGGCACAGGTTCGAGTCCGGTCCTGTCCTGGGAGCAGCAGCGACTGAGGGCCACGGGTGACCAGTACAATCACCTTCATTCCATGGTCAGACAGGAGCAGGCAAGACAGGGCGGAGGGTGGTGGGGACAAGGGAATGTAACAGTCTCCAGAATCGTGGGCAGCTACACGGCACGAGACGCGACGCCTCGGCAGGCGGTGACTGGGCAGAGCGTGGCCTTGATGACAGAGCAGCATCATCGGCATACCAGGAGTTGCTGAGCCGGCTGGACTCATGGGACAACACTGCGGGTGGCACGCTGACACTACGCTGCACCCATCGAAGTACTGTAAATTATGTGAATAAAGAAACGCTTCCGTATACTGCTGTATCACTCTGCACTACCCCTTGATGCTATTGAACTTGCTTGGCCTCCTGACGAAATACGGCTTCAGCTGTGCAAACTGGAGTCCTGGGTTTGACCATCGATGGGCCACAACATGTCATTTACTGCAATAAATAGCTGTCACCATTGGTGGCTAACCTATGCTTACAATAAATATTCCAATCTGAACTTGGGGTTTCATTGTTATTCACTTCTAGTTTCAACTATCAGGGCATTATAACCTTCAATAAGCAATACTAACTCTGGGACCTTTCCTTGGTTGCTCTTCCAGTTTACTAATATCATTTTAACCTTTTATGTGTCCAATCTGTGAGGACGAGCATTCTCTAAGAACATTGTGGCTTGTAAAACAATAAACTGGTAGCCAAGATCGCAGGAATTCTTTTTATTCCATGATTACCGGTTTCGGAAAAACTAAAGCCGCCATCATCGGATCTAGGGAGGACAGAATACACTATAAAAGTGGGCTCAGATTCCACTTATATAACATGTATACATATAAATTTATGTTACATACCTTAGGACACATACAGGTTATAACATCAAGGCAAACAATGATGATATTAATAGTTGCCTATAACATGCAGGCTTACAAAATTGTCATAAGTAGCACATAGGCGTCCAAGAGAGATGACATTATAAATGTTAAGTCTCTCCAACACATACAAGCGCAAGCTAGGTACTACCACAACTCCGGCTCTCTTCTTACCCTACAGGCCGCATCGCGAGATGGCGCTAGCAGAAGAGGCACCAATGAATATCACAGCTTGCGTCATAACAGGCTCTGCGTGTGTGGTAACACTACATCATTAGGGCTTGTACATAATTCTTGAGATTACTGTATCACGTAAACATATATGAAACTTATGAAAGCTGCAGACCTACACAATTGCACATCTGCCTGGTCACATATACGACATATCGAAAAGCAAATGCACATTTAATGAGAGCTGCGGAGTTACAAAAATGTACATCTGTCTGGTCCTGTACATAATAAGATACGATCATACATAGATATTTTATGGGATCTGCAGGGTTATACACAGCACATCAGTCTGATGATATATAAAATCTACCGAGAGTATATACAAATTTTAAGAACATTGCAGGGTTATACAGTGCATACCCATCTGGTCATATATAAAAATACCAATAAAACACACCTTGCATATGAGTGCAGATTTTTCCAGTCATATCAAATACACATCTGCATGGTTACATATAAAACATACCGAAAAGAAATGCAAATTTTCTGGGACTGCCAAGTTACACAAATACACATCTGTCTGGTCATATATAAAACCTACAAAAAGTCATATACAAATTTAAGGACACCGCAGGGCTACACAAATGCATACCCGTCTGGTCTTATATTAAAAAATGTACCGATAAATTACACATTTCGTATTAGCCTTGAAATATGAATCACAGATGGGAAAAACTGCACACTCCACGTTCTTTATTTGAAATTAAAAAATTTACATATGCAATTTATAGTTCTCAAGCCTATAAATGATTGTTCCCATGCTATGATATGGTGCGCAGTACATCTGGCTGTGTTACTTACAATAAAAAATAATGTTGTTTTACAGTGTTAGATATTTGACAGTTCATTAATTAATACCGAATCAGCTGACTAGCAATATGTACATTTACGTACCTGTCTAGATTTTCAATTATGTATCGAAGTATGGAAATACATCGTAATCCTATCTCAAATGCTAGTTCTTTCTTTTGTGTTTTTAATTCCTCTGCATTGCTTTTTGTTAGTATTTCTCTGGCAGGTGGGAAAAAATCCTTTACAGTGTTGAGGCACACAATTGAACATATGCAGTAATCAATTAAATCAACGCAGCTGTCTTCTAAAGCCACACAGCTGTCTGTGTGATACAGAATTGTTTCTAATAAGCCAATTATTGAAGCCTCATGGAATAACTGAAATTTAAATATATTATATTTTTCAGTTTTTAGACATCACATTATCAAAATTTGTTACTAAATGTAACTAAAGACTAATAAAAAGTCACCAGCAATATTATTTTTATCAGAGATAATTTAGCTCAAACTTGTTGGGGTGGGGGTGGGTAAATATCCTTTCTGGGCTAAATGTTTAAAATAGGTGAGAAGAAATAAGGCTTGAAATCTGAAACTTACTTAGTAGTAGGAGGGACATGCTTTATCAAAGATTTGTGAATACACAGAAAAAGTACTGAAAGTTAATGACACATACCTGAAGCATTATTATAGAGAATAAAATATGGAAATCACAATATAACTTTTCTGTTTTTTACTGAAAAGTCCAAGACATCTGTCTATTGTAGAATTTTGGAACATCTTTTATACCTGCATGATCAGAAATTTATGGAGACCAAAAATCTCATCTGTAGGAAGAGTTCCAAAACCACTTATACTGGTAACCAGACTGATTCCATGCTCCTTTCCATTCAGATGGCTTTTGACAGACTTTTTTACTACCACTGAATAATAATAATAATAATTTATATAGGAGCACTCACTACACTAAATATACACACTAGGCAGAGATCAGAACCAACCAACACACAGAAGAAACCCACAAAACCAGCATGGCAACACAGGCTACAGATCAGAATAGAAAAACTGAGAAAAGACATTGGACAGCTAACGCAATTTATATGAAATGAAATATCAGACAAAAAACGAAAAAGGTTAGGTAAATTCTCACAAGAAGAAGCGATAGAGCAATTAGATGAAAAGAAGCAGAAATTACAAGCATTGGCCAAACGACTTAGTAGGAAACAAAACCAAACATTCAACTCAAACCAAAAGAAATTTTGCCAGACAATAGATAACACACACATTAAAATAGACAATCCACCAAACATAACAGACATGGAACACTTCTGGAGCAACATATGGTCAAATCCGGTACAACATAACAGACATGCACAGTGGATACAAGCAGAAACAGACACATACAAGATGATACCACAAATGCCTGAAGTGATAATTTTGCAACATGAAGTCGCCGGAGCAATTAATTCTACGCACAATTGGAAAGCCCCTGGAAAAGATAAAATAGCAAATTTCTGGCTAAAGAAGTTCACCTCAACACATTCACATCTAACTAAATTATTTAAAAGTTACATTGAAGACCCATACACAGTCCCTGATACACTTCCACAAGGAATAACTTATCTGAAACCTAAAGATCAAGCAGTCACAGCAAACCCAGCAAAATATCGCCCCATAACATGCCTACCAACAATATACAAAATATTAACTTCAGTCATTACACAGAAATTAATGACACATACAACACAGAACAAAATTATAAATGAAGAACAAAAAGGCTGCTGCAAAGGAGCACGAGGATGTAAAGAGCAACTGATAATAGATACAGAGGTGATATATCCAGCTAAAACTAAAAAAAGGTCGCTACACTACACATACATTGATTACCAAAAAGCTTTTGATGGTGTACCCCACTCATGATTACTACAAATATTGGAAATATACAAAGTAGATCCTAAATTGATACAGTTCCTAAGCATAGTAATGAAAAATTGGAAAACCACACTTAATATCCAAACAAATTCAAATAATATCACATCACAGCCAATACAGATTAAGTGTGGAATATACCAAGGAGACTCATTAAGTCCTTTCTGGTTCTGCCTTGCCCTGAACCCACTATCCAACATGATAAATAATACAAATTATGGATGTAATACTACTGGAACATACCAACACAAAATCACACATTTGCTATACATGGATGATCTAAAACTACTGGCAGCAACAAATCAACAACTCAACCAATTACTAAAGATAACAGCAGTATTCAGCAATGATATAAATATGGATTTTGGAACAGACAAATGTAAGAAAAATAGCATAGTCAAGGGAAAACACATTAAACAAGAAAATCACATATTGGATAACCACAGCGACAGCATAGAAGCGATGGAAAAAACAGATGCCTATAAATATCTAGGATACAGACAAAAAAATTAGAATAGGTAATACAAATATTAAAGAAGAACTAAAAGAAACATATAGACAGAGACTAACAAAAATACTGAAAACAGAATTGACAGCAAGAAACAAGACAAAAGCTATAAATACTTATGCTATACCAATATTGACCTACTCATTTGGAGTAGTGAAATGGAGTAACACAGACCTAGAAGCACTCAATACACTTACACGATCACAATGCCACAAATATAGAATACATCACATACATTCAGCAACAGAAAGATTCACATTAAGCAAAAAGGAAGGAGGAAGGGGATTTATTGACATAAAAAACCTACATTATGGGCAGGTAGACAATTTAAGAAAATTCTTTATAGAATGAGCAGAAACTAGCAAAATACACAAAGCAATCACTCATATAAATACATCGGCTACACCATTGCAATTTCTTAACCACTTCTACAACCCTTTAGATCACGTAACATCAACAGATATGAAGAAAGTAAATTGGAAAAAGAAAACACTACATGGCAAGCACCCATATCATCTAACGCAGCCACACATTGATCAAGACGCATCCAACACATGGCTAAGAAAAGGCAATATATACAGTGAGATGGAAGGATTCATGATTGCAATACAGGATCAAACAATAAACACCAGATATTACAGCAAGTATATTATTAAAGATCCCAATACCACAACAGATAAATGCAGACTTTGCAAACAACAAATAGAAACAGTAGATCACATCACAAGTGGATGTACAATACTAGCAGATACAGAATACACCGGAAGACCTGACAATGTAGCAAAAATAATACATCAACAGCTTGCCGTACAACATAAACTAATAAAACAACACGTTCCCACATACAAGTATGCACCACAAAATGTACTGGAGAATGATGAATACAAACTATACTGGAACAGAACCATTATAACAGATAAAACAACACCACATAACAAACCTGACATCATACTCACCAATAAAAAGAAGAAATTAACACAACTAATCAAAATATGCATACCCAATACAACAAATATACAGAAGATAACAGGAGAAAAAATTGGCTGAGGAAGTCAAGGACATGTGGCATCAAGATAAAGTTGACATTATACCAATTATACTATCAACTACAGGAGTCATACCACACAATATCCACCAGTACATCAACACAATACAGCTACAGCCAAATGTATATATACAACTACAGAAATCTGTAATTATTGATACATGTTCAATTACCCGAAAGTTCCTAAATGCAATGTAACATATACCATACAGTTAAAAGGAAGTCACGCTTGATCAAGGTCCACATCAGTTTCCATTTTTAACCAGACATAACGCCTGAGAAAGGAAAGGTAATAATAATAATAATAATAATAATAATAATAATAAATCTTTATTTAGCTGTAATAACTTTACAGTCTTGGACATTGTCAGTTTTTGTACATTTACAAAAATATCATGCCATACATATAATGAATATATACATGTAGCACATTATGTAAACATTTACCATCATTAATAAGCCTTAGTGGCAAAAAGCTTTATTTGTGACAGTCTTTTTGCTTTTCCAATCTGCAACTCAGCATCTCCGCTATATGGTGAGTAGCAGCTTTCCTTTTCTTAATGCTGTTACATTCCATCCTGGATTTTCCATTGTCTCATTAGTAGACTGAGGTATACAAAACTAGAATTGTTGATAGTGGAGCTCAGAAATATTTGAGTGAGTATAAACAGCTTTCAGTTAACAGTTATTTCAATTTGCCTTTAAAAAGATTTCCATGGAATTGCTTTTACATTATTTGGCAACCTATTATAGAACTGCCTGCCAGCTTCAAAGTTATTAGTACTCTCCGATAATCACATCAGGCTCATGTATTGTAATTATGAATGCCTCTACTCATTACACTCAGTTTATCAATCTCTTTTTACAAACATAATAGTCTTAAGGACATACAATGAATACATAGTCAGTAAGTTGTAATTTTCAAAGTAGTCGGTACAGGACGCATTTATTTACATCATCCATTATCTAACTACTCTCTTTTGAAGCCTGAATGTCCTGTCCATGTACACTGTGGGTGCCCCACCCTAATTTTTTATCTAACATTGCAAATGAATGAATTAATCCATAGGACACTTGTTTAAGGGCAAGAGGATTTATTATATTTGAGAGGTATTTTAGTAAGTAAATATTGCAGCTAACCACTTTACAGATTTAGCTGATATGCAGTTTTCATGTAAGTTGTTCATCAAACACAATGCCTAAAAACTTATGTTTATCGGATTTTTCAGCTTTAGGCTGTGATTCAATATGAGACTGGCTACAATTCAACAAGAGCTTCAGTATAAAAGTCTACTCCTTATTCAGCGCAAACTCCAGACTGAATTATCAACAATATTAGGAAAATGATAGATTGCTACTGACCGTAAAGATGATCTGATGAGTTACAGACAGGCATAACAAAAAGACTATTACACATTATAGCTTTCAGTCAAAGCCTTCTTCAGCAAAGAAAACATGCACACATTTAACAGCTATATTGGCAGCTTTGACCAGAGCTCTGGCCAAAGCTGCCAGTGTAGATGTTAAATGTGTGTGAGGTGCCAATGCTTGTGTAGGCAGGTGTTCCTTGGCTCTTCAGTGTATCATTAGCATAGCTTTAAGTTTTGCAGCTGTGTTATGCCGTTAATATACGCAAGTGACAAAAATGGCCAGATAATACTTCTGTGGGGGACTCCATAGTAAGAGAGCTTTGTGCACTGATTTTACTGTTAGGATTTTATTTTCATTCCTGTAACACAGTTTAGTACACTGTCTACTCCCTTTTGATACACTGGTATCTCAGTAAGTTCAGGAAAGGTCCCATGTCCAATTGGACTGTTTATTAAATGTGTTATTGGTTTCATTAATTAATATTTGAATTCCTTAAGTAATGTAGGTTATATGTCATCCCTCCCACTAGATGTTTTTATTTAGAGTTTTGAGATTATTTTCATTACCTCGCGTTATGTTACACTCCTTAAAATGAATTACTCATTTTACTGAATTTATTTTAGTGTTGGTACAATTTCTTCTTTGTATGCCTTACTAAAATGTTTTATGAAGGCCTCACATACTGTCTATGGCTGCACTTACCAACCACCGTTTTTTGTCTAGTGCTCTATTACTGCATTCGCTTATTTGTTCAGAATGATAGAGTGCTTTTAGGGTCTTCAGGGATTCTCTATACTTTTTTTTATATCTCTAAATAAGGCATACAGGTCTTTCATATTTCCTTTAATTTGTCAATTTCTGGAGGAATTTTAAGATTCTTTGTGTACTCTAATTTCCTTATCTTTTTTTACTATTGGACTTGATTAAAACTACAATTACATATTTCATAGTAATGGCCCCACTTTTTGTTAATATCATCTGATTTGTATATCTTCTGCCAGTCTCTGTGTGCAAGGCCTTACTTAAGTTTATTATGGTCAATTTTTCTTTTATAATTGTGTAAGTCATTATGTGACACTATCTCTATGATCCGAGAGATAATTTTCAATAGTTCTTACCACTGATTCTTCTGTACTTAAATCTGTAACAACATGTTCGATACAAGACTGTGAGGCAGTTGTTATTCTGTATGGTAAAGAATTTATGCAGATATGGTTGTAGCAATGTAACAAACCAGAAAACCTCTGATAATTTACATTATACTTTAAAGAGCCTATGTTCACATCTCCTATAATTATAACAATTTTTTTCTTTGTTGGTAGTTTATCCAAAAGTTCTTCTAAATGGCAGACAAATGAAGAATGATAAAAATGAGTATATGGAATATCAGAGAAGCTGTATAATTGGATTGAAAAGTTTCTAGCAAACAGAACACTGCGGAGAGAAATCTTCAGATGTAAAATTAACTTTAGGCATATCCCAAGGAAATATTATAGGATCACTACTTTGCACAATAACGACAATATTATGAAAAGAGCAGACTGCTACTCACCACATAGAGGAGATGAGTTGCAGACAGGCACAAGATAAAGACTGCTATAGAGGTGAGTTTTCAGCCAAAAGGCCTTCTTCTAAAGTAGAAAACACTTACTTATTAATGCAAGCACAACTCACACACACATGACCCCTGCCTCTGGCCACTAAGTCCTGAACATGAACTAATTAGTTGAACATTCAAAAGAAATAATCACTAGGTGTGTGTATTCTGCTGAAATTGTGAAATGTAATTAGCACCACATGCATTTTGGGATTACATGACATTTTTAACTTCTATAATTTTCTTATTACTGTTTCACACAATCACATAACATTTAAACTGAACAAAATAGTTTGCTTAATACTCAACCTGAGTGAATACATTAATGTTTCATGGGTTGGTAATTTGTAAAATCAGACATTTTTGTATATGTAGTGTAGTTTATTTCACATACAGTAAAACCTCCTTTTTACACTTTTCAGCAGACTGACCCAAAAAAGTGTAAAATGTAGGAAAGTGTAAAATCCAGGACAGAACAGGAAACACAACAAGCAAAGATGAATAAATTTCTTTTACTGTGCTGAGATTTACAACTTACTCTAAATGTTCAGAATTGTAAAATGTTGCACTTCACAAAACGAGAAAAAGTAGTATCCTATAATACCAGTGTGTGTCTGTTGGAATCAGTCAACTCATACAAATACATGGTTGTAACACTTTGTAGGGATATGAAATGGAATGATCACATAGGTTCAATCATGGGTAAAGCACTTGGTAGACTTCAGTTTATTGGTAAAATACTGGAGAAGTGTAATCAGTCTACAAAAGATTGCTTAAAAAGCACTTGTGCAACTGGTTCTAGAATATGGTCAAGTGTGTGGGACCCGTACCAGATAGGACTAACAGAGGACACTGAACTTGTACAGAGAAGGGCAGCATGAATGGGCACAGGATTGTTTAATCCGTGGGAGAGAGTCACAGAGATACTGAAGGAACTCAACTGGCAAACTCTTTAAGGCAGACGTGAACTATCCCAAGAAAGACTATTAACAAAGTTTCAAGAACCGGCTTTAAATGATTACTCTAGGAATATACTTCAACTGCCTATGTATCAGTCACATAGGGATCATGAGGATAAGATTAAAACTGAGTTCATGAATAATTTCTGTAACACTTGCATTTTACCTTCCAGTAACAAATCTAGCAACAAGCTTCTGAATTGCTTCAATGTTTTCCTGTAATCCGACCTGGTGGGGATCCAAAACACTTGAGCAGTACTCAAGAATGGGTCACACTAGAATTCCATATTGTGTCTTCTTTATAGATGTGCTACACTTTCCCAGAATTCTCCCAATAAGATGAATTATCTGCCTTCCTGACTACCAACCTGATGTGCTCACTCCATTTCATATCGCTTTAGAGTGTTATGCCTAGATATTTAGTCAGTGTAGTGTGTCAAGCAAGACATCGTTAATGCTCTATCTGAACATTACGGGATTATTTTTCCTGCTCATCTGCATTAACTTACATTTTTCTACATTTAGAACAAGCTGCCATTCATAACACCAACTAGGAATCTGTCTAACATGTAAACATGAAATGTAGGAAGGGGAAAGGATGGGTAGGAAAGGAAAGGGGAAGGACTGGTGGGAAATCGTGACGGCTAGCTCCACACGACATTGTGGTAATGCAATGGTGAAAGTTCAAAATTTGTGCTGGACTTTTCCCTTTGCATCCACTTCCACTTCTACATCTACATCTACATCCATACTCTGCAAGCCACCTGATGGTGTGTGGTGGAGGGTACTTTGAGTACCTCTATCGGTTCTCCCTTCTATTCCAGTCTCATATTGTTCATTAAAGAAAAACTGTCGGTATGCCTCTGTGTGGGCTCTAATCTCTCTGATTTTATCCTCATGGTCTCTTTTCAAGATATACATAGGAGGGAGCAATAAACTGCTTGACACCTCAGTCAAGGAATGTTCTCGAAACTTCAACAAAAGCCCATACTGAGCTACTGAGTGTCTCTCCTGCAGTCTTCCACTGGAGTTTATCTACCATCTCCGTAACGCTTTCACAATTAGTAAATGATCCTGTAATGAAGTGTGCTGCTCTCCGTTGGATCTTCTCTGTCTCTTCTATCAACCCTGTCTGGTACGGATCCTACACTGGTGAGCAATATTCAAGCATTGTGCGAACAAGTGTACTGTAACCTACTTCCTTTGTTTTCGGATTGCATTTCCTTAGGATTCTTCCAATGAATCTCAGTCTGGCATCTGCTTTACCGATGATCAACTTTATATGATCATTCAATTTTAAATCATTCCTAATGCCTACTCCCAGATAATTTATGAAATTAACTGCTTCCAGTTGCTGACCTGCTATTTTGTAGCTAAATGATAAGGGATCTATCTTTCTATGTATTCACAGCACATTACACCTGTCTACATTGAGATTCAATTGCCATTCCCTACACCATGAGGCAATTCGCTGCAGATCCTCCTGCATTTCAGTACAATTTTCCATTGTTACAACCTCTCAATATACTACAGCATCATCCGCAAAAAGCTTCAGTGAACTTCCGATGTTATCCACAAGGTCATTTATGTATATTGTGAATAGCAACGGTCCTATGACACTCCCCTGCGGCACGCCTGAAATCACTCTTACTTTGGAAGACTTCTCTCCATTGAGAATGACATGCTGCGTTCTGTTATCTAGCAACTCTTCAATCCAATCACACAATTTGTCTGTTAGTCCATATGTTCTTACTTTGTTCATTAAACGACTGTGGGGAACTGTATCAAATGCCTTGCGGAAGTCGAGAAACACGGCACCTACCTGGGAACCCATGTCTATGGCCCTCTGAGTCTCGTGGACGAATAGCGCGAGCTGGGTTTCACACAATCATCTTTTTCTAAACTCATGCTGATTCCTACAGAGTAGATTACTAGTCTCAGGAAAGTCATTATACTCGAACATAATACGTGTTCCAAAATTCTACAACTGATCAACGTTAGAGATATAGGTCTATAATTCTGCACATCTGTTCAGAGTCCCTTCTTGAAAACGGGGATGACCTGTGCCCTTTTCCAATCCTTTGGAACGCTACGCTCTTTTAGAGACCTATGGTACACCGCTGCAAGAAGGGGGCAAGTTCCTTTTGTACTCTGTGTAAAATCGAACTTGTATCCCATCAGGTCCAGCGGCCTTTTCTCTTTTGAGCGATTTTAATTGTTTGTCTATCCCTCTGTCATCTATTTCGATATCTACCATTTTGTCATCTGTGTGACAATCTAGAGAAGGATCTACAGTGCAGTCTTCCTCTGTGAAACAGCTTTGGAAAAAGACATTTAGTATTTCGGCCTTCAGTCTGTCATCCTCTGTTTCAGTACCATTTTGGTCACAGAGTGTCTGGACATTTTGTTTTGATCCACCTACTGCTTTGACATAAGACCAAAATTTCTTAGGAATTTCTGCCAAGTCAGTACATAGAAATTTACTTCCGAATTCATTGAATGTCTCTCGCATAGCACTCCTCACACTACATTTCGCTCTGTGTAATCTTTGTTTGTCTGCAAGGCTTTGGTTATGTTTATGTTTCCTGTGAAGTTCCCTTTGCTTCTGCAGCAGTTTTCTAACTCGGTTGTTGTACCACGGTGGCTCTTTTCCATCTCTTACAATCTTGCATGGCACATACTCATCTAATGCATATTGTACGATGGTTTTGAACTTTGTCCACTGATCCACAACACTATCTGTACTTGAGACAAAACTTTTGTGTTGAGCCGTCAAGTACTCTGAAATCTGATTTTTGTCACTTTTGCTAAACAGAAAAATCTTCCTACCTTTTTAATATTTCTATTTACAGCTGAAATCATCGATGCAGTAACTGCTTTATGATCGCTGATTCCCTGTTCTACATTAACTGTTTCAAATAGTTCAGGTCTGTTTGTCACCAGAAGGTCTAATATGTTATCGCAACGAGTCAGTTCTCTGTTTAACTGCTCAAGGTTTTTGCCTACTACTACCTTGCCGCGTCTCAGGAGTTGTCTTGTCAGGCCTAGGGAGGGAATTCTCTAACTTAAAAATGCCTACATGTGCACTCCACACGTACTCCGCTACCCTTGTAGTCGCTTTCTACGTGTAGTGCATGCCTGACCCATTCAGGGGGACCCTACATTTCTCCACCCGATAGCGGAGGTCAAGAAATTTGCACCCCAGATCTCCACAGAATCGTTTGAGCCTCTGGTTTAAGCCTTCCACTCGGCTCCAAACTAGAGGACCGTGATCGGTTCTGGGAACGATACTACAAATAGTTAGCTCAGATTCCACCCCGCGAGTGAGGCTTTCTGCCTTCACCAACTCCGCCAACCACCTGTATGAACTGAGGATGACCTCTGAACCCAGACGGCGGGAGTCATTGGTGCCGACATGAGCAACAATTTGCAGTCGGGTGCACCCAGTGCTCTCTATCGCCGCCGGCAGGGCCTCCTCCACATCTCGGATGAGACCCCCCGGCAAGACTGATTATTGATTATCTATGTATTTCCTACATTTCATGCTTAAATACATGTATCAGCCGTGTCATCACAAGTCATGTCTGTTCTGTGAGACATGTAGTGGTGGAGAGGGCACAGGAGATCTGTTGATGGATGTGTTGTGTAGGATGTTATTTGTCAATACAAGCTCTGGTAATATTATCTGTATATTTTGACAAAAGCTGCTTTTGACTGTGCAGATGAAGCATATGTGGGTGACAAGACTGACTTTCTTACAGTGAGGTAGGTCTTTTGAAAGATGAATCTGTGGCTGCTTAACAGGACAGAACAAGTCAAAAGAACTGACTCACTCTATCTTGCTATCCCCACCTTGCTTCATGTGTCCTTTCCTAACCCCTCCTCCCAATCAGACCAGGCAACTGCTTTCAATAATACATAGATAATCAATAATCAGTCTTGCCGTGGCAATAGGAGTGTACCTTTGGCTCTCTGTGTGGTTGTATATGTGAATGTGTGTACTTGTATTAGAAAAAGAGCAAGAGCTCGAAAGATAGTGTGAATACTATTTTCTGTTATGTGTTTTTATGCTCCACACATTATTCTTCTGCAGGTGAGTGGCTGCCTTTCCCTTATTTTATGTATTGTTCCATCCAGGAATTTCCATTATTGTTATATAATGTCCACACCAACCACTTCAGTTTTTGCAGTGTGATCAGTCACCACAATGAGGCACAAATAATACCACCACAGTATGTCAATACACTACTAAATACTCCTTAGATATTATACTATCTTATTTTAACTCTTAAATGGGTTCTTTAATTTTCTGTCAGTGATTGCACCATTCTGGCACAAATAACGGCACTTTTCTAATAACATTTGCACACACACACACACACACACACACACACACACACACACACACACACTCTCTCTCTCTCTCTCTCTCTCTCTCTCTCTCTCTCTCTTAACACAGGCCTAAACCCGAAAAATGTTTAAAAATCTTTTATGCTCGCTCAACACTCGTTTGACAACACTTCTGAAGAACTTTGAAGATATGGTACACTCACGAGCTGCACTTGGCAGCTGTGACTCATTACGGAGGAGTGACAACTCAATTTTTCATGTAAGCAAGTGAGAAGTTGTAATATACAAAATGGAAACCAAACATTTTGAGCAGATGTTAGGTGATAATGTGTGGGGTGATCGTATTGAGAAATGAATTAACTCTGTATAGCTCTAACTTTGCACATTATTAAATAACTGCTTCGCGAAACAGTATTGTATACTGGGATATATCAAATAATGTTGTGGTGTTTTATTAAACAGACTGGCTTTGTATTTGGGAGGATAGATGTTCTAGCCCTCATTTGGCCATCTTGCTTTAGGTTTTCTGCAGTTTCCCTAAATTACTTCAGATGCCGGAATGGATCCTACTATAAGATCATGGAATAGTCTATTTGGAAATTCGACCTAAACATGTAAACTAATTTATGTTCAGATGAAACAACAACTTCAGGTGAAAGATCATTATGAGGATTTAATGCACAAATACACAAATTTTCAGTATACTGTTCGCCTCAAGATTTATATTCCATAGTAATGTAGTAATCTCTGTTACTTACAATAGTGTATGCCATAAAAGTATTTCCTGGGTTTGGTTCAATAGACAATAACCGTGGTAAAATCTTCTCTTTCCAAACAGATATGCAGATTATTTCATAAACAAGGACAGGTATCTGAAATGAGCACAAGATGGACACAGCTGATGACATTAAAGTTTTGCCAAAATTTTTTCATGCATATTTTTGTTCAAGTTAAATGTTGGAGCTTCATTTATCTAATGATGTTAACAACAGACATCACCAGCATTAACAACTAAATCTGCCACTGACCAAATACCTTTTATTGTTTCTTACTCACACTACATTTCTGTAATCACATTCCTTTAGTAAGGAAGGAAAACAGAGTAAGAAAAGAAAGACAGAGTCAAAGAAGGAGAATAACAATAATATGGAGAGGTAAATGGATGAAGAGTCAGGAGTTGTAGTGGGACCTAATGTGGAAGTGTTATTTATGTGCAGTGGAACACATGTCATATTGCGACGTAACATTTCATCATGTCCTCTCTGAAGTAAGAAAATTATTCTGTCAAACAAGGATGAAACAGTAGTGAGAATGAGAATTCAAATATTGTAGTGGCTGTCATATCAGCTATTCACGATCTACTCTCTGACCTTAGTCGTATGTCTGCTCAATTGCCTTTCTCTATACCTACATCTACATCCACATGGTTACTCTGCAGTTCACACTTAAATGCCTGGCAGAGGGTTCATCGAACCATTTTCATACTATTTATCTACCATTCCACTCTTGAATGGCGCTTGGGAAAAAGGAACACCTAAAGCTTTCCGTTGAAGCTCTGATTTCTCTTATTTTATTATGATGATCATTTCTCTCTACGTAGGTGGGTGTCAACAAAATATTTTCGCATTCGGAAGAGAAAGTTGGTGACTGAAATTTCGTAAATAGATCTCACCCCAAAGAAAACCGCCTTTGTTTCAGTGACTGCCACCCCAACTTGCGTATCATATCAGTGACACACTCACCACCCGAGTCATATGGCTATCCTAGGGAATGTATCATACTGTACTGTATTTTTTATTTCCTCCTGTAAATTTTACATGTACAGTACATCAGAAATTGAACAGTCATATGGCTATCCTAGGGAATGTATCATACTGTACTGTATTTTTTATTTCCTCCTGTAAATCTTACATGTACAGTACATCAGATATTGAACAGGTCAGTGCAAATATGTCTTCATGTTTACATGATGTTTTCTTTGTATTAATGAATACACATTTTTCATCTCTCAGTTATAATTAAACTACTTTAACTAGAAAATTACAACTGAAAATATGAATAAACTAACATTAATTACTACACTCTTTACATGCTGCAAGTAAATAGTCATAATTACATAACATTTTTGGGAATTTGGTTTATACAATTAACATTAACTTTCGTAGGCTCTCAAAGATTTTGGAGGTGGTCTTCCAGACTGTAGAAGCAGTACGTTAATAGATATTCATTTGACACTGCTCTAATTTTTTTAGATCATTCATTAGTTTAATTTCTATTGGCAAGTCATTGTAAATAATATCACCAAAGAGTAATTTTCCTTTTTGGTATGAACTGGTTTTTATTTGGAGCATTGTCTTGTGTTAGGCAGGTGAAGATTTCCATTTTTGAGGAGTACACTAGGATTTGTTATTGCATATTTTTTAAATAAAGATTGCTACTTGAAAGATGAAGAATCTCCATCCTTTTAAATAGTGCTCTGCAGGGTTTTTTTCTTTTTATTTCAGCTATGTTTGTCATCATTCTTTTTAGCACTGTGAAATATTTTAGGCAGGATGGTGAGTTACACCAGAATGTGACCCCATACTTCAGAACGGAATGTGTATTACCATAGTAAACAGTCATTAGACAGTCCTTATGACAACAGTTTTCAAGCACTCTCATTAAATAGCACATGGTACTTAGTCTCTTTAATTATGTATCAGTGAGAGTGTCCATCTAAGGTCCTGGTTATCTTGGAGCCAGATCCCCAGGAATTTTGTATTAGCTACACTTGCAATATCTATGTACAGTATGTAAATTTTTACATCCTCTTCACTGTTTCTCTTGACATTATGAAAATTTAACACCACTGTTTTAATTTTATGTATTATTATTTTGTTTTGGCTGAACCAGTTAACGACTCTAGTTAATGTTGGGTGCGTTGTCTATAACATTTCAATCTGAATAGTGTCTGGTTAATTTATTATCTTATTGCTTGTGACCAGTACGATATGAACTAAGCCTGTTGTTAGGTGTACTTCTGATACCAATACTATAAGTTTCTGCAGCAACAGGATATGGTCTATGATGTCAGAGGCCTTAGACAGATCAAGGCATATGCCAGTACTTTTTCTCCGCTATCAAGTTTTTGTAGAGCTTCACTCAGAAACTGAAATAGTGCATTTTCTGTTGATTGATCTTTCTGTAAACTATATTTGGCTGTGGATAATATGTTGCATTTCTCTAAAAACTCTAGCAGCTTCTTATTAAAAATATTCTATTATTTTCAAAAATATAAATAACATCAAATTTACATGGCTCACAGTTGTGTACATCATTCCATGTTTCTTTTTTTAAGTAAGTACCTGTGGTGTTCTAATCTTTGCTTGATAAAATTTCTACCTTCTCTTGTTATTTGTGAACCGGCTGACCATTTGTCTAGAAAAGCGATTACACACCTAACATTCACTCTGATGATTAATGCTACCGGTACTGAATGTTGTCACATTGTGGAGTGTTATTGTCAAGGGGCAGTTTTTATCAGTTTCTCAAGAGTTTCTATAAACAAGTCTTCACTGCAGTTCAGAAGATGTCAGAGACACACAGGAATTATTTCTAGTTTGGGGGAAAATACTGCTGCAGCCTCAAAGTGTGTTCCAGTACAAAGATCATATCCATGCATAATTTCATTACTTATTTTCAACATTTTATTAATGAAAAGGGATATGCAATCATATTTTATATTTGCTCTGCAGTAACTTTTTGCCATTTCATATATCATTTGATACAATTAATTGTACACTGTAGAGCCAAAGAAACAGGTACACCTACCAAATATCGTGTAGGGTCCCCCGTGAGCACACAGAAGTGCCACAACACGACGTGGCATGGACTTGACTAATGTTTGAAATAGTGCTGGGGGGGGGGGGGGGGGGGACGACTGACACCATGAATCCCGCAGGACTGTCCATAAATCCATGAGTACAAGGGGGTGGAGATCTCTTCTGAACAGCATGTTGCAAGACATCCCAGATATGCTCAATAATGTTCATGTCGGGGGAGTTTCGTGGCCTATGGAAGTGTTTAAACTCAGAAGAATGTTCCTGGAGCCACTCTGCAGCAATTCTGCATGTGTGGGGTGCTGCATTGTCCTGCTGGAATTGACAAAGTCTGTCGGAATACACAATGGACATGAATGGATGTAGGTGATCAGACAGGATGCTTATGTACACGAGACCTGTCAGAGTCGTATTTAGACGCATCAGGGGTCCCATATCACTCCAGCTGCACACGCCCAACACCATTACACAGCATCCACCAGCTTGAACAGTCCCCTCCTGACATGCAGGGGTCCATGGATCCATGAGGTTCTCTCCATACCCGTACACATCCATCCGCCTGATACAATTTGAAACAAGACTCGTCCAACCAGGCAACATTCCAATGTCACTGTTGATGGGCCCATGCAAGGCATAAAGCTTTGTGTCATGCAGTCATCAAGGGTACACAAATGGGCCTTTGGCTCTGAAAGCCCAAATCGATTATGTTTCATTGAATGGTTCACACGGTGACACTTGTTGATGGCACAGCATTGAAATCTGCAGCAGATTGCACTTCTGTCACGTTGAATGATTCTCTTCAATTGTCATTGGTCCCGTTTTTGCAGGATCTTTTTCCGGCCGTAGCGATGTTTGAGATTTGATGTTTTTCCGGATTCTTGATACTCACGGTACACACGTAAAATGATCATTCAGGAAAATCCCCACTTCATCATTTTCAGAATCAAACAATGGAAACTCCGATATGAATATGAAAAATGTAGAAAAAGACAGATTACTACTTACTGTAAAGAAGACACATTAAATTGCAGACAGGCACAATTAAAAGACACTAACATAAAGCTTTCGGCCACAGCCTTCATCAGTAAAAGAGAGACACCAACATTCATACACACAAGCAAGCACACCTCATGCACACGTGACCACAAACTCCAGCATCTTGGACCAGAATGCATGTGGGATGCAAACAGAAATCTGGAGGGGGCGGGGAAGGGGAAGGGATAGTAGTGTACAGGTGGGGAGAGACACGAATGCTATCTGGTGGAGTGTAGAGGGACTAGAATGTCAACAGATGCAGTGTCAGGAAGTTGTTGGGCAGAGAGGTGGGGAAAAAAGGAGAGGCGTTAGGAAAGACGGGTGGATACGTTGACAGATGGTGGCAAATAACAAGGTGAGAGATGAGAATGGGGAGGAGATGATAGGTCAGAGGGGGTGGAAACTGTTGGGTGGATGGCATGGGAGTAGTTACCGTAGGGAGTGGAGACTGTGTTGTAAGGACAACTCCCATCTGTGCAGTTCAGTAAAGCTGGTGATGGAGGGAAGGCTCCAAATGGCTCAGGTAGTGAAACAGCCATTGAAATCAAGTGTGTTATGTTCAGCTGCATGTTGTGCTGCAGGGTGGTCTACTTTGCTCTTGGTCACAGTTCGGCTGTGGCCATTCATCCTGTTGGACATCTGGTTGGTAGTCATGCTAATGCAAACAGCTGTGCAGTGATTGTAGCATAGCTAGTAAATGACATGGCTGCTTTCACAGTTAGCCCGATCCCTGATGGGGTAGGATAAACCTGTTCCAGGACTGGAATAGGAAGTACTAGATGGGAAGGTCAGGCTAGTTTTGCACCAGGGTCTTCCACAGGGTTATCATCCTTGTGGCAAGGAGTTGGGATTGTCACAGGGATGGAATAGGATGTTGTGGAGATTGAGCAAGCAACAAAGCACCACTTTAGGAGGGGTAGGAAGTGTCTCAGGTAGGATGTCCCTCATTCCAGGTCCATGATCATAGGTAATCAAAGTCCTGTCAGAGGATGTGCTTCAGCTGTTCCAACCCCCTCACAGATCAGTACTGGAAAGAAGTTGATGAACCAGAAGATCCTTACCAGACGACACAGTATTTCTCTACAGGGTGTGGTGTGCATGGTATCCTAATGTCCCAATGTATGAGAGAAAGGGGTTGGGGGGACGGGGAGGGATATTAGTCATGTTATAGTGGCTATCTCAAGATACACAAGTGCCCTGTGATGGGGTAAATATGAGGTGTGTTCAAAAAGTAAGATGACTTTATATTTTTATGAAAAAATATTTATTTATTCATCAATATTCATGTTGTCCCCTTCAAGGTAATCCACCTCAGATACAATACACTAGTGCCAACGCTTCTTCCAATCCTCGAAGCACTTCTAAGCACTTTTTGGTACAGCCTTGAGTACTTCCAATGATGCAGTTTTTATTTCCACAGTCATTGAAAATCTTTGTCCTTTCATAGGTCTCTTCAGTTGTTTTTGGCCAAAAAATCTCTCACAGATGAGGGGGAAAAAGGACCTCTAAGGTAAGTCTTTCCGATCCTGGGATTGGAATGACTCCTTACCCTCTCCCTTAAAACCCACATCATTTCGTCTTTCCCTCTCCTTCCCTCTTTCCTGATGAAGCAACCTTGTGTTGCGAAAGCTTTAAATTTGTGTGTGTGTTTTTATTGTGTCTATCAACATACCATCGCTTTATCGTTTGGTAAGTTACAGCATCTTTGTTTTTTTATGTATATATTTCCAGGCTCCAAAATATGAGAGGTGATCAGAAAGCTCCTGGATTTTATGTTGCTTAATTAAGTTGGCACACTTTGAAGAATGCATGGTAGGGATGAAGAGGGGTGGGGGCGAGTGATCATCTCTGCAACTGACACAGGCTGGTGGTTGCTCACAAGAGGAGTTTCTGTGAAGCGGCTAACGAGTCTCCACAATTTGGGTTGTTCATAGACTGGCAAGATTTGGCCAAAGCATTGATAGTTAAAACATTGCATTGGGAATGAGAAATAGAGATTCACAACACAATGGTAGATGACAATTTTTCCTTTGTCAGGAAACGAACCCCCTCAAAAGCAGGGATAAAGGCTCTGGCATCAACCCTGTTGTCTGTTCGGCCCTCACATACACCAGCCTATGAAGTGGACCCCCTGCTCCTCCAAGTTTTTGTATAATTCATCAACCATCAATAGTGTTAAGTCCCAGTGACAAATGATCCCTGTACCATCTTCATGCTTCTATACGGTATTATGGTGACATGCATGTTACACAGGTTACTAGAAGAGAATAATACTTAAGACTGGGTAGGAGTCACTGTTTTGATTAAAAATGGTTACTGAGGAAAGAGATTTCTGCAAATATAGTTTCAATATTATCTACAAAGAACATAGGCTTAGTAGTTAGAGAAAGGACCCTCTGTTAGTCTAGGTGAAACCCAGTTCCTGCAGTTTACTTGATTTTGCTTTCCTGTGATGCCATGGACATCTACTTTCACACATTCAGACCCGTCTCCAGAGACTGCTGGCGCTTCACAGCAAGCACTAATAACTAATATCTTACTAATGTAAGATATCCACCATGATGCTGCCTATTCGTATTGAGGACTCTCCCCATCAGTGCCACTGAGTCATAGCAATAGCTACCTGGCTTGATGGTCATTACCAGGAATCATTGTGCCCCCCTCCCATAAAAAAACTGGTACTTACTCCTCAGTATGTGTGGGGAAGTAAAATAATGCATTCCCTGTGTTGTCAGGGGACTACCACTGTGCTGGTAGCTGATGAACACCCATCCTCACATTGACAGCCTACCATGCTGGTTATTGGCGACGTTCCCTAATGGCCCTCATTTCTAAATGATGTTGAAAATGTGGATGTCAAACCCAGATGCGGGGAACAAACATGAGTTAACTGAAATGAGTGTGGTAATAAAAGGTTTAGAAAAAAAGCTGATAAGTGGGAGAAAACAATATTGGTGAACTGTAGACAAGCTAGGTTGTCTGCAGGTAATTTGTTCCACAAATCAACTCTGAGAAAAGATACAGTCAGAGAGTAAGATTGCAGCACAGGGAAGGAAGAAGTACTGCCAATGAAATGGTTCAAATGGCTCTGAGCACTATGGGACTTAACATCTGAGATCGTAAGTTCCCTAGAACTTAGAACTACTTAAACCTAACTAACCTAAGGACATCACACACATTCATGCCCGAGGCAGGATTCGAACCTGCGACCATAGCAGTCGCGCGGTTCCAGACTGAAGCGCCTAGAACCACTTGGCCATACCGGCCGGCACTGCCAATGACTTGGGGCCCAATACTCGGCATGCGCTGAAGAGTTACAGTAAATAACTTTGGTGCCAGACAGAATATTATGATCTCTGTGGAAAAACAGGAGATATGTTGAGATTGATCTTGTTTTGACACATTCTGTTATATGTACTTTATTAGTGTTGAGTAGAGTTTATGAAGATGGGAGTGTGTCTGTTCATTAATCAATAAAAACCATTCCAGTGAAGAAAACGGTGTACACAATTATTATTGTCCTGTGGCACGATTTACTACAGAGAAGCCAAAGGAGTTTAGCTGTTCTTCAAGGCTATGATAGGAGGTAAGTGAAAATGGATTAATTCCTGGCTGGGTTGGACTGTGTCAAAATGGCCGCATGAGCGGTACGTAAAACTGAGGTGAGTACAAATCTTGCACTTTTCAAGAGCTTGCAGTTCTTAACTTTCTGATTTCATGGTCAAAACAAAAAAGGGAATAATAGTTTTCTCCAGGTCAGCTCATCAGATAAGCCATCTGGCTCCTGCATACTGATCTAAAGTGAGAAAGGTATCTTTTTTTTTCTAGCTCATAAAACTAACCATAATCATAAAAATGGCATCAGGGAATAACCTGTTCATACCTCTCTCGCCTAATGCCAATTCATTTTGTGTGCTGCAACTAAAGATACCATTAAGAGTCATCCTGAAGTTGTGGGCGTGTCTGGTTTCTGAAATTATTAAATTACGAGGGCGGTTCAGAAAGTAACCTCCGATTGGTCACAGTGCGGGTTGTGGGGGGAGTAGCGACGCCATCTGTGTGTTCACGCACTCAACAGGTCAGTCGGCATCAAGCCGTGGTTGAGTGAACGTCGTACCTGCGCTAGTTTAGTTTTTGTGGCAGTTTGAAATGTGTGCTGCAATAGAAAACCCCGCCAAATGTGAAGTGCGTGCTGTCATAAGGTTTTTTACAGCCAAAGGATATTCTGCAGCAGCTATTCATCGTGAGCTTTGTGCCGTGTACGGACCAAGAGTTATGAGTGAAGGGGTTGTCCGTGAATGGGTATGTTTATTTAAAAGTGGATGAGAAAACGTTCATGATGAAGAGAGGAGTGGTAGACCATCATTGGTGACTGACGAACTCGTTCAGACAGTTGATGCAAAAGTTCGTGAAAATCGACGTTTCTCAATGTCGGAGTTGTCTACTGGTTTTCCACAGATTTCTAAGACTCTCTTGTACGAGATAGTGACAGCAAGATTGGGTTACCGTAAGTTCTGTGCACGATGGGTGCCCAAAATTCTTACCGACCACCACAAAACTCAAAGAATGGCCTCTGCATTAGACTTTCTGTCACGTTATGAGGACGAAGGAGAACCATTGTTAAACAGAATCGTGACCGGTGACGAAACCTGGATTAAGTACGTGAACCCTGAGACAAAAGAACAATCAAAGATGTGGGCACATTCCAATTCGCCTACCAAACCAAGAAAAGCCTCGCAAGATTTTTCTGCCAGAAAACTGATGGCAACGGTGTTTTGGGATGCCAAAGGGGTGTTGTTGGTTGAATTCATGGAACGTGGTACGACCATTAATCAAGACGTGTACTGTGAAACAATAAAAAAGTTACGACGGGCTATACAGAACAAACTCCGTGGTATGCTGACTTCCGGTATCGTTTTTTTGCACGATAACACCCGTCCTCACTCTGCTCGCAGAACAACGGCCCTTCTTGAGTCCTTCAAGTGGGACGTTATCAACCATCCACCTTACAGCCCAGACCTGGCGCCAAGTGATTATCACCTCTTCATGCATTTGAAGAAATGGCTCGGGTCACAGCGGTTTGATGACGACGAAGAGCTCAAAGATGCGGTCACAGGCTGGCTCCAGGCACAAGCGGGTGATTTTTATGCAGAAGGAATTTCAAAGCTTGTGAAGAGATACGATAAGTGCCTCAATCGCTATGGAGACTATGTAGAAAAATAGTGCAAAGATGTAGTTGTAAGATGTATATATTAAAATATTTTTATTTAACTTGGTGTATTTTTTTAAATCAACCGGAGGTTACTTTCTGAACGGCCCTCGTATTTTTCTCTCATTAAGTAGCCAAGAATTTTTCTACCTCCATCAATAAACACAAGTCACACGAAAGGAGATTTTTACATCACACAATTACAAAAGTTTTGCGAGTGCTGTGTGAAATGAGTACACTGTATGCTCCTTGTGGGGTCTGAAGAAATATGCAAGTTCATAAGCTGGCTTTCATGTTCTAATTATATGTCACCACTTACTTATTATGGTGTCCATTAATCACAAGTCATTATATTCACTCACTGCACTAATTCTATTAAATCCAGAATGTTCTGATGGTTTGTAGCAGACATTGTATGAGTAAAATTTCTATCAAAGAATGTAATCAGTACTTTAATAATTTATCAATCTGATATGGAAATCTGGCATACAGGTTCTAAGCAACACACAAAATAATTGGATCGTTTTAGTGTTTGACACATGGAAAATTTGTAACAATTGCTCAAAGCCAGTCAAAATCTGTACTTTTAGCAAACTGTCTCTCCAAATTTTATATGACTTTTCAGACATCAAAAGTACTAGCAGTTTTGGGCTCAATACTTTAATTTGGTTATTGGAAAAAGTGGAACTCACATAATACCTCCATGGTATACAGTCACTGTAAAGAAACTTCTAAAGAAACAGAGATAACTGTATAATAGGTGTAAACAAAGCGTAGGGCTATAGATAGAGAGATGCTGAATGAAACACATTTGGCTGTCAAGAGAGCAATCTGTGATGCCTTCAATGACTACCATAGCAAAATATTGTCATGACATTTCAAAAAATCCAAAGAAATTCTGGTTGTATTTAAAGGCTGTTAGCGGCACCAAAGTTAGTGTCCAGTCCCTAGATAATGAGACAGGAACTGAAACTGAGGGTAGCAATGCAAAAGCTAAAATGCTTAACTCCATTTTCAAATGTTCCTTTACAAAGGAAAACCCAGAAGCACTGCCCCAATTAAATTGTCATAGCACTGAGAAGATGAATGAAATAAATATTACTGACATTTTGTTGAGAAACAGCTGAAATCATTAAAACTGAACAAAGCTCTAGGCCCCGATGGAATCCCTGTCAGATTCTATCCTAAATTTGTGGCTGAGTTAGCCCCTCATTTAACTATAATCTATCATAGATCCCTCCAACAAAAAACTGTGCTCAGTCCTTGGAAAAAGGCACAGATCACACCCGTCTACTAGAAGAATAGTGATAAAAAAAAAACTACCGTCAATATCCTTGACACTGATTCATTATAGAATCTTAGAACATATTCTGAGCTCAAACATAATGAGGTACCTTGAACAGAATGACCTCCTGAGTGTCAACTGACATGGATTTCAAAAATATTGATAATGTGAAATCCAGCTCGCATTTTTCTCATGTCACGAACTGAAAGCTTTAGATTAAGGCAACCCGGTAGATGCAATGTTTCTTGATTTCTGAAAAGCATTTGACTCAGTGCTTCACCTATGCTTATTGTCAAGAGTACGATCACATGGGGTATGAAGTGAAATTTGTGACTGGTTTGAGTACTTTTTGGTAGTGAGGAAACAGCATGTTATCTTGGATGGAGATCGTCAGATGCAGAAGTAACTTTGACTGTGTCACAGGGAAGTGTGTTGAGTTCCTTGCTCTTCATGTTGTATATTAATGACCTGCAGACAATATTAACAGTAAAATCAGCTTTTTGCAGATGATGCAGTTACCTATAATGAAGTAGTATCTGAGAGAAGCTGCATAAATATTCGGTCAGCTCTTGATAAGATTTCAGTGTGGTGCAGAAACTGGCAACTTGCTCTAAATGTTGAGAAATGTAAAATTTTGCACTACACAAAATGAAAAAAACATCATATCCTATGACTAAAAAATCAGTGAGTCACTGTTGGAATCGAGCAACTAATACAAATACCTGGGTGTAACACTTTCTAGGGATATGAAATGGAATGATCACGTAGGTTCAGTCATGGGTAAAGTAGTTGGTAGACTTCATTCAGTTTATTGGTAGAACACTGGAGAAATATAACCAGTCTGCAAAAGAGATTGCTTACAAAGCTCATGTGGCCCATCCTAGAATATGCTTAAGTGTGTGGGACCCACACCAGACGGTACTAACAGGGGATACTGAATGTATACAGAGAAGGGCAGCACAAATGGTCACAGGTTTGTTTAATCTGTGGGAGAATGTCATGGAGATACTGAAGGAACTGAACTGGCAAACTCTTGAAGACAGATGTAAACTATCCCAAGAAAGTTTATTAACGAACTTTCGAGAACGAGTTTTAAATGATTACTCTTGGGATATACTACAACCCCCTATGTATTGCTTACATAGCGATCATGAGGATAAGATTAGAATAATTACTGCATGCACACAGGAATTCAGTCAATCATTCTTCCTGTGATCCATATGTGAATGGAACAGGAAGAAATGCTAATAACTGGTACAGTGGGACATATGTTCTGCCAAGCATCTAATAGTGGTTTGCGGAGGACAGATTTAGAATACTAATTACAGAAAAATGGCTAAAACCCAAAACTCAGAGAGGGTCATTCTTGGTTAAAATCAACATCTATTGAAATTTTGTGCCAGCCACATAAGAGTGTTGCTAGAAACACCACTTTAAGGATGCATCAGGTTTGCTTTAAATCCATGTAGTAATGGTCTTATGCATTAGTTACCTTTGAGATTGGGCACGGCGAGTTGATGTTAGTCAAGAATGCCTTTACGGCAACAAAGACGCCATTGTCAACACCTCACTGAGTTTGAATGAGATTGTGTAATGTGTCTTCAAGAAACTGGATGTTCCTTCTGCAATATTGCAGAAAGACTTGGCAGGAAGGTAGCCACTGTATATGATTGCTGGCATGAGAATCTATGGTCACAAAAAGACTGGGCTCCAGACATCCATGTGACACCACTGAGAGGGAAGAGCATCGTGTTCGGCATATGCCTGAGGCACATCATGCTGTATCTGCAGCAGCAGTTTCATCTGTGACACAACAAACTGTTACAAAACGGTTACTTCAAGGACAACTCCGAGTCAAACTGTAGCATTCCACTGACCCCAAACCACCAGCATTTGCTGCTTTAGTGATGTCAAATGAGGGCTCATTGAAAGGCAGGGTGGAGGTCTGTTGTGTTTTCTGATGCAAGCAGGTTCTGCCTCTGTGCCAGTGATGGCCGTTTGTTGGCTAGATGGAGGCCAGTTGAGAGCCTGCAAATAATATATCTGCGTGCTAGACACACTCGACCTACAACTGGAGTTATAGTCTGGGATGTGATTTCATATGACAGTGCTCTCGTGGTTATCGCACACACCCTGACTGCAAATTTGTTTGTCAATTTGGTGATCAACCTCTTGTGCTGCCATTCATGAACTGAATTTCAGGGGGTGTTTTCCAACAGAATAATGCTCACCCACATACCACTGTTGTAACCCAACATGCTCTACAGAGTGTCTACATGTTCCCTTGGCCTGCTTGATAACCAGATCTGTCTCCAACTGAGCATATATAGGACTCCAGCAGCATCCACAAACAGCATTAACTGACCCTGTATTAACTGGCCAAGTGCAACAGGCATGGAACTCCAGCCCACAAACTGACGTCCGGCACACATACAACACAATGCATGCATGTTTGCATGCTTGGACTCCACATTCTGGTGGTTACACCGTTTATTTATGTATCAGCGTTTCACATTTGCAATGGCGTATGTCACACTTACACTAGCCTGTGATCTTGCTATTTTAATGGCTTAAATATGTTATCCTAAACAAATGGATTCCAAAAATGTCATTACTCTACATTAATTATTTTGTGGTGTTGCTATTTTTTTACCCACATCAGTATATTTCGTAATGGTATGCTAAAGGGAAATGGAGATGGTGTATTTGTTGTAACAGACAAGAACTCAAATCCATCAAGATAAATATTGAAGCTGCATGAGAAATTGTTTCGGCAAGACTCAGTATCAAGGATGAGCTTTTCTACTAATCACCACTCCCCCCCAGCACTATTCCAGATGAAACCTAAAACTTTAAAGAAAATCTGAGTTTGCTAGTATGAATACTTCTCAATCATGCTTTCATCACTGGAGGAGACTTTAATCACCGAACAATCGGTTGGTATAATTAGCCTATAGTTTTTTTAAGTTATGTGAGTGACTATACATATTGTTATACTTTACTAAATGTCTTCTCTGGAAACTATCTAGAACAGATATAATGGAAGCCCACTCACGACGGAAATTTATTGGTTCTCATAGTAACAAAGAAACCTCACTTCTAAAAATGGTTCAAATGGCTCTGAGCACTATGGGACTTAACTTCTGAGGTCATCAGTCCCTTAGAACATAGAACTACTTAAACCTAACTAATCTAAGGTGATGTGAGTCAAAGCTCCAGAATCTAAATACCAAATCTCCCTTTCTGCTGCTATAAAGGGTTTCTTGTGTTCTGACTGTTTTCTAGTTATATTTCCTTTCTCAACCTTGCTACAGAAATTCTGTTGCACTCGTAGCAGTTAATAAAGCGTTTTGTATGACTGTTTATTTAGATATAATGCTGGGTTTTCATTTCCTTTTGCATCTTCAGATTTCACATATAGTAATAGTTTTACTTTAGTAGATTAACCGATGGGATGTGAGACACTGTTTTCAAGTACCATAATCACAGGTTGACAGGCCCCGAAAGATCAAGTCATCTAGCTAAGAGCAAAGTTCATATCTACTCTTCACTAACTGGGAATTTCATTTCATTTAAGTTAAACACAGTCATTACAGTTCAGCCACAGTAGTCATCTATCAAACTGCATTTATCTAATTTGATACTGATTAATGTTCTAAGCAAGTTCATTCTACGCGATAGTCCACAGTTTCAAATGCTTTTTCCAAGACTATCCAAGCTCCTGCTTCTGTACTCGTGCTCCTTGTATAGAATAATTTGTCTTGTCAATGAAGAGTAGAATCTGGGAATGTCTCTTTTCTTCCAAGAATCTTCCAGTTTCGTTGGGTCCAAAGGAGAGTTTTCTGTAACATCCCACACATTGCTATGGACTAAATATGCACATTTCCACATTGCGTAATTTTTGTGTCCAATCAACTTTTCAACTGCTGTAAGTCCAAATGATGCCGTACCATTCATTTTTAGGTCTGAATGAAAAAAGTACCCGTTTCTGCAGGCACAGATGATCAGTGTTGTAATTTGCGCTGGAGCTAAAGACATTTACGAAAACAATGCTATGAAAATGTATAAAGAGCTCTTGAGTGTTTTGCTAGTACTGTCAAATACAAACATTTTACTGGTGAACTTTCCCCACAGGCATGATTTACCTGAATGGTCATGTGTGAATAAGGAAATTCACAGAATTAATGCGAAACTTAAAAGTAGTTGTAGGCTATTCAGCAATGTGAAATTTATTGACTCAAGCACACTTGATAGAGAATGTTTTACGAAACATGGGCTTCACCTAAACAGAAATGGGAAGGCCAGGTTAGGAACCTTAATAAGGGAAGCAATTAAATGTAATTACAAAGTGACAGCCACCGAACTGCGATGGTATAAATTTCCAACAGCAGAAACACCAGCACAAACAGCAGCAGCACGCAAATGGACCGTCCAAAAAACAGCAGCAACAGAGGAACCTACTACTGGACCAACATTAGCAGCAGCAGAACTAGCAACAGAAGCAATAGTTACAGCATCAAAAACCAACCAACCAGAATCATTAGCAGTCACAGCAACATCAGAAGCAGTAGTTCCAACATCAATATCCAAGCAACCAGAATCACTGACATTCACTGCAACAGCACACAGCAGCAGCAGTGGAAATAGGGGCAGTCATCACACCAGAAGAAGGCAGCCACCCTTGAGAAGCCAGGATTTTTGCTGGGGCAAAACAGTGAACAACAGCACATAACAGGGAAACAGGGAAATGTTTGCAAGCAGAGGAATCTACAACAAGGTATGAAATCTTGTAACAGTGTAAGAGAAAATGCATCAACAGAGTGTAAAGTCACAGGTCAGTTGGATTGTTCAAATCAGCTAAGAATTATGAGTCTGAACATTCAGTGTCTTAAAAACAAGTACCTTGAACTTGCGGTAGCAGGAAATAGTGACCATATTGATTGTTTATGTGTTATGGAACATTGGTGCAGGGACAATGAACTAAACAGCATAAACTTAAGCCAATATAAACTTGCCAGTCAGTACTGTAGGCAAAATGCCAAAGGTGGTGGTGTATGCATTTATCTAAATCCCAAGCTTAAATTTAAGTTAAGATACAAGGCTAAACCATTAATCATAGAAAAGGATTTTGAGGCAGTAGCCATTCAGTTATATAGTTTCAAGAAGAAAATAATTGTTGGAGCAATATACAGGTCACCATCTGGAGATACTGAAGTCTTTCTTAAGACTCTACCATAATTCTTTGTGGTGACTTTAATATTAATCTATTGGTCCAGAGTCCAGTAAAAAACAAGTTTTTAGACATACTAAAGAGCTTCAACATGTTCCCCCACATATCAGCTCCCACTAGAATAACAGATTCCAGTGAAAGCCTAATAGATAACATCTTCTCAAATGTGGACACACATGAAGTTGCAGTTACAAATGTGAATATAGGATTATCAGATCATAATGCACTAACCTGTAAACTCACTGCAACTCCCAAGGAGGAGGAAAATAAAAAGGAGTACAAACGATTTTTCTCTACTGAAAATTGTAATCAGTTCAAAAATAATTTAAAAAATGCAGTTTGGTCAGAGGTCCTGGCACAAACAAACACAAATGATGCTTACAATATATTTGCTTCCACTTTTATGACATACTTTGAAATGTATTTCCCAAAAAAGCTTTTGAGTTATAGATCATCTGGATCCAAAGAGACCTGGATTACACCCGGAATTAAAAAGTCAAGTGAAACCATGAAATTACTAAGTTTAAAGTTAAAAACATGTCATGATCAGCAGTTTGTTGAGTATGTGAGGACATACAAAAAGACTTACCGCAAAGTAATAGCAAAAGCAAAATTATTAAGTAATGATAGATTAATAAAGCAAGCTAGTAACAAGTCCAGAACGATGTGGAAAATGGTAAAAAAAGAAACTGGGGGTCAAACTAAAGAACAGGAAATCAATCTTAAAAATAATGAAAATATTCCCATAGAAAAAGATGCCATGGCAAACTACGTAAACAATTATTTTGTAAATATTCCCCTTACTTTAAGTAGTAAATTTATGCAACAACCAACAGTGACAACTCCAATGGTAAATACCAACATGATGGCAATGCCAACAGATGAGCATGAAGTTCTAAAAGTCATTAAATGCTTGAAATCCAAAATGTCCTCTGGTTTGGATGATGTACCTGTATCAATAATTAAGAAAATTGCTCCATGTGTTGTCAAACCTATAGTGCGCATAGCAAACTTGTCCCTTAGTGAAGGGATATTTCCGGACAAACTTAAAATCTCCAAAGTGATACCTCTATACAAAAATGGTGACAGACATAAAATAGAAAATTACCGACCTATATCTCTCCTTCCAGCCTTCTCCAAAATACTTGAGGAATTAATGAAAATCAGGGTTACAAAATATCTAGAAAAACATAAACTAATAAATAACAGTCAACATGGCTTTCGAGCAGGGCACAGTACAGAAACAGCCATATTGGACTACACAACAGAAATAGTAAGAAATTTGGAGTCAAATAAACAGGTTGTTGGAATTAATCTAGATTTATCCAAAGCATTTGATACTGTGAACCATGTAATATTACTAGAGAAACTTGAAGCAATAGGCATCAGGGGTACTGTTAAAAAATGGTTTGAATCTTATCTGCAAAACAGGTCACAAGTTGTTGAGCTGAGGTCATCCAACAATCTTCACAATTTTAAACTCGTATCTGAACCAAAACAAATTGAAATACGTGTTCCACAGGGCAGCATTCTGGGCCCATTGTTATTTCTAATTTATATCAATGATATACAGGCTCCAGACAGCTCAGCCAAAATTCTACTATTTGCAGATGACACGAGTATCATAATTAGTGATATAAAAGAATCATTGTGTACTACAGCAGAGAAAACGCTCTCATAGATCCAGTCATGGTTTTATTCAAATAAGCTGACATTAAATACAAAGAAAACAAACTTTATACAGTATGGAAGCAAGTGTCAAGGGGAAAATATGTGCCTTATGCTGGATAGCAAACAAATAGAAAAAGTGTGCACTACAAAGTTTCTGGGAATGCGAATTGACCAAGATTTAAACTGGAATGAACACAGTGTGTATCTCACCCAGAAACTTAGCTCAGCATGTTTTGCCTTAAGAATAATATCCAAGGTATGCAGCAAAGAATGTATTAGAGCAGTGTATTTCAGTTATTTCCCATCAGTTGCAAGCTATGGCATAAGTTTTTGGGGAAAAACCAGGTCAAGACTAAATGACATTTCTATTATGCAAAAAAGAGCTATTCGTATCATGACACACAGCCCACCACAAACTCACTGTAGACCCTTATTCAGACAACTAAAGATACTTACAATACCATCAATATATATTTTTAAATGCCTGGAAATGATAAGTAAAAATAACTGCGATCTCCAAACCAACTCAAGCTATCATGATCACAATACAAGGCATTGTAAAGACTTCCACATTCCCTATGTAGCAAAAACTAGAAGTCAGAAACATGTTAGCCACTTAGGAATAAAGCTTTTAAATGCACTTCCATCTCAAATTAAAGAATTGAAAGGTAAAAATAATTTCAAGCATGAAGTAAAAAAATACTTGATGGAGAAATGCTTCTACAGTGTAAATGAATACCTGTCTCAGACTGTGAATTGAAACCTGTAGCCTACTTATTTTTTTAAAAATTCAGACTAATTAAATGATGTTTTCAACTTTGTAATTATGATACTTAGGAAAAATCTGTTAAATATCCATAATACGTTTTTGTGTATATCCATAACAAGTTTTGTGTATAAGGCATAGTTCATTATCTAAAATTTTTTATTGTGAGCATGTACTTTTGTTTTTTGGGTAATATGTTCTTGTACACTACTTATGTACTATGTGTATGTAATTTGTTTGCTGTTTGTATATGTTTGTCAATTTATTATGTGTATGTGTTGTTATGTGTTACGTGTAATCAAATGACAAATCCTATATCACATATGTGATCTACTGGATGCTAAATAAATAAATAAATAAATTCAACAAAAAGTTAAAAACAAAAATCATTGACACACATGTAACTTACTTACAAACCGACTCCAGATTTCCATGCACATTTTTTATTTTTAACCCTTATAAAACATTGCTTTCACACCTGGTCCTGGGCTCATAACCATTTTGTTGAGCATTTTTGGCATTAACATGAAATAATTGTAAAAGGACATTTGATTAAATGGAAAGCCAGTACATACACTACAACCACAGCACATATATGAACACACAACCACCAGAGAGTAACAGTAACAACAAAGGGTCAATATCATTTCATATATCCAAGAGATATTAAAAACAGCAGCATTGAGAAACAAGCTTAAATCATTAAAATTGGTGAAGCTCAAACATAATGAGGTATCTGGAACATGGGACACAATGACCTTCTCTGTGAAAACCATCATTGATTACAAAAACATAGGTTATGTAAAACTTGACTTTTCTCACCTACTGAAGACAATGGATCAAACAATTGGTGGATTGCAATTAAGTGGAAACACTTCTGGAAAGCAGTCAAGAAACAGTGCTAATCCACCCAATGCTATTAACAAAAATATGGTTATGTGAAGTATCAAAGTTTGTGATTGGATAAAGAATTCGTTAATAGGGAGGAAGCGACACATCTTGGATGGAGAGTCGTCAACAGATGTGGAAGTAGGCCTAACTTCAGGCATGCCTCAGAGAAGTATGTTGAGACTTTTGCTCATGTTTTATATTAATGTCCTGGAAGACAATATTAACAATAACCTCAGACTTTTTTTTGCAGATGCTGCAGTTTTCTATGATAAGATTTAGTTGAAAATAACTGCACAGATATCCAGTGATAGCTTGATAAAATTTCAAAATGGAGCAAGTATTGGCAACTTGCTTTAAAATGCCCAGAAACAAAAAGTTGTAAATTCACAAAATGCAGATGCATTTTATCCTATAACTACATCATCAATGAGTCACAAATACAATCAGACAACCCATTAAATACCTGGGTATAACAACGTGTAGAAATATAAAATTAAATATTGAATACAATCACTCTTAGGTAAGGTAGGTGGCAGACTTCAGTTCATTGATAAGCATGTGCATAGCATATGAAGACGTGAAGATCGAAAAGGTTGACAGTGTTAAATTTCTGGAATTACAACTCGATAATACATTCAGTTGGGAAAGGCATACCACAGAACTGCTGAAACGCCTAAACAAGTCTGTATTTGCAGTGAGAATGATGCCAGATGTAGGAGATATAGATATAAAAAAAACTTGCATACTTTGCTTACTTTCGTTCTATTATGTCATACGGGATCATATTCTGTGGTAACTTGTCAAACTGAGTAAAATTTTTTTGCGTGCAAAAGTGTGTAAAAGACTCATTTGTAGTGCAAATTCAAGAACATAATGTAGAAATCTGTTCAAGGAACTTTGTATTCTAACCACTACTTCTCAATATATTTATTCCTTAATGAAATTTGTTACAAGTAATATATCTCTGGTTCCAGCCAATAACTCAGTTCATAGTTTCAGAACTAGGAATAAGAACAATCTACATAAAGACCTAAAGTCACTTATCTTGGTACAAAAAGGGGTCCAATATTCAGGAACACGCATTTTCATTAAACTGTCAGCAACCAATAAAATATTGGTTTCAGATAAAGCATGATTTAAACAGAGTTTGAAAGACTTTTTGATAGGCAACTCCTCCTACTCTATAGATGAATATCTTAACAGGGACTGTTAGGCCAGGTTAAGTAAAAATGACTGTCAGATTTCAGTTTTGACAACACTTGGCCACAACAGTCAAGATTAGGTATTTTGTGTAAGTTAAATTTATTAAAAGTGCATAACAATGTTTCATTTTGACAGTGTATTAATTCTATAAATATTAGTAGTTCCAATTTACTGTAATGTATTCACCTATTTTGACAGTCTCCTGACAAATGATCAGTGTAGTATGTACTGTATTCAAGTGTTTTATGTTATTCTTTCTGACATGTTCCACACCCATGAGAATAATGTCATTTTTGGAATTATGAAACAAAAACTGAATTTAATCTAATCTATACTGTGCTGAATGCATACAAAGAAAGGGCAACACTAAATGGGCACCACGTGTTTCAGACTCACAGGTGAGTGTCACCGAACTGCTGTAAAACCAGAACTAGCAAATGTTTAAAAATAATCAGCAATCATTCTGTAATCTAGGAATATACTTTGTATCAATCCTTTCTGGACCTCGTAGACAAATTAGAACAATTACAGTGTGCATTCTTATGAGAATGGGATGAGGACAAATCTTAAGTGCTGTAATGAGAGATTCCCATTATAGTGTTCTAGCATATTTCAGAACATTAAGTTTTACTTTTCCATAAACATTACAGGTATAATAGACAAACAGACAGCTACTCTTTCGGAAAACCAATATCACATTCTCCATGACTGACACATTAGAAGTTCATTTTTTGAGTACAATGTGTGTGTTTATTCCAGCAACATTTAAATGTATTATTTTATTCATACGGAAATATTGAACACCATAATATAACTTTACTTGTAATGTTTCTGAGAAAATCTTACGGGCGCCTATAGATTGAGTGGGGAATGCTTTACTTACTTTACCGTAGGATATCAACGTATCTTTCACCGTTTCTTCACGCATCTCACCGGCTTCTAAAATACTTTGTTGATGTAATTTTTGGATTCTCTCGTGGATTTCGAACCATCTGTAAATCGGAAACTTTTTAACACTTTCTTAGAGGAAATGAAATTGTGCTGTTAGACGATAGGAGAAATTTACCTTCTTGAACCGAGTTCTTCAATATTAGTCGGTTCTAGGTAGCTAACATAGGTTTCTATTTCACCAGGGTGAATGATATAATTTATACTTTCGGCCATTTGTTACTGTAAACGACTGGCAGTATCCATAAATCGCATCTTCTGGACTCGTCGACGCACTGAGTTTGTTTACTTCGTAATAGGTTTTGAATTTGCCTCCATGGTAACTGTTGTTATGGTAATACATGCGATGTGCCAACATCGGGAGTTCACATTACCTAAATAAAATAACCAGACGTCTCCTTTAACGATAATTCTTTTCATTTCCTAAATGGGATAAATTTCCAATGCGCAATTAGGTTCTTTGAAGGTTTTTCGGTGGATGACAAATTGAGTTAAATTTTTACACTCAAAATACTTATTTGAAACTAAGGTCACTACTGAAAGTTCCCTTACGTTTCATACGTTGGCCAATGATAAGCCAGCGGCGGTTACTGATTTGAGTTCGAAATGGGAGAGCAGTGTAAGGGCTTGGTTTATGTGTTTAGAATTTAACGACGTGTGATGTGTAGCTAAGAAACGTTGTTTGGTTTTGTAGAGGATATAGTCACCCAGATCTTTAACGTGTTGGTAAACAATAATGGATCCTTTTACTCAGGTAACTGTTATTTTGCGGAATATGTCAAGTCTGTTTACACCGACGGGCATTTCCCATAGCCTAATGTAAAATAGTAATACAAGATTCAACAGTCTCTAGGCTGTATTTTCAAATTTCATTTATGGTGCGTGGATGACGCCTAAATATGCCAGAAATTGAGATCTACGAAGCAATGACTGTATACACAGCGTACCTATAAACATTTAAGCAGGAGTAATTTGTTGATCTACATGCTCCATGTGACGAAAACTGCGTACACATTTCTGTTCTATAGTTTTGATGTGCATCCTTGCACGAGCATTCCATCGGTTGCTTTTGTCGATTGTGGAAAAAATTTTTATGACGGCTGAATTCTGTACCCGACATCGTCCAGTGGAAGATTTTAAAATTTATCGCTTCCAAGGAGTGAAGTTACTCGGAAACAAATTTTCTGCCAAAATAAGTGATTTTTGAACCCATGCATCTCAAAAGCCTCACCAGATCCACACTTCTGTTAATTGCTAATTGAAAGAACATCTTTTTCTCTACAAAGCCCAAAATTTCCCCAAATGATTTTTTCCTAGAAAATATACATTTATCCAGCAAAGTTTCTCATGCAAACATAGAGTTTGGAGTGTCAGAAAAAGCAGTATTTTAAAAATGTCACAATGTAGGCTCAATTAAAAGTTTTTATGGTCTGGGATGGATTTTGCAATTACCAGTAAATAAAAAAGAAAATGAAACTGGTGTCTGCATTTCTATGGGGACATGCCGACAGCCTAGCAAGTCCAGTTGTGTGAGGAATGTTTTGTAGGTCCCCAGTCCTGCTGGTGGATTGCTTAATAAAGGTTCCCAAACCTTTGCAGAATATAGCAGAGTCTTCCACCCCGCAACCTTTTGTTTGGTTAGATTGTATTTTTCACTCCCAACCTGCCATTCATGACACAACTACATTAGTGCTCCATAGGTGTTAATTTTTCATAAATTTCAGAAATGATTAGCTCTAGAGAACTGCATCTGCTAATCTATGTTGTAGATGATACTGGTAGATGTGTGCTAGTCAGGATCCAGTCTGTTTCTTTTCAAATTAGCCAGTGAAACGGTCTGAGGATTGCAGAAATGCATGCAATTTTAAGTGCACAGTTTTCCTCTATAGAGATTTCACAAACATTGCCAACCCGCCAGCAGGCAATTTACTAGCCTGGTGTGGTGTCAAAACTGTAAGCTCTAGCTCATCATCAGGTTGGTTTTGATAGTTTGGCAACAAATGACTTGAAGTTCCCTGAGAATCTGTCCACTTTAACTGGTGACTTTCTTTTCTTGCAGCAAGTCTTGAAACCAAAGAAAACCTTTCTTCCGGAGATGCCATGGCTGATTCAGTTTGAGCCTTCTCTACAATTTCATTGATGATTTGCTGACAGACTATATGTAAATCCAAAGTTAAGCGGATTTGGTTCCCCACTGCCCTCTGTTGTGGACTACCTTGTGCAGTAAATTCTTTAACAGTTGCTATTCTAGGTCTAACACATTCTAATTTTCCATGACTTGGTGCAAGAAAGTTCCACTATGCATTTACACCAAAGTCTTTGAGGTGGTGGCACAGGTGAAATTGTTGAAATTTTTAAACTGGGCTGCAGACACCGTACCGAAGTGTATGATTTTTTGCAGAGTTGTTGCTTTTTGTTTTAGTAAATGTACAAGTTTTGTCCAAAAGACATGAAGTAGACATGCATTGTGTCTTGGGCTGTCATTATTTAAACAAACTTTCAAATTGCATTTGCTCATTTTTTACAAAAAAAGAAAAAAAAATGGAAAATTATTTCTGAGACTTCGAATAGTCAGAAATTTTTGGGGTCTCTGGAAAATCTTTTCATGTTTTTGTAACAATCGGAGTTGTTTAACATTAAATACAGCTTTAAGAAAACAATGGAATGCACTGTAGCTTGTCTGTTTTCCCAGTGAAAATCTTGCACAGCACTTTGAACATGGCAACAGTTTTTGAAATAAAATGTCACTGACATTTGCATGTCTTTCACATAAGGACCCTCACTCAGAAAGTATTAAAATTTGGGAGATACAAATATGTAAATAAGCATCCCTAGTATAGAGAATCAACTGGAAGAGTTCAAACCAAATAAATTGCCAGGTACAGATGGGATCCCAATTCAGTTTTACAGAGTGTACGCAAGGGCCCCTTACTTACCTTGCATTTATCATAAGTTTCTCGCCCCATGCAAAGTCCTAAGTGACTGGAAAAAAGTGCAGGTGACTTCTGTACATAAAGGGTAAAAAAGGCCCGTAACATTACAGGCCAATATCCCTAACATCAGTTTGCCGCAGAATCCTTGAATGTGTTCTCAGGTAGAATATGATAAATTTTCATAACACTGAGAAACTCACGTTCATAAATCGGCATGGTTTTAGAAAGCATCGCTCATGGGAAACTCAGCTTGCCCTTTTCTACATGATTTACTGCAAACTATGGATGAAGTGCAATGAACAGATTCTGTATTTCTAGAAAGCATTTGACACGTGCCCCATTGCAGGATGTCAGCTAAGGTGTGAGCATATTGAACAGGTTCCCAGGTATGTGAGTGCTCGATGACTTCTTAAATAATGGAACCCACTACGTTATGCTGTCCTTAACGGTGAGTGTTCATCAGAGACAAGGGTATCATTAGGAGTGCCCCAGGGAAGTGCGATAGAAACATATAGGTCAACAGAAGCATCAGATTCCACCCGTCTGATTTGATCGGTCACGTAAGGTGTCGTGGTGTGTGATGTCATTATGACGTGGAGTTTACAAGTTGGATCTGTTTATAGATATCATCTTGTGTTTGCTGGTGCCATCTGGTGGTGTGTGCTGAGGGTAATGTGTTGCATTGGGTTCATTTGAGCTTTGATGTAGGGTGTGTGAAGTCGTTGGTGGTGTTTGTAGTTCAGGATGTGAGGATTGGATATTTTTTCAGTGCGTTCTCAATTAATTTTTTTGTTTACGTGCGTGGTGTTTTCATTAGGTGTTATTGGTTTGCTGAGTGTGGTGCAGTAAGACGTTTAAGTTACTGTGTGGCTTCTGTTGTTAGGTATGGAAATGATGATGAATATAACAGTGCTGTGTTTTTTATTTTTGTTGTGTGAGTGGTTTGAGAGGGTTTTTTTGTGTGTGGGAGGGGAGGGGGGGGGGGGTAGCCAACCTAGTATGCAGTGCCGGAATTTGTTAGTGGTGAGTAATTTTTTTTTTTATTATTTATTTTTTTCGCAAGTTGTAATATTTTTTGTATTTATGGTGTGTTGATAGTGTTTTAATATCTGTAAGGATGTTTAATTTTTTGGTTTTAGAGGTGTTGTCGTTTTTGTTTTATTTTTCGTAGTTGCAGGTGTTGATCTTTTTGTATCAGTAACTGTAGTTGACCTATACAGGTCAAAGGAAATGACCAGATGCAATTTTTGTATTTGTAGGGGGTATTTTTGTGGTATCGATAGTTGAGGCCGAGCTATATAGGTCAAGGGAAGTGATACTAGTGGATTTTGGTGATGTAGAGGAATGTTGTAAATTATTATTGGCATAATCCGAATAACTGCAGGTAGAGGGGTTACCTTCATAGTCTCGGATGTTATTCAATGTAGCATATGTTAAAATTCAAAAGTAAGAAAGAAGTACATATATTTTTGTTTTCTCCAAAAGAATTCCTGCCCCTAGATACAGGCCTCCAAAGATGACACTGCGAACACCATTTTGAAGATGCAAATTTTCCCAAAATTTTAAAATGCAGTGTCTCTGTAACAGTTCTAGATATTTTGTTAGAGTTTTTTTTTTTTTTTTTATTTTTTATTTTTTTTTTTTTTTTTTTATTTGAAAGGCAATTGCTTTATGATTATGGTATCCTCCAGTTGGACATATTTGTCAAAGTTCTTTTACTGTCGCCTTTTGAATTTTTGTGTAATTTACAGTTTTTTTTCCAAAAATGCCAATCTAGAAATGTTAATTTTTTTCTGTTAATTAGTACCATGTAGTACTATATTCTCTGTAATGGAGAGCTTCCACCTTTAAGTTTGACAGGTTTTATTTTACAAAAAAATATATATATATATTTTTTTTTTCCTTCTTCCCCCCCCCCCCCCCCCCCCCCATGGTAATGTATGCCTTCACTGAAGTTGTTTATTACTAATTTCTTTCTTACAATGTTTATTTCTATTGTCTTTGTTGCAGATTTTTGTTACACTTTGTGGGACTAGTGCAGCAGGGGATACAACCCGTCGGCTTTGGACATTGACGTCACAAGTTGCCAATCGAGAAGCGATTCTTCTTAGTGTTGTAGCTCCCTTCAGTGGCTGATAAGTGTTTTTTGGCTTTAAAAAAAAAAAAAAAATCTCACGAGATAGAATAAACAGATCCACTTTATTAAGCAATCAGTAAAAAAAACGAAACTGAAACATAACAGCAAAAGCGAAAATGGTAAACTGCTATCTGGCGACTTGTGACGTCGTTGTCCAAAGCCGACGGGTTGTATCCCCTGCTACACTAGACCCCACTTTGTTGTAGTTTCTTGTCACTTTCTTTGTCACTGTTGCTCATTGCAGATTTATGTATTGTAGTTGTTCAGTGCTAATATGAAGAGGCTTCTAAGAAAGCTGAGACCATCCAGTGAGTTCTGTGTTTTCGTGAGGAATTTGCCAGTTGACACAGTTGCAGTGTGTTTTGTGAAAATGGCTGTTTGAAATGTGTTCTGACTGGGGCCACAGGAGAGTGAAGTGTGCTGACTATTTGCATATCCATAAAGAGTGATATATGAGACTAACAAAAAAACAGACTTTGTTTAGGTTGGGAATAAGTGTCCCCATTTGAAGACTGTTTCAAAGTGAAGATGTTTCCAGTGACGACTTTTTGTGTTCTAAATGTTTTGACAGAATAACAACAAATATAGTATCTCAACAAGGTGAAGCCTCCCATGGTGCAGATTTTGCATCAATGGAGGAAGAATGAAATACCCTGAATCAGTCAACTACAGAGGTAGGTGTTAGTTCTGTTAAGGAACTGTGGTCGGTGAAGTTGAGTCATAAGCTCTGTCCATCAAGAAAGTAAAACTGACCACACTCTTCAAAGTAGAAATTTCATCTTCAGAAGAAAATGAACCAAAGCACCCTTGCACCACTTGCCAGGAATTTTTCACAAATATCAATTCAGCTGTTGAATATTGTGCATCCTGCAGTGAAAAGGTGCAAGTTTTAACTATTATTCCAGAGACATTTTCAAAGAAAACCATTTTGAACCACGTTCCATCAGTATCAAAGTACATGGTAGACAAATCAAGAAAAACGAGGTCTGTAAAAGAAGTCTTTGGAAGACCAGATCCCTAGTATGGTCATCCTGTAGAAGCAGCTCAAGTTCAAGTAGTGCAGTCATTTATCTGGAAGATAAAAGTGACTGTTGTCACCAGAGTGCCAATAAAAAAGACACAATAAATGTAATAGATGAAGGTCAAAATGATGTTAAAGTAAAGAGGTACATGACTCGCAGTATTAAAGATACTTTTGCAGTTTATAAGAGCAACCATACAACTTCACATATTGGAAGATCTAAATTTTATGCGCTACGACCTAAGTGGGTTGTTCCACACACACCTAGAAATGTCTCTTTGTGTGTGTAACTTTGAAGAACTTATTGGAGCACATTACATACGACACCTTGGTTGGGCATGTCAAGTCGTTAGTAGTCTGTGGCGTAAAGTGAGAGACTTGTTTGTTTCAAGAATGTGGTGACTGCTCAGGAAAGGGAGGACTGTCTTTACAGACACGTGGCCTGGAAAATGTAGCAGATAAATCTGCAGAAATTACGTATGAGGCATGCTAGGAAAATAAACTAATTAATAAAACTGTTGCCTTTGACAGTTTCATTGATGAACTTGGTAAATGGTCGGTGAAAGCAGTAATGCACCAGCATCTGAAGAAATTGCAGCGGCAACAACAGCATTAGTTGTGTCCTGCTTGACGCAATCACATTTAATATCTGGGCATAACATTGCAAAGTGATATGAAACGGAACAAGCATGTAAGGATTGTGATAGGGAAGGCAGATCGTTTACTTTGATTTATTGTGGGGATTTTGTGAAAGTATGGGTCTGCATAAACGGTGCTAATGCGACCCATGTTTGTATACTGCCCGAATGGTTGGGATTCATACCAGGTCGGTTTAAAGGAAGACATCAAGGCATTTCAAAGGCTGGCTGCCTCTGTTACAGAGATGCTTCAGGAACTCTAATGGGTATACCTGGAGGGGAGACAATATTGTTTTTGAGGAATGCTATGAGAAAATGTTGAGAACTGGCATTTGAAGCTGACTGCAGGGCGATTCTGCTACCATCAACATACATTTCGTGTAAGGACTTCAGAGCTAAGATACGAGAAATTAAAAGTTCTTCCAGGGGCATATAGACAGTCATTTTTCCCTCATTCTATTTGAGACTGTAACAGGATTCCTTCTGCCACACATTGTACAGTGGCTTGCGGAGTATGTGTATAAACCACGTTTATTGTTTAGCAGACGTGCACACTGTACTTGAGCCAAATCTGAAATGGTGGAGTGTGGATATTTAAACCACTTGACATGGAAACACACCAATACTATCTCTTAATTAAAAGAAATATGCGGAGTTGTGGGGATTATGTATAAATTTAGTATTGTGACTACACAACTATTATATGGACATATGTGATTAGTAATCATAAACCTGGGTCTGTTTTGTTGTGTAGTGCCAAGAAATCTTCAGTGCAGTGTCACCCTTACCAGAGTTTTAGTAATTTCGCTGTCGTGCTGTACATTTCCTCTACCTCCCCACTCCGTACTTCTTTCCATTTTACTCATTTTTGGGGCTCTATTGCCATATATCCCTCCTGATTTAGACTTAGTTTTCCTAAAGTGCTCCTTGCAGGGGCCAGAATGATTCCTCCAGCAGATCAACCACTAATGCTTCGCTTCAGTAAGTACTTGGAACAGTTGAATGAATATGAATAACATATTCGTGCTTCACATTAGGTTTGCTGCAATTTATGTTTATCATGTACATTCCTAATGTTCATATGGAAAACTGGAACTTGCAGTTTCACCCATCTTCTTTGATCTGTGACATCTTCAAGATGGTGGATGCGAAATATTTAACTCCAGCAATAAAATTAAACTAATGGGACAGCTGTGGGAAGTAGAGGCTTTTGGACGGGGACAACTAAATGGAAGACAAAAAGTAACGACACCATTTCAAAACAAATATTAATCCAAAAATCAAGCCCATGAAATTTGCACCATGTAAGTTAATACAACCAAAAATTGCAAAAATGAAGGCGTTGGTATCATAAATTCCAGTTGATGTATATAGCTCAAAAAAAGCCCTTGATATAAGGGACTCGCACACACAACTCTAAAACCCGGTACCGCAAATTTCATATGATGTATCTGCCAGCTATACCTAGGCCCATTGCACCAAACACTAACATAATCCAATCATCAAATACATTATCCAGACCTTCACTTACCCTATCTATCTAAAATAATGTTGACAATACAATAAACCAAAACTCATTTGCATAAGTAATGTAAAAAATGTAACCTATTCCGTGATGGTAAGATCTGTAATACTTACCAACCACAGTACAGTGCATTTGCCAAACAGGAACAAGAAAAACCCCAAAATACGTGAAAACTTACATCATCACCGATTTAAATATACAAAAAACTATGAACATAAAAACAAACACACACACAGCAATAAAAAATAAATAAAACAACAAAAAATACTTTCCAACCAAAGCAACTGCATGTAAATCTAGGCTCTCACCCCCGTACACAAATCATTGAAAACAGGTGGGCATTTGGTAAAGCACTTTGTACTCATTACCACAAAAGTAAATATGAGGTGCAATTCTCACCCCCGTACACAAATCATTGAAAACAGGTGGGCATTTGGTAAAGCACTTTGTACTCATTACCACAAAAGTAAATATGAGGTGCAATTCTTTCTCTTCCAGAAGGGCTGAAACATCTGATAAGAGGAGTAGAAGTTGGAAATGACGTCTAAAAATCTTGATTTCATATTTACCAACAGTAACAATGAAAACTTGCCAACCTTTCAAAGTCAAGTATTTGAGAGAGTCTATCAATGTTTACAATGCCCATTTTTTTTACAAATTATTTTTAAACAGAGATTAGTATTCTCAGCAATAAACATGACTTGCTGATACTGTTCTCATTCAGTCATCAATTGTCCATGCTGGGTTTTGTCTATACTTTCTATTAGTACAGTCTTGATGGTGACAATTGCTTTTAATTGTGCATTGGTTGTCAGTTGTCACTGAAGGCTTTGGTTAATCCAAAGCAGACATACACAAATCAATGCAAATCTTACATTGTAAACATTTTTTAGTCAACTCAGAACTGTTGATGGATTGTATGTTGCTTTCTCTATTCAGGAGTGAAACTGAGCTGCTGGAAGATTCTCTGCAGATGGATTGGTATTCAGTTGTAACATGGGAAGGAGGGAGTTGAGTCTTTCACTTTTATCTACACTGTTATAAATGTGTATTATTATGGCATCCTTCAGTTTTCCAGGAAATACATGTACAGTCCACCTAATGAACAAAGATCTCTGATTGTTAAAGGGGGCATGGTGTGGGCACTACGTGTTCAGTCGTGTAACACAATTTTGATTATGTTCCTCAGTGTTGCCACTTTTTGTAGGTGACTGTGGCTTTCAGGTAGCACTGATGGCAGTCTTTCACACCTCATGCTTGACAGCTGGCAACATCAATGCCAACAGCCAGGAATTTTCTTTTGTCAATCAGATATAGGTTCTTTAGTGGTCACAGAGCTAACATGTGTAAGAGGTGTGTACCCAGGTCAGCACAAGATTTTTGGTACTTTGATTGGAATATGGTCGTAGTTAGAAGAGTTGCTGCTTTTCGATTTTCGTGATATCTTCATCTCTTGATTTGGCAAAGCTGATACCTGCTGGAGGAGTATGAAATGCTTGCTTTAAGTCTTAATAGGTGTGCTTGTGATGGTTCAGTTTTTGTTCCTGTATTCTATTTTATGTTTTAGGATGAATGTATTGGTCAAAGATTTCGAGCTAAAAATCAAACAATCGTCCATCTTACATCTATTATGAACAGCTATTTAAACTATGGTATATCATTTGCTTTAATGAGTTTATTTCTTGCCTGATGATACCATGCACTGCCTTTGCTGTGTTTTTGAAATTTTGTATTGTTGTACATAGTAGCTACATTGGTTTTGCTGTTTTTTTTTATTGCAGAGGGAAAATTGAAATATTGCTTGTAGGCCTTATGCATTTTAAGTCTTGATTAGGCCTTCTCTTTTCCTTGCAAAAGCTGTTTTTATCCCAAATGTTAATTTCTTGCTGCCACTGTAATTGTTACTGTGCTTTTACAAAGAGAAACAGGATTCACAGTGTTTTGACAATATTTTTAGGAAGGTACTAAATTACAAAGTTAAAATGCCATATTTAGTGCTGTTTTATTCTTGTACATGTGTTCTATGAAACTATGCATTTTGATTTATGTGCCACAGTTTTAGTATTGTGTGAGTTGTTCTATAGTGTTCGGAAGTGTGATGTTGGCAGGTAAGTGTGTTACCATACAATTTCTTAATGAAATTGAAAGCATTAGCTATGGGCTTCTTGCTTAACATCAAAATTGTTGTAAGTATCTATAGGTATACATAGAGTTCAACATTCATAGAGCTGTTCAGTGCTGTAGGATCAGTCCCTATCGAAACTTGTCGCGAAATTGAAGTAGATACTTCTTGTGAGTTAGTATGGGCAGAATCGAAGACAGTGCTGCCAAAGCAGATTTACTGAACACAGCCTTCCGAAATGCCTTCACAAAAGAAGACGAAGTAAATATTCCAGAATTTGAATCGAGAACAGCTGCCAACATGAGTAACATAGAAGTAAATATCCTGGGAGTAGTGAAGCAACTCAAATCAGTTAATAAAAGCAAGTCTTCTGGTCCAGACTGTATATCAATTAGGTTCCTTTCGGAGTATGCTGATGTATTAGCTCCATACTTTACAATCATATACAACCATTCGCTCGACGAAAGATCCCTACCCAAAGACTGGAAAGTTGCACAGGTCACACCAATATTCAAGAAAGGTAGTAGGAGTGATCCACTAAATTACAAGCCCATATCGTTTACGTTGATATGCAGCAGGATTTTAGAACATATATTGTGTTCAAACATTATGAATTACCTCGAAGAAAACGGTCTATTGACACACAGTCAACATGGGTTTAGAAAACATCGTTCCTGTGAAACACAACTAGCTCTTTATTCACATGAAGTGCTGAGTGCTATTGACAAAGGATTTCAGATCGATTCCATATTCCTGGATTTCCGGAAGGCTTTTGACACTGTACCACACAAGCAGCTCATAGTAAAATTGCATGCTTATGGAATATCGTCTCAGTTATGCGACTGGTTTTGCGATTTCCTGTCAGAGGGGTCACAGTTCGTAGTAATTGACGGAAAGTCATTGAGTAAAACAGAAGTGATTTCAGGTGTTCTCCAAGCTAGTGTTATGGGCCCTTTGCTGTTCCTTATCTATATGAACGATTTGGGAGACAATCTGAGCAGCCGTCTTCGGTTGTTTGCAGATGACACTGTCGTTTATCAACTAATAAAGTCATCAGAAGATCAAAACAAACTGCAAAATGATTCAGAAAAAATATCTAAATGGTGCAAAAAGTGGCAGTTGCCCCTAAATAACGAAAAGTGTGAAGTCATCCACATGAATACTAAAAGGAACTTGTTAAACTTCGGTTACACAATAAATCAGTCTAATCTGAAAGCCGTAAATTCAATTAAATACTTAGGTATTACGATTATGAACAACTTAAATTGGAAAGGACACACAGAAAATGTTGTGGGGAAGGCTGACCAAAGGCTGCGTTTTATTGGCAGGACTCTTAGAAAATGTAACAGACCTACTAATGAGACTGCTTACACTACGCTTGTCCTTCCTCTTTTAGAATACTGCTGCGCGGTGTGGGATCCATACCAGGTAGGACTGACGGAATACATCGAAATAGTTCAAAGAAAGGCAGCACGTTTTGTATTGTCGCGAAATATGGGAGAGAATGTCACAGAAATGATACAGGATTTGGTCTGGAAATCATTGAAAGAAAGGTGTTTTTCGTTGCGACAGAATCTTCTCACTAAACTCCAATCACCAACTTTCTTGTCCGAATGCGAAAATATCTTGTTGACACCGACCTACATAGGGCGGAATGATCACCACGATAAAATAAGGGAAATCAGAGCTCGTACGGAAAGGTACAGGTGTTCATTCTTTCCGCGCGCTATACGAGATTGGAATAATAGAGAATTGTGAAGGTGGTTCGATGAACCCTCTGCCAGGCACTTAAATGTGATTTGCAGAGTATCCATGTAGATGCAGATGTAGAAACAATCAATTCTGTTTAATTTTTAACTTTCAAATCCTTATTTTATTTAATTTTATTTTTTAATATTTGACAGGACGTATGTAGTTAACAAGTACTGAAAGTTCTAGGAGGTTTTCATTTGTGCAGCATTGCCACAAGAATCAAAAAACATCTTTATATTAGGCAATTTTTCCTTTGCTACCAAGGTCACTGTTAACTGGAAAACATTCTAACAGCTGTAAATGGAGATATAATTCATATTGCGTTTAGGATTATCACCATTGTAGTATACAACAGAATGACGCACTGTGACTTGATCCAGTCATAAGACTTAGTTTCATATTAAGCACAAATGAGTAATGTTCAGCAGAATCATAAGGGATAGGGGCTTGTGCCTCTCGTAAGCTATTTTGTATAACCATAAAGTTGATTTGCGTCACTTTACAGACCAAACGTGAACCAACAGCAGAAGCTGAGGCCAGTTACTTTCAAAAGCAGCTTTGATGATTATTAATTTAATATAGTTTCAAAAGCAGCTTCGATGATTATTAATTTAATATTACCAGGACATACTGAAACAAATCAATTCACTTGAAAGGTTAAGAGAATTTCTCGTTTAAGGTACGAGTGATAATAGGCTATCTCTAAACATTACCTAATTTAACTGAGGTTGGTTAGTTTGATGTGGTCTCATCCAGTTTGCATGGTTATAATTGCTGTGTTTAACCATAAAAAGAAGAGCAGCAAAACAGTGGTAAATTGCCTCACATTTATGTTATTACATGTTTCAGTCGAAAGAAAATGTTTGTAATCTCCTTTATCTTGGTCCAAAAATTCAGTGCTAACTACATTTTGGCATCTGAGGACACTGCCTAGTTTGATTCTAGCCTACTTTGGAAGCAGCCATGCATAATGCAAATTTTATAATCCGTGTGCTCTCACAGTGAACTATTTTAACACCTACCTCTTTTTGCCATTTTAACAAGACAGTCCATTTTCTCTTTCCAATCTCCTCCATCCACTTCACTAGTGACACTGAGAGATATTCTTTGGAACTTTTCTCCTCCTCTTCCAATGTCACAGCAGATTTAAAGGCTTTTCTAGTGACATTAGCATAAAAGTACCTGTTGAGAACTGGCTGTGTTTATTTTTGTGGATAACTCAGGAGTAACTCGATGAAAAGTGAACCCTAGTGGAAAATTTTGAAGTGCAATAAATTTTGACTTCATATATATGGTACTCTCTCCACATTATTTGGTTATCCTTTGAAATTTCTGTTCCTCCTGCCACATATTCCCAGTCATTAAAGCATTTATCATAGGCATCTGATATTTGGCCATGGCTGGTGTAAACTTAGGCTTTATTATTATGGCTTCATGGTACTAACAGTTGTTTTATATTTTGTAATGTGTGTGTTGCCTAATCGGATTGTTTAATCTTTGGAGGGTATGAGTTGATTTTGTCATCTGTATTAATTTAATACAGTGACATCTCTGTTCTAAAATGTTGTTTCAATTTTCAGAGAATGTTAGAGAGGGCAAGAGCACGGAAAGGAAATATGGGTCATTCATCTAATGAAGAGAGTACTAGAAGAAGCCCACTGCAAGAGACAAGCAATTTATCAGAACAGAAATTAAAAGTGACAGCAGAAGGTATTGCTCAATTTTAACTGTCTTTTTAATTATCTGAGAACTGGTAACAGAGAGAGATTGATTTACAAATAATAGTATCATACCAAAAAAACTGCATAATATTCTTTTCTTATGTCATATTTTAAAGGCTTACATTTTCAATATACTGTGCCAAACTGGGTGAAATCTGAATAAAATGCTTTTGTTGCATCATATGAAAATAATTGAAATAGTCACTCTAAACCATTAGAGTGTTAATACTCACTTCATATTTCATATTAGGGTTAACTGTCTTCATACAAAGCTCTGAAAATATTTGCAAAAGTGATTTATGTGATTAGTGAAACTAATATGACTGCAGTAGGGTCTTGAGCTTGTGCAGATTTTGCTTGCAGTGACCTTGTCAAAGAACATGAACACACCCTCCTAGTCACTCCACCTTACCTTGTCTCTTGTAGTTTTTGTCACTTTAGTAAAACAAAATTCTAATTGATTGACAACATTTTAACTTCGGAATAATTCTGAGCGAAACTGTGACAACTGTTAAACATACTACAGCTGACAGTCTTCTAACACATGCTTCAAACAGCTGGAAAATTTCAGGAACTGTTTAGTGCAATCTAGTGGCAGTTGTTCTGAAGGTGACAGGGAAATTAGAATGGACACCAGGAATTTTCTAGTTTTTGCTATGTAATTTTAGAGAGTGCTTAATATATTTTGAAATACATTCCCATTTGAGATGAATTACTAAGTTATTTCATTTCAGTAGAATTTATGTTAAATGGCCCCTGCAATGTGGAAAACATTAAGGGTATCAGTGTTTCACCAACAAGGCCTCATATTGTTAGTGTGGAAAGTAAAGGCAAGGAAAACTGTAAAACACCAGAAAACGAAGGCCATGCAGTGGTAGCCATCAGAGACACTGCTAAAATGCGGTTAAGGCGACTCGGTGCATTGTATTCAGGTAAGAATTAATATTTTAAATCTTAATTTAATTACCAGTTGGCATCTTCTTTTCAATGAGAAGGCATATGTTACATCGTAGCAGAGGCTTTCTTGTGAGGAAAGTGGAATGATAAACAAACCAAGTAATACTCGAGAATTCTTCTGCTACTAGATCTTTTTGTACTACATCCTGCAAGAAACTATTTGGCATATAAACATTAAAAAGAACAACACTCACTACTTCATTAATCATTTCTAGTTTCTATTTCTCAGTTGTCCAAATAGCCGGCCGCGGTGGCTGAGCAGTTCTAGTCGCTTCAGTCCAGAACCGCGTGACTGCTATGGTCACAGGTTCGAATCCTGCCTTGGGCATGGATGTGTGTGATGTCCTTAGGTTAGTTAGGTTTAAGTAGTTCTAAGTTCTAGGGGACTTATGACCTCAGATGTTAAGTCCTATAGGGTTCAGAACCATTTGAAGTTGTCCAAATAAGTGCAAACTGTGGTTGACTGCAAAATTTTGTTGTCTAAGTAGTTATGTTTCACCTGTATATGAATGATGATTGTCGTCATGAGGGTGAAACTTATGTGCTACAACCATTCTAACCCCACATGAGATGAAACCAGTGCAATGTACCACAGTGGATTTATGGTAATAAAACCGTAAAGTTCAATACTTCATTAAATTTAACCATGGAAAATCCAGGATTAAATATGATGGTATTATCAAAAGGATAGTTTGCTACTCACCATATAGTGGAGATGCTTAGTGGCAGACATGCACAACATAAAGACTGCTAAACACGTAAGCTTTCAGCAAGAAGGCTTTCTTTTGAAGTAGACCACACAAGTGTACACAAACAAGAAACAAAAACACTTGTACGAGACCACTGTCTCTGCCCGGTCTGGCCACACACACACACACACACACACACACACACACACACACACACACACACACACACACAGAGCAGTGAGTCCAGAGCATGCAGAGCGTATACAGGCCTCGTTTAACATGTGCCCATGGAATCGTAAAATGCTGCAATGCATAATCCTGAACAAATTCCCTACATTAAATAGTGCACCCCAACATTCAGTCTCAAAAGTCTGTGCTAATTCAGAAATTGTAAACTGATGCACTGAGTGCAGCATCTAGCTGCATTCTACACTGACACTTTATCGCACACATGGCCCATAGGCTACACAAGAAGTTGTCAGTTTATCTGACAGATAGTAACTGTAATACCACGATACCCGTTTTGCATACTCCCTCCACAGCTATGTCACGAGACTAACATATCTAGTCAAAAGAGCTACTATATGCCTGACCACAATTCAAAATCTAATTCTATACCGGTTTTCATATATTCAGACCAATATACATTTTTGATTTGTAACATTTGAAAACTGAACTTCTTAAGTCCAGCAGTTGACTTTAGTACATCCACAATACCTGCTCCATTCACTGCCACCACCTACCATCATAGTGTGTATGGTCTGAGGATGATCACTATTGACCAAAGCCAGTTTCCATTTTTAATAAATATTCTCCTGCCATCAAGACTATTTTAATTTTAAAATATCACATGCTACATTTGGTAAAACTGGAACATCAGTTGCTAGTCAGTTGGCCTTTCTTTACCTATACCAGTTTCACATTCTGCAGTAAGTTGCTCAAAACACTTTCTGCAAATATTAATATGCAATTTCCTCGTGTAATGAAGCACAGACAATTAAAACAATATTATTAACTATTCATGCATAGGCTAACCATTTCGTGTAGGTATAGAGGACTTTTTTGCATGCAATAATAGTAACCATAATTTTATTTAAAAAAAAAAGGTTGTATATTTAAGCCAAATTTCAAATGTATTCATTTCCTATCAGATTTCATGTGTCAACAGATGGTGTATTGTGTGCACTGATGGCATATTCATATAGAAATGTTAACTAACTTATTTGATAAAAATGATAAACAAAGTGAAAATTTTATACGAATTGCCTTTTTATTGTGATTGCATTTCTTTCTTAAAATTTTCTGTAGTTCTTTTGGAAGCAATTTTAGTGCTTTTGGTGAATATTGAAGTGTTGGTGGCTCAGGTTATGGGTTGTAACTGATTCAAAAAATTAATGATCTGTCATCCTGATACTCTTCATGATAACTAACTTTTACCTGCATTATTTTTGTACGGTCGCTTTCTTGTAGTTTCTTGCTGCTGTGGGCCTGCTATGCAGTGCCACTCATTGTACCCTGTACCTTGTCCATCTGCAGAAGTCATAGGGCTCTAAGGGAGCTCACATCTTTGCCAGCTAGCCACGAAATTGTGTAACCACTCTTAATAAACTCTTCTGTATTTTGCTTCTCTCATTAAATGATTACGTAGGCTTTATAGATCTGTATTAGACTGTTTTTACATAGCTAAGCTTATGACAGAAGTGCTAAAACATTACCACAGAAGTAAGTGACAGATTACAGAACATCATTGGGATGTAGCCAGTGTCGCTAACCACTGTTGTGTACTGTCCACAACACCACCAAGCCATGATGCCAAATGATAAGTGACACCTCAATCACAGGTCACGACTTTCAATTGCTGTTGCACCTGTTGATGCTCTGTGTACATACTTCTCTCCTCACATCTGTACTTATATCAAACAAACGTGTTCACAGTGACAAGTTCTTTCTATAATTCTTATCTAAATTATGTTTCCCCATGAACATCTTTCATCTGTTTAATAGGAAGATGTGAAAGGTGGTTCCATAACAACAACAACAACATGTTACACTACAACATATAGATTATAGACTCAAATACAGCACGAACTTCACTAAGCTGTTAGTGTCCATGGCCATGTGTTTTCTTAGTTTTACCCCCATCAGAAATTCCAGGCAACATCAATGAACTGGCTGACCGTATACCTTCTCAGGTTCTTTCTCAGATTGCTCCATCAGCTCAGTCCTCATCTATCTGCCTGGCTCGGCCATCACTTTGCTACTTGTGGGAAATATACTGCTCATCAACTAAAACCCCTCGCTCCTTGGTCAATTTATATGTATTGCACAGTAATTGTAATGTCACAAGGATTGTTGATCTAAAGTCCCAACAGAAGATCATGCAAGCTGTTCTGTAAGTTGACCATTTTAAACAAATTACATACTCCAGACTACCAAAAAATTTCCTTTTTTTACCATTTAGTGAGGAAGAATTATTGTCAGAGGGTGAAAAGCTCTTTTCATCAGTCTGTGCTTGTATTTGGTAGTAAACAGATTATTTTCACTGCAGAGTGTTGCTTCCTTCATATGCCTGTAATATGAAATTGTGCAAGATTATCATCATCATTCTTCTATTTTTCGTAATATCAACTTATCTTATTCAATATGAGTTTTGGCACTGAAATGAAGACAAATATTTTCTTCTTAAGTTTCTTACCCAAAGACAAATATTTGCAGTTGGTTACTGTCTGAGAGAGATATCCAAGTAATATGCTGTAAATACAGAGGGCAGGCATTGTTCATAGTAGTGCCTAGAAGAACTACGTAGTAAGTTTTCAAAATTTCTGTCTTTCTATCCACAGCTCAGTGCCTCTTCTGTTGAGTGGTTAGTCATCTGTCATCGTACACATATTTTGGTTCTAAAAAATCTTTCAGTCTGATAAATTATTCCTTTCTCTCTTTTTCAAATATTTTCAAGATTCCTGGGGTAGTTTTATTCTGTCAGTACAACCACAAGAAAATGCAGGTTTTTCTCATGAGACATGCTTTACTTTATTGAAGTAAATCATCATCATTGATCTGCTTTAGTTCAATAAAGCGAAACACATCTGGTGAGAAAAGTGAGCATTTCTTGCGGTAGTAATGACAGAACAAAAATACCCCAAAAATTGTAAAGCAACTATGGATAATATGGCCACATACATGAAGAATTTTTAAGATTGTTTTTGAGCTCTGAGAAAAACATTTTAAAAATGTAGGCTCGTACAATAATTATTAGTGTCTGTTCCTGTGACGCAACATGTTGGTAGAAATGGCTTATTATGGTGACAGACAACTGCTAACTTATTTCCGATACTGTGTCTGGGAATCACCATAACTGTTGAAGGAGGTGGCACACAGGTAAGAGGCTGGACCTGTATTTGGGTGGGCGGTGGCTCAGATCACTAACTGGATGTCCAGATTTAGGTTTTCCATAGTTTCTCTAAATTGCTTAAAGCATATTCTCTTATTTGGATCCTTTGAAAAGAGCATGATTGATTTCCTTCCCCATTCTGAACTTCTGCTCCTTGCCTTGTACATTAACAATTTGGTTGTTTTTGTTGACGTGCACCTTGCTCTGGATGGGCAGTGGTCTATGACGTCAAATTCATTCAGTATGTGTTCTTGGCAGTCATGTCAACTGCAAGGTTTTTGTAGTTGCTCCTTTATATTGCACTGACACATTTTAGATCACTGACAGTCAATATTTATCAAACTCAGGCAATGAATATATGTAGTGTGTTTCTGAGCTCTGGAACATATGTTCTTACTCTGACTTATTGTACTTCACTATGAACACTCTGTAAAGGTAAAATATGTAGTATAAATATGTACTATACATAGTTTTTCGCTACCTCTTAGATGCCTTGTCTTGAATTTCTTGCATTTGGGGAACTACAAACATGGAACTGTTTCCAACTTGTGCAGACTTCGGAGTGAGATATTGCAGTGGGCTCTATTTCCGTTTTGGCCCTCCCACATATAGGTTTTCATTGGTGTTTCATACACACTTAAGGCAGTTATTGAAGTTCTTTTTTTTTTTTAAAGAGAGAGAGAGAGAGAGAGAGAGAGAGAGAGAGGCAACAGCCAGTTTCCTTCCTCCATCCTTGACCAAGACTGTGCTCTTGCCTCCAATGTTTTCATTATCAAAGGGATGCTAATCCTTAATCTTCATTCTTCATGTGAATCTCTTGAATGCTGCTCCATATTATTTAACAATGAAAATAATCAGTTTTTGACAATATAATGTAGTTGGATAGATAAAAAAACATACTCGCCAAGTGGTAGCAGGAGAACACACACATAAAAGGTGGTTATACTTGTGCAAGCTTTTGGAGTCAGTGGCTCCTCCTTCTCGCAGAAGGGTTGAAGGGGAAGGAAGAGGGATGAAGGAAAAGAACTGTAGAGGTTTAGGAAAAGGGGTGGATTTCAGAAAAGTCACCCTGAATCGCAGGTCAGGGGAGACTTCTCGGACAGGATGAGAAGGAAGAACTAGTTTTTCCTTCTCATCCTGTCTGGTGAGGCTCTCCTGACTTGTGGTTCTGGGTGACTTTTCTGAAATTTGCCCCATTTCCTAAACCTCTAGTCCTTTTCCTTTACCCTTCTCCCTTTCCCTTCAACCCTTCTGCTGGAAAGAGGAGCTACTGGCTTCAAAAGCTTGCTTAAGTATAACGTTCTTTTATGTGTGTGTTCTCGTGCCACTGCATGGTGAGTAGATGTTTTTATCTATACAATTACATTATTCCACAACAAAAATAATTATTTATTGACAATGTCTGTTCTTCTCATCCCATCTGGTAAGTCTCCACTGCTCTGGGGTTCTGAATGACTTTTCTGAAGTGTACCCCTTTCCCTAAATCTCTCCAGTCCTTTTCCTTCACCCCTCTTCCTCTCCTCCTCTGGCAGGAGGAGGAGCTACTGGCTCCGAAAGCTTGTAAAAGTTGTGTGTGTGTGTGTGTGTGTGTGTGTGTGTGTGTGTGTGTGTGTGTGTGTGTGTGTGTGTTTTTCACCTTCTGCCGCTTGGTTTGTACAGTTCCGTTATTCTGTATTGTTTGATGCTTTATGCTTTGTTTAGGGGGTTTAGTATGGAGTTGCAATGGAGAGGCTCTAATTCAAGAACCTGTGACTACTTTTTGGAGAAACTATTTTGTCATTTGAAAAATACGGTGTTGTTTCACATTTAGAGATGGAGCTTTGATTGCTGACTTCACATTTTTACATTCTACAGGAGCTTAATATAGGGGTTGTTTTGCAGTCACAGATAAAGCTTTGGTAGTTGAGGTCAAACACAGATTTGACTATTTCAGAAGACTGGGGATTCAGTGGCACTAGCAGGGCCAAATGTTGGGAGGGTAGTGGCAAGCGCAGCAAATTTCATTGTGCTGCCGACCATGCGAATGCATCTTGCGTACTTTATGAACATCTACTACATTTAAACTGTAAGTTGCATGAATGAATGTAAATGTTCTGGAACCGAACTGACTTTACAACTGGGCATATATTCAGCAATAGTTTATATTTCTGAATGACAAAAATTAATTTTATCGTAAATATGTTTAAATTACAAATGTGCCATAATAAATGCAACACAGTTTGGTGACAATAGTAAAGCAGATACTGCTTGACAGCTCTTTTGAGTCTCAAGGGTGACAACAAATGATGGAAGCGCACTGTTAGCATGAAGTGGACCAGCTTGTGTCAACTCAGTGTTAAGGAGTAATATGTGTTGTTATTCAGTTCTTAGTGCAGTAAGAACATTAAATTGTAGCGATTGATAATTGATGTAAATCACAACAGTCACCATTGAGAAATGTGGATATGAGAGTTCGCAATTCACAGTTGATTCACGTGGAAAATACAACACTTATTTTAAGTTAACGGCTATAAATAGTGCAGAGGATACAGACAACCGTACAGCAGCAAGAAAATTTGATGTTAGTGAAGCAAATGTTCAAAGGTGGCATCATACAAATGCTAAATTGTTGGTAACAGCAATATTATGAAAAGGATAGATTGCTACTCACCATAAACAAGAAACATTGAGTTGCAGGCAGGCACAACAGCAAGACTCGTACATTAATACATATAAGCTTTTGACTAAAGCCTTCTTCAGAAAAGAACACACACGCACACACACACACACACACACACACACACACACACACACACACACACACACGCACGCACAATAAAGCACACCTTATACACATGACCGCTATCTCTGGCCATTCTGGCCAAATTATAGATAGCCAGTTCTAAATGCCAATTTTTCACGAGACCAAATTAGGGAAGGTATGATTTGGAACAGCAGGTTTTTCAGTATGTACAAGAGAAACACAGTTAAGACTATTTAATTACCCAAGAAATTATCCAGATGAATCTGTTGGAAAGAGGACTTTGTCAACTACATTAATCATGAATTCAAAGCAACTATGAGCAGGGACATGGTAATAAGGAATGTGGGGCTTACACAGAACAGCACAAGCTCAGTGACTTCCTGCAGCTTCTGACAAAAAACTATTTATGATGAGTGTCATCTAATCTATCAAAGAAATTACGATGACCGTTTACAATAAATAGTGCAAACATTCTTGGGCAGATAGCAAAATATGTCGATATAACCATATGTAAATATGATTAGTCCAAATACATTAAAAATCAAAATTTCTCAATGAACCTGCTCCCTACCTACCTACCTGCCTACCTACCTACCTACCTACCTCCACCCCCACCTTGATTCCTCTATGTGAGTATGGTAGGGCTTAACGTTCTTTATTTAGGGAGGATAATCAAAGAGTGGAACGGAGCTTGATTGGGTAGATGCTGTATTTTTTTTTTACTTGAGAAAAGTGCTTAGCACACACATATTTATTGACAAAAATTTGATCACTTGCGGTAGCAACCAAAATTTGAGAGTGTATTCATGATTTCTTGATAGGGAGAGTGCAGCATGCTTATCTTGGATGAAGGTTCATCAACAGATGTAACTTCAGGCATGCCCCCAGGTAAGTAAGTGTGCTGTATATTAATGACGTGACAGAAATATTAATGATAATCCCGGACTTCACTACTTATGTAGCTGTTCATAATGAAGTACTATCTGAAAAAAGCTTCACAAATATCCAGTGAGATCTTGATAGGATTTCAAATTGGTGTAAAGTTGGAAACATGCTTTAAAGGTACAAGAATGCAAAACTGTGTCCTTCACAAAATGCAGAAAGCTACTATACTAGAACTGCAATATTGGAATCAGTCAACACACACAAATACATTGGTGTTACAGTTTATGGGGGATATGAATTGTAGTGATCACGTAGAATCAGTCATAGGAGGAGCAGATGGCAGACTGCAGTTCATTTGCAGTCTATCTGCTGAGGACACTGCTTACAAAACTCTCGTGGGACTCATCCTAGAATAATGCTAGAGTGTGTAACCTGTACCAAATAGGAATAACAACAGGTACTGAATGTATACATTCAAAGGCAACACAGATGGTCACAGGGTAGCTTAACTCGTGGAATAGCATGCAAATAAGCTGAAGAAAATAAACATGAATTGGCAGACACTTGAGGATAGAACCCAACTGGTTGGCAATCGCCTACCGTGTTTTATGGACTAGAAGGCGCACATTGTTCTTTGAAAAATTGCCTCCAAAGTTCAGGTGCATCTTATACTTGAAATTAATATAAAAATGTCCAGTGTTTAATTTAAAATTCCCGCCAAGTCTTAAAAATGGCCATATATTCGATACTGCAGGTAACCTCTCTCTATCTGGCAACATTGGATTCAACTGGCGTCAGCAGTGCACTGATGCAGTGAACATGAGTTTCTGTGGGGATTCACAAGCTTGCTAACACTGTTTCTCACCCCACCCACCATCACAAACTCAGAGCACTGTCTAGCCTATGATGCGCTATGTCATTGCAGCCTAAAGTGCCACTGAACTGGAATTGAAAGTGATTCATGTTATTGATAACAGTACAATATTTTTGTTAGTAGCTAGTTTCATAATGGAAAAAAATAAAAGGTATTAATATGGTGCAGGCTATAAATTGAAAGTAATAGCATATTCAGAACAACATGGAAACAGAGCAGCTGAGTGGCATTTTTTTCCTCCACCAACAGAAAAAACCATTCGCAGTTGGCGAGCTAGTAAAGAAGAGCTGCAGAGACAGTGGTTGTGTGTGTGTGTGTGTGTGTGTGTGTGTGTGTGTGTGTGTGTGTGTGTGTGTGTGTGTGTGTGTGCGCACGCGTGCTAGCAGTCTTATTTTTGGCCCTGTCTGTGTCTCAACAACTCCACTGCATGGTGAATAGCAATCTATCCTTTTCAAAATATTGTCATTATTTCATCCTGGGTTTTTCATTGTTTGAATTTGTGTTTTCATAGAGTTTTCAAATAGTTTATCTGTTATTTTCTCCAAAACGTGTAGAGGAAGAGGCAAATATTTCGTCACCAATTCATAGAACTGAAGAAACTTTTACTGCTGAAGAAGAGGAAGATATGAAGCCAGTTAAGAGCACAACAAGACTAAATAGATTAGCTGCTCTAGCAAACACAATAAATGAGTGGGAGGATGATTTAAGTCACCCACAACTTACCAACAGTTCTGAGAAAAAGGTAAGTTTCAATCCCTCCATGAAAGCATTTTCTATTGTATTCATATTACATGTGTACAAGCATCCATTCACTATTTATATTATATAGATACTGCATAGACACAAAATGGAAGGTAATAAGACCAAAATATTTACAAAGATCAATTTTTATTTCTGAAAATGGCAATTACAAAATGGGTGTACTCTTGGCTGTGGTAGCTGAGTTTTTGGCTTGGCTTGCAAAAGAAGGTAATTTGGTTTCTAGTTGTAGTTCTGAGTTTGTGGGGCATTGAAGATAAGGGGCTGCAGGGAGCAATGAAAATATCAGCTAAACTCATAGAGATGGAGGCTGGACTTTATTGAAAGATATTTATAGATAGTTTCTAATGGTGGTGTATGTAAACTTTTGAACTCCTAAAGGTAATCACTGTTATAGGTTTACACTATCAAGGAATATTGCCAACATTGTGTGCTGTGAGAAACTGAGAAACGATTAAAAATTGAAGTGTCAGGAGAGTTCTACTCTTTCCCTGACAGAAAAAGGTGATTGAGACACTGATCTTTCAGTTGGGAGTAGCAGGGTTCAGATCTCCATTGGGCTAACCCTGCTTAGTTTGCTCATGTTTCTCTTAAATTGAGACAACTGCTGAGATGGTATTGTACCTTTGAAGAGGTCCTGGCTGGTCTGTTGTCCCATCAGTTGTCAGGTGAAACTTACTACAGCATGACTGATAACAGGTTTTATTCTTCCTTTGAATCTTACTGTAATTTCAAAGTTATAATGTTGCCTATAAATGAATAGTCATTTCCTCTCTGTACATCAGTGTTTCACTTAGAATTTAAGCTGGCAGTTCCATCCTCCTCCTCCGGATAAAAGATGTTTTATTGTCAACTTTATTGAGAAAATTTAGAGAGTTGGCATTCGAGGCTGACTGCAGAACTATTCTACTGCTGCTGCCAACGTCCATTTTATGCAAGGGCTCATACAGAAGCTTGTACAGTCATTTTTCCCAAGATGTATTTGCGAGAGGAACAGTAAAGGAAATGACCAGTAATGGTACATATCATCATCTGCTATGCACCACATGGTGGTTTATGGAGTATGTAGAAGTAAATGTAGACAGTGCTTCCCTTGTAAGTGTATGAATGACCATACTAGTTCGTTGTGATAGCTTTTTATGCTAGTGTAGTCTTTCCTGCAGATTTATGATAAATTGAGATGTAGCTTACTTTAAAGGACAGCAGTAGTCATAGTAGTGTAATGTCTTGTCACTGCGAAATACTATAGTGACACAGTATCAAAAGCCAAAGCTCTTTAGATGTATGAGCCAGCATGCACATTCTTCCTTGATTGTGCGAGTCCTGTCATTTGTTGTGTGACAAAAACAATTACTCGCTCAAAGGCAGGCTCTATAACATCCTACAGCTGAAAATTTGTAACATTCTGTCACCTTGCTGATTATGAATCTTAATTGCAGTTTCCATGGTTGACCATAGTGGCTATTCTTGGCAAAACTGAGACATTGAATTGAATGGAAAATTTAATAACAAAGTCAGTCTACGCTGTTTTCAAGTGCAGTTGACTTTGCTGGTATAAACTTTGAAGCACAGGTCTATCATTTAACCGAAGGGAACCTTGATGATGAAGCTGTGTTTCAGAATGCATTTTGACAAAGTAAATACACTATTGGAAAGACAATAGTAGGACTTTATTATTACGTTTTTCATCAATTACAGTTACACAGGTCATGCCCAGGGCTTGTCTCCAACCTTCTTATGAAATGAAATGAGTGTGGTAGACCAGTCGTGTGGTGCAAGTCTTTTTAGTTGACATCACTTTGGTGACTTGCATGTCATTAGAATGAAATTATGAAGAAGACAGCTCACCACACAGCCCCTGAGCAGAGAAAATCTCCGACCTGGTTGGGAATCGAATGCAGGCTCCTCGCATGGCATTCTGCGGCACTGACCACTCAGCTGTAACAGTCATAACAAGTGAATTGTTTGTCAAGTGGTGGTGGGCAGCTATGCCACAGTGTGACTGTTCTATATTTCTCCTTTGTACTGTATTAAAATGCTAGATAAAACTAAAACCTGAAATTGCAAAGTTATAAGTGTGCTGCACAGAGCATACAAAATATATGTACAGATAATGCAAAAGGAATTGTCATACTAAATTGTTTCTGTAAACGTGGATTGTTTTCACAACACAATTGATAGAAAAATCTCAATTAGGGTCAAAATTATCATTAAAAATGAAGCAGAACAAAAAGTTATATAATTTCTTTCACTTGGGTGTAACACTACACATTAGATGATGTGCATACACTGTTACAGAAATTCTAATATCTATGCAGCACTATCAGTTGGCATTTTAAAATTAGCATAAATAGTACATTGCTTAACGTATATAAAATGTGGCAGTACCAATGTTGCATGGTTGTGAATGCTTCACACATATATAATGGTACATCAAAATGATATACAGTACAGAGATGAGATCTCTGAGAGCAACGTCTAACTACACTTTACTGGATAAGAAGGGGAATCAGGAAAGAACTATACAGATTTGATTTGAATCAAGAAATAGTGAAGTACACTAACAAATGGAACAAGCATTTAACAAGAATGCTTACAACCGGAACATACACTTCTGAAGATTAACCCATGGAAACGAAGAAGAAAGAAGTTAAAACAAAAACACACACACACACACGAACACAGCAAAATACTTGCGGGTAGAACAAACATGAGTTGGATTGATCTTAGGCAATGATTCTCCTCTCTGTGAAGGACTCCAAAAGACTACAATAGAAAGATACTATCAGAAAAAGTACTTGTCACATTGTTTGATCAGGTTATGTTAATAGTGGTGGTGGTGGTGGTGGTGGTGGTGGTGGTGATAGTAGTAGTAGTAGTAGTAGTAGTAGTAGTGATGTTGTTGCTGCTGTTATTATTATTATTATTTAATTAGGAAATAAACATGTGCTGGTATATAAGTTAGAATGTTGATATTTATCTGTGGTAAACTTGAAAATGGCACACTAGAATCTGTTATTTAACTATAAAAGTCATCAAATTGCCCTGTAGTTTGCTTATCCGCTTTAACTGCTGCTGATCTGCTGTTCACTTAATAGTTTGTATCTATCTGAAAAGAAAATTCTTCAACTTTTGGCAGGATATACGCTCTAAAATTATGTCCATGCTAGAGCCATGGTTTGACACACAGTTTTAAACTATCACAGATTTCATGTTAAGGATGCCTTACATCCGCATTACAAATATATCAAGTGCATTTATGATTTATGTTTTAAATTTAGATAAATACAATTTTCTCTGTCTTTGCCAGACTGAAAGGAAAATTTCAGGCTTGGAAAAAACATCTCACATCATTAATAGTTACACAGACCAAAAACTGCAAATAAAACCATTGAACGCAATCCAGAAAAACAAGCTTGTTGATAGAAAAGGCAGTGATGCCAACATTGTATGGGATAAAGCAATTCTGGAAACCCTGGTAAGAACACAGACAAACTAATTTTAAAACTGCTGCTTTAAAGTAAATTTGACAGAAAGAAGTCCTCATTCTTGAAGGTTACTTAGTGATAGTGCACACACATTCAGATATTGTTAATAAAATAGATGTAATTCTATACTGAGTTTATAAATATTAGGTATAATATCTTTAATATTAGGTTACAGAGACTTCTTCCTCCATCTCATTTTGCAGGAAGCTCAAGGATTTGAACGCACTGTCTCTAATTCTAGACTAGTGTATGATTTTTCCAAACATTCTTCACAGGATGGGAAGAGCACTTCTATGAAGCCAGCAACAAAAGCTTCAGCTGTCCTCAGTGACATCAAGGAGAAACAAGAGCCCAGTGAAATTAGTCCAAAAAAATCTGTTTCGGTGACAAATGCAAAAGTAACTCGCAGCCCAGTAATGGGTGTGTCGCAGCTTTGTAATTCTGCCAAGGTTATTAGCCCCCGTGAAAAACCATCAATGTTTTGGAAACAGGGACACAGTCCTCAGAAAGTTGAGGCGTCAAAAATAGAGTTAAAGAGTGTTTCTAATCATGCACAAATGTCTCCCAAGAAGGGTTCTGTTCTACATAAAGCAGCAGTTTTTGAGTCTGGAAGCCCTGAGAAGCAGTTGACAAAGGATCCAATTGAACTGTCAGTAGCTGAGCGCCTTGCTCTGTTTGAGAAGAATAAGGGTCAAGCCCTCATTCCCAAAACTGCTTTTTCAATGGCTGTTCCTACAAAATACTTAAATAAAACACAACAGGATTCAATAACCAGCAAGAAATTTTCACCTGAAAAATCCAGCTCTGCAACACAATGGACAAGGCTAGGAAATTTTGGAATTGTTCAGAAGCCAGTAGAACAGCCAAAGTTATCTCCAATAAAAAATGGTAATTATACATTACATCTGCAATACATTAAGTAAATATTTTACCAAAATTTTAATTATTGTGGTATTTTCTGTTCTTCTGATCCTATATATTCATACTACACATTTATTTTAGATATACCCCAGAACAAAGTACTGGCCAGCAAGCAGCTTTTTGAAACTGGAGCTATTAATGGCAAAGGAAGTTCTGTTCTTCAGAATGTCCCTTCTGAAAGACAGAAAGAACTAGAGATGTTACAGAATCGCTGGAACAGAAATAAACAGATTGGATCTGTAGTATTAGATTCCAGATTTATTCCTAACGATGCCCAGTCAAATAGTAACTTAGTAAGTACCTGAATAAAAGACTGTTAATGATGTAAAGCAGTTTACTTAAGATTTAGTGTCATTTTATTTATTTACGTTTTCTTTGCATGGAGCTATCAAAATCATGGCTGCTGCAAACTTTTGAAATAATATTTTAACAGTAGCTATAATTGCAGAATATGTTGCATAAAACAATTGTTGCATCTCATATCTGTTTTATACATTTATTACTGTGCAGTTGATTTGCTGCTGGCTCATACAGAAAGTTGTGCCTTAAAATCCATTGAATTTGTATAAATATTTTTCTATCAGAAAACATTTTAAGTTTATTTTAAAATTGTTCGCCTTATATATTGTTTAGAGATTGTTAATTTATTAAGATTCTGTATGGCAGATCTTGTGTTTCTTATTGCCCTTTTCTGTAACAGTCGTATTCTTTTTACATGAAAATCAGTTACACAGCCCCACAATTCGGCCCCATAGTTACAAAGGGTGCAGATCATTCCTTAGCGCACTATTTTTTAAGTTGGCTAGTAATTGACTTTGTGCTGGCTAAGGTGTTGTAAACAACTACTGGGTTTTCCAAATACAAATTTAATGTGCTTTATCCACTACAGATTTCATCAACGTACATACCCAGAAATTTATAGCTGTCAGATGCTGTTATTGAGATGTTACATACATTATTTGCATTGGTGTGGTGAGAACTGCCTGTTCTAAATTGGAGTAATTGAGATGCAGTGACATTCACATTGCGGTCCTGATCACTGAAGTATTTATAATTCTGTTACATCACTGGTAGCAAAAGTTGTAGTTTCTTGCGCTCTTTACCATAGAATAAGTTTGAGGTTTCATATGCACAACTTATTACGTGGGAGTTAAGAGGTTGTGTAATGTTGTTAAAATGCAGGGTGTTAACTAATATGTGGGAAACTGTTGGGAATGAGTAGAGGACGTGAAAAGAGGCAGAAGAGTTCATATATAAATATAGTACTATTTATTTTCTTAGTTACAGACACTTTTTTGTGGTTATATGTTTGCTGCACATCTCTCTTTTTGTTTTCATATTTCCAGCTTCGTTTTGCTGGTGTTTTTTTTTTTCTTTTCAGATGTAATTTATTTTGGGAAGTGTAAGTCAAAGCCTTCTTAGTTTATCTCAGTTGCCGTGTTTCTAGCAAATAAACAAATCTCTTTTGTAGAGCTATTCTACCCACAACAGAAATTGAATTGGCTATTTACAGATGAGCACCACTGAACCAGAGTGCGTTTGTGATCTCAGCTGGAGAGCTACATGTTGTGTCTGACTTGCAGTAATGTGCATGACACCCATAGCTGTGCACAAGAACATTAATCATTGACTAACAATGTTAACTTTTTGAGTAATAGACTAACTTTTAAGTTAATTCAGTACCTACTATTTATGACAAAAATGATGCTGTGCCATGTGCGGAAATCATGTTCTGCCCATTTCGGGTCATATAATTGTGTGCCTACGCTGGGGTGAGCCCGATTGATGTAAACAATCAAATGTGAGCGAGAATAACTAGATGTTGGCTGTTTATTGTTGTTTCTGTACAGAGTTTGCATTAAGAACTATTTTTTGTTAGTGAATTGACTGTGGAAACTAAACCAGGGAATGGATTTCCAGCTGCACAACTGATGACAATCCATGGCCACAATTCAATGATTGTTAATTTTGTATTCAGATTGGGAGAACAAATACTTATTGACTGCAAATTGTGCTTGTAAAAGAAAGAAAACATATCATCAATTAGAGCTCACCCTTCAAGCCTTAACAATTTCAAACAACATATAAGGAAAGCACATGAATCACAATATGTGCAACTTGAAGAAACAGTGAGGGCAGAGTGTGGTCGAGGGAATCCATAAACAAATATCAATCTTGGGCATTCAGATATTGACAGCAGAGTCAGTAGCTATACTCTGGTTAAAAGAATATGACAGTGAAGCATTGGAGAATCTTTTGGCACTGCAACAATTGGCAACAGTGTGTCTCAAGCTAGTGTGGACCAATGCATAGTAAACTTGCTGCGGATTTTCATCCAAAGGTCCAGTTAACATGGCTGGAAATGTATAACAACAGTCGAGGGGAAATAGTAAGAAAATGAATGGAAAATGTTGTAGTAGAGGCTTTAATGCATGAAGCCGCTGAAAGTTCAAAGGACAAAGATACTTTAAGTGACAGTGGCGCAAGCAGCAACGACGAAGACAAAGAGGAAGACTTTTTTTATGTCTGTCATACAATCTAAAAAGAAGCCTAGTAGTCACACAGCTGTAAAAACTAAAGCCCAGAGTCTAGTCAAAATGTGGCTGGACATGAAATTAAAAGAATTATTCAACTATGCGGCATTTATTGGGAACAGGTTTTAGTAAATTTATTTATTAAATATAATCCCCTATGCCCTCAAGTGCTGCAGTAACAGACTTTTCTTCTGTGGGCAAAGACATTTTCTCTCCTAAACGGGCCTCACTGTCGGATAAAAAATTTAACATGTCAGTGTTTGTGAAGGGAAATATGCACCTTACGGTAGCTCCTGTCTGATTCTAATATGTTGTTGTTGTTGTTGTTGTTGTTGTTGTTGTGGTGGTCTTCTGTCCAGAGACTGGTTTGATGCAGCTCTCCTTGCTACTCTATCCTGTGCAAGCTTGTTCATCTACCAGTACCTACTGCAACCTACATCCTTCTGAATCTGTTTGGTGTATTCCTCTCTTGGGCTCCCTCTACGATTTTTACCCTCCACGCTGCCCTCCAGTACTAAATTGGTCATCCCGTGATGCCTCAGAATATGTCCTACCAAGCGATCCCTTCTTCTGGTCAAGTTGTGGCACAAATTTCTCTTCTTCCCAATTCTATTCAGTACCTCCTCATTAGTTATGTGATCTACCCATCTAATCTTCAGCATTCCTCTGTAGCACCACATTTCGAAATCTTCGTCTCTTGTCCAAACTATTTATCGTCCACGTTTCACTTCCATACATGGCTACACTCCATACAAATACTTTCAGAAACGACTTCCTGACACTTAAATCTATACTCAATGTTAACAAATTTCTCTTCTTCAGAAACCCTTTCCTTGCCATTGCCAGTCTACATTTTATACACTCTCTACTTCGACCATCATCAGTTATTTTGCTCCTCAAATAGCAGAACTCATTTACTACTTTAAGCGTCTCATTTCCTAATCTAATTCCCGCAGCATCACCTGATTTAATTCGACTACATCCCATTATTCTCATTTTGCTTTTGTTGATGTTCATCTTATATCCTCCTTTCAAGACACGGTCCATTCCGTTCAGCTGCTCTTCCAGGTCCTTTGCTGTCTCTGACAGAATTACAATGTCATCGGCGAACCTCAAAGTTTTTATTTCTTCTCCATGGATTATAATTCCAACTCCGAATTTCAATTCTAACATTGATAACTGAATAATTATAAAATTAAATGATAAAACATTTTTATTTAAGCAATGGTAATATGATTGATTCACTTTCTCATTTCACTACACCTATAACATAAAGTTTACTATTACAACTTAATACAATTGGCTTTAACTTCTGATAAATTTGCTGTGAAGTAATGTTTTAATGAGTAACGCGGTTCACTTTTTTAGTAATGAATTGACGATTAGGAAAGATAACTTTGAGAATGATGTTGCCCTGCTGTGAAGATGCCCACTCAGCCATATTCTTAGTGTATTAGTGTGTACTGTACATATCTGCCTAAAATGTATTCCAATAGCACATCACAACATGCACTTGATACATGGACTTGCAAATTGCAGTGCAGCTAAAGCCAGGAGATTGTATGCTGAAAGACTTCCCATTAGACATTTACCAAACAATAACACCTTTCAAAGAAGACTTGAAGAGACAGGCTCTTGCAAGAAAACATCATCTTATTGCGGAAGACCAAATAGTGTTAGAACACTTTGTTTAGAAACTCAATTACTTCATCATATTAAGGGCACAAATTGCAGCAGTACCAGAGAAATAACAGAAACTGAGAATGTGAGTCACATGACTGTGTGGAAAGTGTTAAAAGAGTAATTACTTAATGCATTTCATTTTCAGAGAGTGCAACATATTATATATTATTGAGACAGATTGTTGATGTAGGAAAGCTTTTTGTACATGGATACCAGGAATGTAGTGCAGAATTTTCACAACACTCATGTATGGGCAGATAAGAATCCTTTCACAGTTTTGGAAACAAGACATCAGCAACAGCTTAGCAATAATGTATTGGCTGGCACAATTGGAGAGTTTAATTGGACCTTTTGTTTTCTACGGGAAGTTGACTGGAGCATCATACAGTGAATTTTTTATGGAAAGCATTTCAGTGTTTTGCTGGAAGATATTACACTACACTTATGCACAATGCGGCACGATGTTATTTTGCTCTGCAAGCAAGAACAGTTTTAAATCAGTGTTTCCAAAATAAACGAGTAGGTCATTGGACAGCATCATCTTCACCTAAATGATCTGACCTCAGTCCATTGGATTTTTATTTTTTGGGGCTTTTAAAGAACATATTGTATTAAAGGCCTATTGCAAATGTTGACATTCTTCACCAATATGTCCAAGGAGGATTTCAGTAGATGCACCAGACACCCATAATGTGGGAGTGAGTAAGAAAGTCTATGATGTGGCATTTGTAAACTTGTTAAGGCTAATGGTAAATATTTTGAGCATTTTATTTAACTAGTTGGAAAAGAAAAATTACATGTAGAATCAAACTGGCAATTTGAAAACAAAAAAACAAGAATGAAGCAGGAATGAAGTCCCCTACCCATTCCTCAGAGACTTCCCACATATTAGTTATCATCATGTATGAAAGGCAGAGAAAGTGGCAAAGGATTGTAAATTACTATTGCAAAACTATATTGAACTTTTATAATCTTATCATATAATTTTTATGTCAGTCAAGTATATTGGATAAGATTCAAGTGGTATATGCTTAGAAGCTGCGAGAATGGATTCCCAATAAAATAGGACTTAAATCCGCCCCCCCTCCCCTACTCCCTCCTGAAGTAACTCATGGTTTATTGAATCAAAGCTTTCATGTGGTCTAAATGTATACCTGCAATCTATTTGTCCAATCCAGCAGACAGTACAATTCTGGAAGAATTGGGAAACTGCTGTGGTCATGCTCAGATCATTTTAAAACCATGCTGAGAATCTAGATAACCATTTTATATTTTGTGAAGAAGGCACTAAGCTAGGAATCTAATCAGACTAGATGCAAGTTTGTCTAGACTTACTTTGTTTTTGGCAATGTTTTACTGACGTCTGGATTTCTCTGAAAGGGCATTGATAATCATATCTTGACAGGGTAGAATAGAAATAATTCTATTCGTTGTCAGACCCTTTCACATCTAGTACACAAAATTCCATTTCTTAATTAGTTTGTATTTAAATATGTTACTGTTAGATCTGTGCAGATTTTGTTTCTGCAGAACACTTTTTGTTATTTATGGCATGGTTGGATTTGTGTACTCTTATCACCATAGAATAATAATGAAAATCTAAACTACTGTAATTTACATTATCTATAATATTTCTGCTGATTATACACAATCTATTCTAGTGGCGCATATGTTTGTTACTCTAGTTTCTGAGCTTACTAAATTTGAAGGATTACATGCTTTAATATATCAGAGTGTTTCATGTTTACTATACTGTTTGAATTTGCGTCATGTTAGTCACCAAATATAGTAACATCAGCTCAGTTCTGTTCACTTCTACCTACTTTCCTGCTACCTCCTTTATTTCTTCCTTTCACTTGATTTTCCTCTAGCACCATCGTGCCAGCTAACCTGCCCCATTCTGTCACAACCTCCCATCATGCTCCCTTCCCTTCATGCTCCACCCATTTTGCACCTATTTTTTCCCACAGCTACTTTTTTTCATTGAGCAATCTGATAACATTTTATACAAAATTTATCTTCTTTAGCTTGTTAAAATGTTTTTCTGTTGTTCAGGACTTAAATTTAATGACTTTGACTGTGTAGTGTCAGATACATTCACAACACTTGTAGGTAAAAGAAGGTTTCATTGACAAAACTATGAAATCACAATTAGACTAAATGGCTAGTCAATGTTTAGCACCAGGAGACAAAATACCAGTTCTGTTGATTCAAATATTCAAACAGTTCCCCCCCCCCCCCTCCCCTCCTCCCTCAGTGTGTGTGTGTGTGTGTGTGTGTGTGTGTGTGTGTGTGAGAGAGAGAGAGAGAGAGAGAGAGAGAGAGAGAGAGAGAGAGAGTACTGAATTTTTGTCTCTTGTGGGGTAAGTAAAGCCCAGCTATTCCATCTCTGTGATACTGGTAACATAATGTCACTTCATTTACCTTTTTATATCACCTATAGCCCATTTTAAAATAATGCTATCTATCTTTCTTTCTTTCAGGAAAGGCAGCATGTATCAGTCCCACCAACTCCTCCTCCCCTACCGCAGTTGTCACCTACAAAGAAAAACAGTGTATTAGAGATGCAGCAGAAACTACCCACTCCAAGTGATTGTATTAATAAAGGTATTTTCTGTTATTTAATTATTTAAATTGCAAATTTTTGTAATCAGCCCACCGCTCTTTTTCCCTGTGATTATGAAATGGTGTCTGTTAGCACTAGTATATTGAATAAGTTTGGCAATCAATGTGAACTATGTAATGTTTTGGTGGTTTTGTACACTGAGTACAAGTTAATCGGAAAAATAGGTTTGTAATGAATTTTTGTCAAAGTAAGTTCAATCTAGGGATGTAAATAAGATGTGGAGACATCATCAGGAATCAAAAGGATTCTGAAGAGATAAGACGTAAAGTGTGTTTTATCCACTGGCAAAATTGAAGAATCTGTTATATTAAGTCAAAGGTAACCTAGGCCTGAGAAAATGTGACATATATAAAACTCAATGCTGATGTGGGAAGACTTAAAGTGAGAATTATTTAAACATGCGACAGCACATGTTTTACGAGAAGATTGAAGTTTTATTTTCAGCATCCTTGTTCTGGGATTGTGTTGTTACTATGAACCCGAAAATGTAGTGTATAATTTTGGTGAAATTTGCATACATATTTGGTGAAATTTTCATCCTTTATTGCTGCTGCTGTTGTTGTTGTTAATGGTTAGATGTGCAAATTTAATAGGTTGTGATGCTATTTGATATTGAATGTCAAAAGAAAGTGATGTTGGGGAGCATTTTGACTGGAATGTTTGTCTTTGCAAACCTTCAACAGTTTTTTTATCTTATATGGTTTTTGCACGTTTTCTTCTTTTGGCCCTGTTTAAGCTCTCAGCAAGTGATTTTCATTTGAGAAACAGCACCATTTATTTTGCTGCTGTACTGAGTACTTATCTGGTTTAATATGTTGCTCAGCATTTTCTCTTTTCCCACCCAATTTAATAACAAAATCTGCAGAATATGAATTTTGACCTTTTGTGGACATTCACAGCTGTGTGACCCACACTTCAGTGCTGACAGGGTTCTTACCGTAGAGGTAGAAAAAAAAAAAAAAAAAAAAAAAACTGCTCGCACAGTGGGGGAAGAGTTGTGGTGTGGTCAGAATACATTGACTAGTTTTGCCTCCTGGACTCTACAGGGTGGACACTATGAACTGGCTGCCAGCCACAAGCGTAAACAAACCAGAATTATGATGGCCAGAGGGGAGAGTAGCACTGAGGAAACAGATTCTGCCTACCTCTCAAGCGCAGGAGCCTACACCCATGTCCTGCGTTTCTGTGGAACCCGAACTGACTCTTGGTCATAAGGATTGCCGATCCCTTGTGATATTCTGAGGGTCATAATCAGACTCCTTGATGGACCAGAATTAGTCTCTTCACTCGTTCCCAATGAGAAGAGAGAACAATGAGTAATATACAGCACAAAGCATTCAATAATGGCTATCATGCAGTTGCTTACTGAGGTTAGCATTTTTGGTAACGAGGAGAGATCATCATGTCCTCTATCAGTATTTGATGCAACCACAGTTCAAAACATCTGCCACCAAAACAACTGCCATATTAAATGTATCCACATTAAACCAACTTTTTAACTTTAGCTAGCAAGCAAACATAAGCCTTTCTTTGTTGTAAGATCTTAGTTCCTTGCTGAGGTGTTCATTGCCTTATACAGCTTGTATCTTATACAGCCAGTTCAGTGGCCCTTGATTGGCATGGCACCAGAGCATCGACCATTCTGAAATGAAGTGTCTATTAAGTAATTTCTTGTTTTCACATTTTGAGGCACAACTTTCATCTAAGCTGATGAACCAAAACATTAAGACCTCTGCCCATTGCGAGTTTGTGTGATGCATGATGGCACTGAGTGCATGTGATCCAGTAAAAGAAGTATATGAGTGAACCAGAGACTAATGGGGATACATTCTAGCGATGATAAGTGGTGCAAATGAGGAAATTCATCAACTTAATTGACTTTGGCGTAAGCCAGATTGTTGTGGCCCAGTTCCTGAGAGCAAGCATCTTGGAAATGGTGAAGCTGTTCCCGTGATACTATCTTGAGCGTCTATGGAAAGTGGTTGAAGAATGTTGAAACGATGAGTAGGCAACAAGAAGGTGGACGGGCATACCTCATCGCCGAATGCAAGGATTGGAGGCTTGCTCGTTCTCTAAAGCAGGAGAGATGGTGATTTGTGGCAGATCTGATGACAGAGTACAGTGCTGGCACAAGCACAAATGTTTTGGAGCACACCATTCAGCGCACAGTGTTGAACATGGTGTTTCGCAGCAGAAAACCCCTGTGTGTTCTCATGTTGACCCAACAACATCATCAATTATGATTACAGTGGGCACGCAATCATCGACATTGGACTGTGGATCAATGGGTTAGTGTGCCTGGTCGGATGAAACCCATTTATCATTAAATCTGGTCGATAGTCGTGTCCACATATGTCATTGTCCAGGCTAATGGCTGCTCAAAACGTGCAGCACACCACAGAAGAATAAAACCCAATTGGGATGCTATCGGGCGCCAGCTGCATGATCCATCCACCTGCAAATTACAGGAACTGTGTGACCTGTGCATAGGTATCTGGTGCCACAACCTCTAGAAACCTTGAATCCATGACACACAGAATCACTGCTGAATTGTGTTTTAGAAGTGGACCACCATGCTTTTAAGCAAGTGATCATAATGTTTGGCTCATGAGTATATCTTTGCATTTATCGCAAAATTTGAATTCCAATTTGTGAGGTCTTCAGTTATTACTGGAGCCATACTTATCTGTATGGCAGACAGTCTTATCAACAGGACATGGTTGTCAGCTAGTCACTGCCTGGAATCCAGCACTGGCTTCCATTAAGTTAAAATGAGAGAAATGAGAACCTCCAATTGTGGACCAACATAGTGCATTGCAGAGTTTTAATTTGGCTTTTAACCACATCATCAGTGCACCGCAGCACCATCATTGCCCATGACACATGCATGGAAATCCTCCCTCCGCTTCCCAACGGGAGGCATTATCAGTATTGTTTTTGTCCAGCTGCAAGAGGTTTTCCATGCAAGAATGATTCCAGTTTGGGGCTTTGATAACTTTGGATTACACCACATATTTAACAACAGTTGTGCCTTCCAGCAGTGAGAGTCACAGACACGTGAACATGTCAAACAGTTACATTGATTGAATGTTTCAGTACTTGCACATTACCATGTGGTAGAAGTTTTGAGTGTCTGCTGATACATTGGTTTTATTGAAGGGGAGCACAGTGAAGAAAGATGAGGCAAGACTGGAATTAGGAATTCCTGGAAGGTTATGCGGGAGTGACAAGTCTGAGGTTATTAGGTTAGATTTTGATGTGGGGGCGGGGTGGACATCGTCATCCTGTAGCTGACATTAGTGTGAAAGACAATACTTAAGGACTGGACATTGCAGAGCAGGAGTTTTTTTATTGAGGCAGTGTTTTTAGTTCTGGATATCTGCGCGTAGGTGGTGTGATCTAAGTGAATAGTATGAACTGATAGAACATTAGTTATTGGAAGCCTTTGTCGGTAATTGGGCTACAGCAGAAAATGGTTAATTTTATTTTGGTCGAGTCATTTAGGTGTGTCCATTTAATTAGCATGCTAAGGGCAAGTATCCATGGAGGATAGGTATGGGGCTGAAAGAAGAATAACAAGAAGTATGAAGCTGCCAATTGGAAGTAAAATATAAACTGCAGTGACAATGAAGGTAAATAATAATCATGGGGTGTATCTGATGAAAAAAATATTAAATCTGTGATCCTATGGTGAAGATCAGTTGGGAATGAAAAATTAAGGTACAAGATTTCTCTCTTGTAAAGATAATTTGAACCTCATTTACTAATAACAGCCTAACTATACTGGTATTGTATTTTTATTTTTTTTAATATTCGTTACAAATGACATGTAATTACTGCTGTAGCAACTTAAACAAATTCCTTTCCTCAACTCTAGTTGTTATTATTTTCTTCTGTCAAATGTCACCACCTCTGTAGTTGCAAAATTGACGAACCTGTAAGTGAGTGACAAGGCATTTTTATATATGGGTAACATTTTTTAATAAGGTTTCGTGGTTTTCTGCTTTAAAGAAGCAACATCAGATGTTACCTTTTTCTTGAATATAATATTTAACATTTTGGCAGATGATATGAAAAAGCAGTATCCTGTCTTAGCGGATGTTAGGAGATTCAAGGTGGGAGACCCTAAACCTGGCAGGTTATATCCATGCTTGTCAGATATTGAAACGTGCACAGAGACAGAGAGTGAGATGCCTGATACAGATGGCTTTGAAAGGTAATAATAATTTTGAAAAGGTTCTGCAATGATTAACTTATTGAAACTGAAAATTGCTCGTAGATAACAAATAATTATTTTCAGCTCTGGGAGTAATGATTCTTGCAGTAATTTGGAAGACACTAGTTTTGGGAGAGAGATACTGCAAGCTGCAGGCATTAACAAGTCACCAGTCAAGGCAAGTAAAGGATTTATATGGAATAAGCAACTACTTTTCTCCTGTTTCCGTACTATTGTATTATAACATATCATTTCTGATAATAGTTAGTTCCAGATTCAATATAACTAATTAAATATTTCTATAAAATTTATGCTCTTTTAACATTGTGTTTGTATAAAGGACAAGCAAAAATATTTACTATTCATTATTTGTTAAGGTTACCATTGTGCTTGCATATAATTTTTTTTATTGGCAACTACTTTTGAACACTTGTATTTATTTTCAAACAATTGCCTATATTATAAGCATGAAATAAACAAACATATCAAATACAAAATGTTAAAATACATAATTGACAGTACACAATTCCCATTGAAGATTAAAAAGGTTGTTTCATGCGACAGGTCAGCATAACAAATATAATTTCACAGTCAAATAACATTTATTTGATGTGATATATGAACAGATCTTTTGAATGTTGAAAGGGAATTATGTATAGCCAAACATTAGAAATGGAGGTATGTCATCATCTATATATTGCACTACTGTAATCTATGCATATAGAATATTAGGAAACTGTTTGCACATTTTAACCCTTTGTATTTTATGTTTTTACTGATTTTGTACCTTCTAATGTAGGTAATGGCTTAAAAATATACATGGGGATTCAGAACTAGTCACCAATAACAAAAAATTATGCAATTGTGATGGAAACCTTAGTAAATTATAAATTTCCATAAAAGTTCCAACGAATGTAATACACAATGTGAAGGACTTCTTATTCTACATCTACATCTACATCTACATCCATATCCATACTCCGCAAGCCACCTGACGGTGTGTGGCGGAGGGTACCTTCAGTACCTCTATCGGTTCTCCCTTCTATTCCAATCTCGTATTGTTCGTGGAAAGAAGGATTGTCGGTATGCCTCTGTGTGGGCTCTAATCTCTCTGATTTTATCCTCATGGTCTCTTCGCGAGATATACGTAGGAGGGGGCAATATACTGCTTGACTCTTCAGTGAAGGTATGTTCTCGAAACTTTAACAAAAGCCCGGACAGAGCTACTGAGCGTCTCTCTTGCAGAGTCTTCCACTGGAGTTTATCTATCATCTCCGTAACGCTTCCTCGATTACTAAATGATCCTGTATTGAAGCGCGCTGCTCTCCGTTGGATCTTCTCTCTGTCTTTTATCAACCCTATCTGGTACGGATCCCACACTGCTGAGCAGTATTCAAGCAGTGGGTGAACAAGCGTACTGTAACCTACTTCCTTTGTTTTCGGATTGCATTTCCTTAGGATTCTTCCAATGAATCTCAGTCTGGCATCTGCTTTACCGACAATCAACTTTATATGATCATTCCATTTTAAATCACTCCTAATGCGTACTCCCAGATAATTTATGGAATTAACTGCTTCCAGTTGCTGACCTGCTATTTTGTAGCTAAATGATAAGGGATCTATCTTTCTATGTATTCACAGCACATTACACTTGTCTACATTGAGATTCAATTGCCATTCCCTACACCATGAGGCAATTCGCTGCAGATCCTCCTGCATTTCAGTACAATTTTCCATTGTTACAACCTCTCGATACACCACAGCATCATCTGCAAAAAGCCTCAGTGAACTTCCGATGTCATCCAGAAGGTCATTTATGTATATTGTGAATAGCAACGGTCCTATGACACTCCCCTGTGGCACACCTGAAATCACTCTTACTTCGGAAGACTTCTCTCCATTGAGAATGACAAGCTGCGTTCTGTTATCTAGGAACTCCTCAATCCAATCACACAATTGGTCTGATAGTCCATCTGCTCTTACTTTGTTCATTAAGGGGAGTTGGAATGCCGGAAAATGGAAAAAATTCACATTTTCAGTTTTTAACCTTATAACTTAATTTGAAATTTTCTGCTTAAAATGGTGCAAAATTTGTTAAGAAATTCCAATTGGAAGTATTTTTATTTAATTTTTCAAAATTACATGTGCGCCCAGCAAAGTTACCCATCTTGTGATTTGTACACATTTAAATCTTCGCATTTCCGAAAACATTACATATAGAAGGCTGTGGATTTCACTCTTCAGTTGTAGAATCTTTGATCCTTCCATAGGTACCATTGTTTTTACGACTAGCTGTGTTTATTGTTCAGTTTTTGATCTGTGAGTGTTTGTTTTGAGCCTCGAGTTTAGTTTGTCGCTCATTTGGAGTTTGTTATCTGTCTTGTTTTGACTTTCAGTGGTGAGTGCGTAGTTTCTACGATGCCTAGGAGTGCATCATTATTTAAAAAGCGAAAGTTTCGCGGTAATAGATTTACAAATAACGTTTGTTCAAGTGATTCTGCTTCAGCACCTGTTGATGCTGGTGAAAGTTCTGACGTTTGTACAGCTGAGATGTGTGAAGGAGACACGCCCACCAGTGCATCAAAAAAGAAGTTATCAAACTGTGCAAGTGAAATTACAGATGAAGCTTCTAATGAACAATATGTTTTAGTCGACTTTCCTGTTTTTACTGAGTTTATGAAGAAATGTTTGTGTTGTAATCTTTGTGGAGGTTCTTTTGATATGAACATAACAAAATCTATAGGACTTTCCTGCAAAATTGCTATAGTTTGTGCCAGTTGTGAAAATGAGACCTGTTTTTGGAGCTCTAAAACATGCAGTAGCAATTTGTTTGAGAGTAATATCAGGCTAATGTATGCAATGAGAGCAATTGGTAAAGGACATACTGCTGCTCAAACATTTTGTGCCATAATGAATCTTCCACCTCCACCTGCTAAAATTGACAATTACACTGAAGTGATAGGAGATGCTGTTCAGTCTGTAGCAGATTTATCAATGAAAGCTGCTGCCAGTGAAGCAAAATATATAAATGAAGGAAACCCAGATATCCCTGTTGCTTTTGATGGAACCTGGCAGAAAAGGGGTCACACATCCAAAAATGCTGTTGCTACTGTTACTAGTGTGGACAGCGGTAAAGTTTTGGACTATGAAGTGCTCACTAAACATTGTTACCATTGTGCATCTGGTAAGATAGAAGCAGCTCACATATGTAGCAAGAATTATGAAGGTACGAGTGGAGGCATGGAGGCTGCCGCTGCTGTGAAAATGTTTAGCAGATCAGAAAAAGAACGGGGAGTATTTTACACAAAATTCCTTGGAGATGGGGACTCCAAGGCATACAAAAGTGTTACAGAATCCATGCCATATGTCAATAAGACAATAACTAAACTAGAATGTGTCGGTCATGTTCAGAAACGAATGGGCACTCGTCTAAGGAAACTGAAACAGAATCTGAAGGACAAAATTTTGTCAGATGGTAAAACCATTAGAGGTCGCCTGTCAGATAAAATTATAAATGAATTACAACAATACTATGGTATGGCAATAAGAAATAATGCAAATAATTTGCAGGAAATGAGACAAGCTGTATGGGCCACATATTTACATCGATCATCAACTGATGATAATCCTCAACATTTTGCTTGTCCAGATGGTCCTCAGTCATGGTGCAATTATAGAAAATCTCAAGCTACTGGGGATCCTTATCACCATAAAAATTATATTCCATTGGCTGTTATGGAAGTAATTAAACCAATATATAGAGACTTGGGGCATCCTGATCTTCTGCGAAAATGTCTTCATGGTTGTACCCAGAATCAAAACGAGTCGTTCAACAACCTCATTTGGACTCGTGTACCTAAGAATGTATTTGTTGGGATAAAAACATTGAAATGGGGAGTCAGTGATGCTGTTATTTCATTCAATGATGGTCATATGGGTAGGCTAAAGGTCATGGCAAGGCTCGGCATTGCTCCTGGTATCAACACCATCAGAGGTCTTCAGCTTCTGGACAGCGTGCGAGTAAGGAAGGCTCAGTATGCAGCTGAATTTAATACAAAAAAAGCAAGGGCAGCAAGGAGAAGAAAGCTTCTAGGTGAAGAAGAAGAACTAGAAGATGACCCTGATTACTCTGCTGGACACTTTTGATAATAGAATAAAAGGTATTTGTGAATTTTCATAATAAATTACTTTAATCGCATTTTCTGGCATTTGACATTTTTAGTGTTACATGTACCTTTATCTCATAAACCACTCAACCAACAACATTCAAATTTTCAGAAATGCTGCAAAACAGTTCAAAGAGGCCACTGAACTAGAATCATGACAAGAACTGGCTTATTCTCTGAACTAGGGAAGTTTATGTTATACTTTTTCCAATAAAAAATGGCTTAATGGTAAAAAATTCATAAATACTATACCAACAAAAAGAAAACATTGGTTCTAGTTCAGTGGGCTCACAATATATGCTGAAAACCTCTGCCAGAATTTCAAAGTTCTGAAGATAATAGTTCCAAAGAAAAAGGTACACAAAGTTAGCAAATTTAACATTGGCGAGATAGGGCATTCCAACTCCCCTTAAAAGACTGTGGGGAACTGTATCGAACGCCTTGCGGAAGTCAAGAAACACGGCATCTACCTGTGAACCCGAGTCTATGGCCCTCTGAGTCTCGTGGACGAATAGCGCAAGCTGGGTTTCACATGACCGTCTTTTTCGAAACCCATGCTGATTCCTACAGAGTAGATTTCTAGTCTCCAGAAAAGTCATTATACTCGAACATAATACGTGTTCCAAAATTCTACAACTGATCAACGTTAGAGATATAATCTATAGTTCTGCACATCTGTTTGACGTCCCTTCTTGAAAACGGGGATGACCTGTGCTCTTATCCAATCCTTTGGAACACTACGCTCTTCTAGAGACCTACAGTACTCCGCTGCAAGAAGGGGGGCAAGTTCCTTCGCGTACTCTGTGTAAAATCGAACTGGTATCCCATCAGGTCCAGAGGCCTTTCCTCTTTTGAGTAATTTTAATTGTTTCTCTATCCCGCTCTCGTCTGTTTCGATATCTGCCATTTTGTCATCTGTGGGACAATCTAGAGAAGGAACTACAGTACAGTCTTCCTCTGTGAAACAACTTTGGAAAAAGACATTTAGTATTTCGGCCTTTAGTCTGTCATCCTCTGTTTGAATACCATTTTGGTCACAGAGTGTCTGGACAGTTTGTTTTGATCCACCTACCGCTTTGACATAAGACCAAAATTTCTTAGGAATTTCTGCCAAGTCAGTTCATAGAACTTTACTTTCGAATTCATTGAACGCCTCTCGCATAGCCCTCCTCACACTACATTTCGCCATCACCATAAAGAAATTTAAACAAAAACAAATATGAAGTTATTACTTGCCACTTTAATTTACTATTCTCAATAAATCAAAGCAAGAGCGAATTTTCTACTACAGGCTGCATATGTATGACCAACGGTGCAATTGTAGTGTGTAATTTGGTCTTTCACATCATTGCTTGGTTCCCTCTCATTTTGACAAGAAGGAATGTGGCTCATCGGCTAGACAATGTACTCATATTCAGGGGAGGAGTGGTTTAATTTCCATCTAATCACCCAGATTCAGATTTTCTGTGATTTCTCTAAATCACTTGAGGAAAATACCAAAATGGCTTCTTCGAAATAGGACAGCCAATTTATTATCCTATTCCGTCTCTAATTACCTTGTAGTTGACTGGGACGTTACTCCCTAATCTTCCTTCTTTCTTCCTTTCTTATCCTGATGCCAGAAGCCTTGTAATACGTTGTATGTATTCGCTAGCAAAATAATTATGTATTATGCAATCAGAAAAATTGACAAAATAAATGACCTTTCATATATGAGTATGGAATCATTAGCATAGATTTTTCCATTCAGTGAATGATGTGGGCGGTTTGTGTTACTCATGTACAGGGTGTATATGACCCGGGAGAAACCCGGGAATTTTTTCATCCGGGAGAAAACCAGGAAAAACCCTGGAATTTTTTAGAATTCCGGGAATTTTTCGTTGTTTTAATTTTCAGTTAAATTTTTGTAATTTTGACTGGTAAGAACCAATACTCTAACAAAGGATATTACTGTATCCCGCTACTGCAGAATAATACTGCAGCATTAAATCATGAACAAGAGAAAGAAACAAAAATATAACTTAAATTGCAAAGGAAATGCGCCGTATTAAATAACACAGTGCTCGTACAAGCGCCTGCCAACAGCAAAATGTGTCGAAGGCTTTCGGAAGACTATGCAATGCTTCATAACAACAAACTGCCTCCGATGAGCGTGACGTCACAACTGTTTACATTTGCCTCATTTAATCAATTACGAGCGGGCTCATGCACACGCACAGTTGAGTTGTGTATGAGTAGTACCTTCTCCTGCTTCTGGCTACAGAAAAGTGACTGTTGGCTGTGTAAGCAGCAACCAGCAATGTGGTACCCGGAAAAATTTTACTGGCGCACCCAAGCTGCCAGATTCATGCTTCCGCAGCAGGCCCGGATCTGGGTGGGGGGGCAAACCGGGGTATCTAAACCTGGTGGCAATTTCGGGGACAGGGGGCATATTCACATTCTTGAGGGGAAAAAAACCTTGTTTCAATAAGCACCTAGCATCCAGCGCACGTCAGACTATAGATTATTCATATGATTTTGAAACGCATCCCTGCTGGTGTTTGGACACATTCTAAGTTGATTTCTGAATGAATTGTAAGTTGAATGCGTGTGTAGTGTACATGATGTCTCCGCCAGGAGAATCCTCTTCACATCTAGAAATAAACTTTCCTGCAGACAACACGAGACAGGGCTGTGCGAGCTGAGCAGAATAAAGCCAAACTGGTGAATGCCAACTGCTGCTTGTTTATGTGGTTGATTTCAGTTTGCGAATGTTCATTGTTGTTATGATTACTAGCGAAATCCACAGATTCAGACTACCGGAGTGGAAATAAACGACTAACAGGAGTAACAGGTAAGAAATATTACGTATTATCTTCTCGGTGTATCCAGAAAAGTGAAATTTTGACAGAAAAAATAAGCAGTGGCTTATTCTGAGTAGCGCGGAAAACGCATTGTACAAACACGTAATAATGCCTAACCGGAGAATAATCACTGGATAACTAAACCAGTGATTGTGGCAGGGTTAATAAAGTTAACTGGAGAATGAGTTCTGACAGTGGTAGAAATAGTTACAGAATTAGTGATGACAAGACTTTGTTAGAACGAGGAAGAAGAAGAAACGGGGACATCACACAAATTATGGAGGAATTTGATGATTCCAAATGTATACAAGAATTTCGTCCTTCTTTTTGGTCTCGTGCGTGAGAAACTGGAGTGTGTGAATGAACTGTGAAACTATTTCCTAACGTAAAACCTTTTACTTGTAGGCCAAATAAGTATTTCGTACTGGTACTAAGCGAATTATATTCTGTCGTATTATTAAAATGATCATTACTGCTAAAACAGTCTCGCTTATTTGGTGTATATTGCAATTGATGCAATATTAGAAAGGCCTATTCTGTTTTATCTAGCACACAGTGACAAAATAGACGTAATCAGATTGAGAAACCACACCAGTCTTGGGTACTGTTTGTATTAACAGCATTTTCAGTATTGGACAACGACATTTCTATTTTTCATGTAGCAAAACGTTTGACGAACTTTATAAGGTGGTAGCTCTTCCACTGAAAGGAAAGCACACCATGTAAAGCTGTAGCAAGATTGATAGAAAAATCGCTAGGACCTAAAGACTGAAGAAATGTGTACTGTCCTGCCTGTCTCTTGTCTTTACTGGTTTTAGGTATCATATATTTAATTTTATGTCACACAGAAGAGCAAGTTATTAGCTAATAGGCAATAAAGATTCTAAAAGGAGGGGCAGCGTGTCAAACCGGCCGACTGGGAGCTGGAGAGTCACTACAGGAAATTTTAATTTCCATTGTCCTGAAATAGTTTGATGACATCCATTACAAAATATACACTTTTGAGTTCCACAGAGCAAAATACAGTGATGTGCGGTATAAGAATGTTGTTTGAAGAGGCGTGGCACTGCACACTTAAGACAAAATAACGTGTCTTACATCTCCTTGAAGATATATGTTTTATGTATCAGACTCTTCAGAAAGATGTGCGCTACAAAATGAACTTATTTTTGAAAAGTATTTCTTTTTTAAAATTTTTGACGGACTGATGCGCAGAGCAGTCTGAGTTAAAGTGGAGGGGGGGGTGTCTTCCCGTGACCCGTGTTTACATTTAGTGATTTTTTTCTGTTTCCTCTTCGTTTACTGCTCTCATGTCAAATGAAAACAAGACAGATCTCTGAGGCTGGGAGCTATCAAGTTAATTAAAATACATTCTCGTAATTACGGAAGGCTAAAATATGTTACTAGTTTTAGATTTTATTTCCATCTTTCTGACAGTCAAGCATTAATCCCCTTGCAGAATAATAAAGTTATTTTTGTCGGTTTGCTAAAGAAATTTGGCTTTTCGTAGGCTTTCCTGCTGAGGCGCTCAATTTATTTGGAACGAACTGTTTAATTCTACAATATTGCTTCGTTTCAACTATTCGCTTCATTTCAATTGCACGTTTTCATCTTCTAGCATGTATGGCATTATGCTATAATAAAGAACCAAACATGAGAATACAGTACTTGTACTCCAAGAAAATTTGTCCCGAAAACCACACTGAAAAGCTTCATGTCAGGTCGAGGCCAACGTGATTAGGAATCTGGACATATGAATGTGCACTGTAAGGTGAACTATGCATTTTAGTACGGTTCACGAAACTCAGACGCTCTTGGAGTATCCTCTGATGTCTTGTTTCTTTTATGAAATAATGTAAGATCTTTTAATGTTTTAATTAATGATATGAATATAATAGAGGGAAACCTTCCACGTGGGAAAAATATATCTAAAAACAAAGAAGATGTGACTTACCAAACGAAAGCGCTGGCAGGTTGATAGACACACAAACAAACACAAACATACACACAGAATTCTAGCTTTCGCAACCAACGGCTGCTTCATCAGGAAAGAGGGAAAGACGAAAGGATGTGGGTTTTAAGGGAGAGGGTAAGGAGTCATTCCAATCACGGGAGCGGAAAGACTTACCTTAGGGGGAAAAAAGGACAGGTATACACTCGCATACACACACATATCTATCCGCACATACACAAACACAAGCAGACATTTGGAAATGTGGAATGAGTTGCACTCAAGTGGTTTCGTATATGACTGTAGACATGGCGACACCAGTATACACTTCAGTTTCGTCATTTTGTGGGTCCCTGAGTCGTGTCTGAAATGGAAGTTTTGGCAGCTGCATGTCACAAGAGTTGTGATGGAGTTAAAACTTTTTGCGTGAAATCGCTGCATTAGAAAAAATAAGAAATGTGTTACGATTCGTGACTGGATGAAGAAAAGACGTCAGCTAGGTTGCTCAGCATCCTTGCTGAAATAATTTGTAACAGTAGATCCAAGAAGTTCTTTTAATTATCTTAGAATGTCACCAGAACTGTTCACATTTCTTATAAATAGAGTTAATTATGCGATAAGGAATAAAGGTACTGTAATGCTTGAAGCACTGTTGCCAGAACTGAAATTACGTATCATACTGCATGCATTACAATCAAGAACACCTGCCATGCTTTAAGATATAGTTTTAGTTGGTGATGACACTTTTTCATTAACACCAATAATTAACATAATCAGTAATAATTAGTAATGTCAGCAACAATAATTATTCAAAGCAGGCCGCATTTAGAAGGGATGATTTACAAACTACTCTCTTGAAGATAAATGTGTACAGTGAATATATTTCAAAATTCTAACGTGTGAATGGGGAGCACTGTAGCAACGTTTTAAATAGATATATTGAATAAAGAATGCAGCTTCTTGAATTCGTATAGCCTTCCCTCTGTCAACAATATTTGTTAATAAAGTGTTGGCCAACTCGAACGATGGGATTTTAGTCTTGTAGATGAGAGCATTGCCACAGCTATAATTACACTTGCTTGTATTTTTCTTAATTCAGTCGTATATGTGTTCCTAACCCAATAAACTTTGCCCTGCAGCTCAGATACTGTCAAACCATCTATGTCATGGTCGCACATGATGGTCTCAGCGGCAGCAGTATATTGCTTACTTTTGTAATCAGCATCACTGAAATCACACAAACACTTATGCAAAGCATAGGTATCCAAAAAGCGAACATTATTCTCTATTCCCCATTTCATATTTCAGTTTGCCTACCCTCTACGAACACATGTAACCTCAAAACCCGTGCAACTAGTGTCGCCAAAGTTGGAACACGCCGAAAGTGTTTAGTTTCACCAATGAGTTGCGCAAACGCACGTGGCCGGTAGCGCAGTTGCTTGCAACCTAGTGTCATTGTGTAAACTAGGCTTAAAGTAAGCATATGTATTTGAATAATGACATTGGCCTGGCTGTGACTATATTGTGCTGGCACTGCACTTCGAGCATGTGAGCTGCAGAGCCTGCCCAATATAAACAAATAAGTGCACAGATCAGTCTGAAAGTTTTGAGACTCTAACAGATTCTGATTTTAACATTGTGTTTACTATTAAAATTAATGAAAAATACCATTGTAAAGCTTTCCATGTGATTTCTTAGTGATTTGAAGTGGGTCTGTTCAGTGATCTGTTTAGTGATTGTTTTGGTATGTGAAATTTCTCTTCCTACCATGGCTAGTCTTAGTTGTTTCAGTCAAATGAGGCAGGAAATAAATTCCTTTGATATTGAAAGTTTCACTGGGCACTTTTCAAAGAACTACTGAGAAGGGAATTTTGTTTGTTAGGGGTGTGATGGAAGAACATCACTGCATACATTCTCGTATTTAGTATTATCTTTGAATTGAATTAATAGCTGTCTCCGAGATTTTACATTTGCGTCTTCAGGTCAGAAAGGTACCACTGCACGATACAGCCTTCTAAAGGCCTGGCCAGACAGAATCCGGTCTGCCGCTGCGACGGACGGCGCAGCGGGTGGCCAGGCCCGTCAGCGGCCAGGGATGCCACACAGGCAACGGCTGGCCTGCTGCAGCGACTGTTGCTGCGTCAGCTGTTACACTGTGGAAGGGGCTGAACCCCATTATTAAGCTTGCATGAATAGCGCGATTGTCTTGGCGTTAGATGATTTGGGAGCTTCATGCGGTACACATTATCTTTGTGTCTGTGTGTGTGTGTGTGTGTGTGTGTGTGTGTGTGTGTGTGTGTGTGTGTGGGTGGTTTTTTTTTAAAGCGCAGAAATGAGTAGCTCGGACGAATAAGAACCTCTTCTTGCATTAGCGATACAAAATGGCACCAAGAAGAGGAGATGTGGGGTGCACGACATTAACAGCAGGACAGAAAGCTTAGGAGAGTACCATCGTCTGTGTATTGAACTAGAGTCCGACGAAGGTAGGTTCTTCAAATATTTTCGTATCTTGCGAGAATGTTTCGAAGAACTGCATCTCCTCATAAAAGGGGGCACCAAGAAGTGCACAATGAACTTGAGGAAGCCAATTGATACAAGGCAAAGACTAGTCGTTTGCTTGAGGTAAGTTTTACCATTTGTGGCCTCTTTGTGCTTCATACAGAAGTCATATATAAATTATTCCATTACAGTTTTGCTGTATCGTATGAAAGGTTCGGCAGAAGAAAATGCTGTCTCACAATATAGCCACAAGTGGAGTGATAAATTCATCTGCAGTGTTTACGAATGCAGCAAACAATAGTAACATCTAGTTCTGTATGTCACGCTAGAGAGAACTTGTTACTAAATAGATTGTTTCGTTGTATTCATAACATTGTCATTTAATTTAAACAAACATACCTTTGGTCGTTAACTTATCTATTCGTTCTATTGCCATTATTTATTTTAATCTTTTCCTGATACTTGGCTACAGGCGACCGTCACCAGACCCTTGCTTTTTCTATTTGGTAAGGACGTTCAACAGTCTCAGAAATTGTGAAAAAAGTGTGCCAGACGATAAGGACTGTTCTACAGCCCAAGTATTTACCTACTCCAACAGAGATGTGGAAGAAATCTGAAGAAGGATTTCTGGAACCTTGGGGCTTTCCGAACTACCGTGGAAGCATAGACGGAAAGCATATCAGGTTAAAATGACCGAAGGATAGTGGATCCCAGTTCTTCTGTTACAAACAATTCTTTTTACTAGTTCTAGTTCTCCTGGCGATCGTTGATCCATACTACAAGTTTACAGTAGTTGATATTGGAAGTTATGGACATTAAATTTTTGAGAATTCAACTTCCTATCAAGAGTATATCGAGGGCAAAAATATTCTACCTCCAAAGTCACTTACCAGGTACAGACATCCCTGTTCCTCGTGTTTTCATTGGTGGTGAAGGTTTTGCACTTCAGACTTATTTACTGAGACCATATCCAAAACCTACAGTAATCAACAATGCAAAGAACAGGGTGTCTACGACCTGGGAGATCCGGGAAAAACCCAGGAATTTTTTCATCCGGAAGAAATCCGGGATAAACCCGGGAATTTTTTTTTAATTCCGGGAATTTTTCATTGTTTTTGTTCTCAGTTAAATTTTTGTAATTTTGACTGGTAAGAACCAAAACTCTAACAAAGGATATTACTATATCCTGCTACTGCAGAATAGTACATCTACATCTACATCTACATTGATGCTCCGCAAGCCACCCAACAGTGTGTGGCGGAGGGCACTGTACGTGCCACTGTCATTACCTCCCTTTCCTGTTCCAGTCGCGTATGGTTCGCGGGAAGAACGACTGTCTGAAAGCCTCCGTGCGCGCTCTAATCTCTCTAATTTTACATTCGTGATCTCCTCGGGAGGTATAAGTAGGGGGAAGCAATATATTCGATACCTCATCCAGAAACGCACCCTCTCGAAACCTGGCGAGCAAGCTACACCGCGATGCAGAGCGCCTCTCTTGCAGAGTCTGCCATTTGAGTTTATTAAACATCTCCGTAACGCTATCACGGTTACCAAATAACCCTGTGACGAAACGCGCCGCTCTTCTTTGGATCTTCTCTATCTCCTCCGTCAGACCGATCTGGTACGGATCCCACACTGATGAGCAATACTCAAGTATAGGTCGAACGAGTGTTTTGTAAGCCACCTCCTTTGTTGATGGACTACATTTTCTAAGCACTCTCCCAATGAATCTCAACCTGGTACCCGCCTTACCAACAATTAATTTTATATGATCATTCCACTTCAAATCGTTCCGCACGCATACTCCCAGATATTTTACAGAAGTAACTGCTACCAGTGTTTGTTCCGCTATCATATAATCATACAATAAAGGATCCTTCTTTCTATGTATTCGCAATACATTACATTTGTCTATGTTAAGGGTCAGTTGCCACTCCCTGCACCAAGTGCCTATCCGCTGCAGATCTTCCTGCATTTCGCTACAATTTTCTAATGCTGCAACTTCTCTGTATACTACAGCATCATCCGCGAAAAGCCGCATGGAACTTCCGACACTATCTACTAGGTCATTTATATATATTGTGAAAAAGCAATGGTGCCATAACACTCCCCTGTGGCACGCCAGAGGTTACTTTAACGTCTGTAGACGTCTCTCCATTGATAACAACATGCTGTGTTCTGTTTGCTAAAAACTCTTCAATCTAGCCACACAGCTGGTCTGATATTCCGTAGGCTCTTACTTTGTTTATCAGGCGACAGTGCGGAACTGTAGCAAACGCCTTCCGGAAGTCAAGAAAAATAGCATCTACCTGGGAGCCTGTATCTAATATTTTCTGGGTCTCATGAACAAATAAAGCGAGTTGGGTCTCACACGATCGCTGTTTCCGGAATCCATGTTGATTCCTACATAGTAGATTCTGGGTTTCCAGAAATGACATGCTACGCGAGCGAAAAACATGTTCTAAAATTCTACAACAGATCGACGTCAGAGATATAGGTCTATAGTTTTGCGCATCTGCTCGACGACCCTTCTTGAACACGGGGACTATCTGTGCTCTTTTCCAATCATTTGGAACCCTCCGTTCCTCTAGAGACTTGCGGTACACGGCTGTTAGAAGGGGGGCAAGTTCTTTCGCGTACTCTGTGTAGAATCGAATTGGTATCCCGTTAGGTCCAGTGGACTTTCCTCTATTGAGTGATTCCAGTTGCTTTTCTATTCCTTGGACAGTTATTTCGATGTCAGCCATTTTTTCGTTTGTGCGAGGATTTAGAGAAGGAACTGCAGTGCGGTCTTCCTCTGTGAAACAACTTTGGAAAAAGGTGTTTAGTATTTCAGCTTTACGCGTGTCATCCTCTGTTTCAATGCCATCATCATCCCGTAGTGTCTGGATATGCTGTTTCGAGCCACTTACTGATTTAACGTAAGACCAGAACTTCCTAGGATTTTCTGTCAAGTCGGTACATAGAATTTTACTTTCGAATTCAATGAACGCTTCACGCATAGCCCTCCTTACGCTAACTTTGACATCGTTTAGCTTCTGTTTGTCTGAGAGGTTTTGGCTGCGTTTAAACTTGGAGTGGAGCTCTCTTTGCTTTCGCAGTAGTTTCCTAACTTTGTTGTTGTACCACGGTGGGTTTTTCCCGTCCCTCACAGTTTTACTCGACACGTACCTGTCTAAAACGCATTTTACGATCGCCTTGAACTTTTTCCATAAACACCCAACATTGTGAGTGTCTGAACAGAAATTTTCGTTTTGATCTGTTAGGTACCCTGAAATCTGCCTTCTATTACTCTTGCTAAACAGATAAACCTTCCTCCCTTTCTTTATGTTCCTATTAACTTCCATATTCAGGGATGCTGCAACGGCTTTATGATCACTGATTCCCTGTTCTGTACATACAGAGTCGAAAAGTTCGGGTCTGTTTGTTATCAGTAGGTCCAAGATGTTATTTCCACGAGTCGGTTCTCTGTTTAATTGCTCGAGGTAATTTTCGGATAGTGCACTCAGTATAATGTCACTCGATGCTCTGTCCCTACCACCCGTCCTAAACATCTGAGTGTCCCAGTCTATATCTGGTAAATTGAAATCTCCACCTAAGACGATAACATGCTGAGAAAATTTATGTGAAATGCATTCCAAATTTTCTCTCAGTTGTTCTGCCACTAATGCTGCTGAGTCGGGAGGTCGGTAAAAGGAGCCAATCATTAACCTAGTTCGGTTGTTTAGTGTAACCTCCACCCATAATAATTCACAGGAACTATCCACTTCTACTTCACTACAGGATAAACTACTACTAACAGCGATGAACACTCCACCACCGGTTGCATGCAATCTATCCTTTCTAAACACCGTCTGTACCTTTGTAAAAATTTCGGCAGAATTTATCTCTGGCTTAAGCCAGCTTTCTGTACCTATAACGATTTCAGCTTCGGTGCTTTCTATCAGCGCTTGAAGTTCCGGTACTTTACCAACGCAGCTTCGACAGTTGACAATTACAATACCGATTGCTGCTTGGTCCCCGCCTGTCCTGACTTTGCCCCGCACCCGTTGAGGCTGTTGCCCTTTCTGTATTTGCCCAAGGCCATCTAACCTAAAAAACCGCCCAGCCCACGCCACACAACCCCTGCTACCCGTGTAGCCGCTTGTTGCGTGTAGTGGACTCCTGACCTATCCAGCGGAACCCGAAACCCCACCACCCTATGGCGCAAGTCGAGGAATCTGCAGCCCACACGGTCGCAGAACCGTCTCAGCCTCTGATTCAGACCCTCCACTCGGCTCTGTACCAAAGGTCCGCAGTCAGTCCTGTCGACGATGCTGCAGATGGTGAGCTCTGCTTTCATCCCGCTAGCGAGACTGGCAGTCTTCACCAAATCAGATAGCCGCCGGAAGCCAGAGAGGATTTCCTCCGATCCATAGCGACACACATCATTGGTGCCGACATGAGCGACCACCTGCAGATGGGTGCACCCTGTACCATTCATGGCATCCGGAAGGACTCTTTCCACATCTGGAATGACTCCCCCCCGGGATGCACACGGAGTGCACATTGGTTTTCTTCCCCTCTCTTGCTGCCATTTCCCTAAGGGGCCCCATTACGCGCCTGACGCTGGAGCTCCCAACTACCAGTAAGCCCACCCTCTGCAACTGCCCGGATCTTGCAGACTGAGGGGCAACCTCTGGAACAGGACAAGCAGCCATGTCAGGCCGAAGATCAGTATCAGCCTGAGACAGAGCCTGAAACCGGTTCGTCAGACAAACTGGAGAGGCTTTCCGTTCAGCCCTCCGGAATGTCTTTCGCCCCCTGCCACACCTTGAAACGACCTCCCACTCTACCACAGGTGAGGGATCAGCCTCAATGCGGGCAGTATCCCGGACAACCACAGTCGTAGTCCGATCAGGGGATGCGTGGGACGAGCTGGCCGTCCCCGACAAACCCCCATCCGGACCCCCACAGTGATGCCCATTGGCAACAGCCTCAAGCTGTGTGACCGAAGCCAACACTGCCTGAAGCTGGGAGCGAAGGGATGCCAACTCAGCCTGCATCCGAACACAGCAGTTGCAGTCCCTATCCAATAAAACATGAATGAGAGAAAAAACTGAAATAAAACTTAAATTGCAAAGGAAATGCGCCAAATACAGCAACTAAACACAGTGCTCATACAAGCGTTTATGAGTGGGATCATGCACATGCGCAGTATCTTCTTCCACTTGTGGCTACAGAAACGTGGCTGTTGGCTGTGTAAGCAGTCCAAGCAAAAAAAAGGGGGGGGGGGGGGGGGCTGGTAGGTGCTACCAGGAAAAATTTTACTGACGCGCCCAAGCTGCCAGATTGTGCTGCAGCCCTGGATTTTGGTGTGTGTGTGTTTTTTTTTTTTTTTTTTTTTTTTTTCCTTGAGGAAAAAAACTTGTTTCACAAAGCACTTAGCATCCAGCGCACGTTGGTCTATTGAGTATTCGTATGACTTTGAAATGTGTCTGTCGGTTTTTGAACATCGTTGAACACATTCTAAGTTGATTTCTGAATGAATCATAAGTTGATTTGTGAATGTCTGCGTAGTGTATGTGATGTATCTGTCAGTGGAATCCTCGTCACATCTAGAAATAAACTTTCCTGCAGACAAAAGGGGCTATACGAGCTGAGCAGAGTATAGCCGAATGAAAGAAAGCCAACCACTGTCTGATTATACAGTTGATTGGGTTTGCGGATGATGAGCGTTGTTATGATTACCAGCGAAATCCATAGATTCAGACTACCAGAGTTCGAATAAACGACTAACAGGAATAACATGTAAAAAAAAGTACGTATCCTCTTCTCGGTGTATCCAAGAAAATGAAATTATGACAGAAAATTTTTGGCCAGATCGATATACTAGCAAGGGCCAGTTGTACAGTCTCCGGCTAGCAGCCGCTTTAAGCTCTATTCTGGAAGTAGCGCGGAAAACGTGTTGTACAAACACATAATAACGCCTAACCAGAGAATAATCGTGGGGTAACTAAACTGGTGATTGTGGTAGGGTTAGTAAAGTTAACTGGCGAATAAGCTGTGACATTGGCAGGAATAGATACAGAATTAGTGATGACAACATTGTTTGTTAGAATGAGGAAGGAGAAGAAACGGTGACACCACTTAAGTTATGGAAGAATATGACGATTCCAAATTTATATAAAAATTTCGCACTACTACTTTTCGATATGCTTGAGAAACTGGAGCATATGAATGAAGTGTAAAACTATTTCCTAATGTAAATCTTTATGCTTGTAGTAGGCCTAATAGGCTTTTGATATTGGTACTTAGTGAATTATATTCTGCCGTGTTATAAAAATGACCATTTCTGCCAAAACAGTCTGGTTTATTTGGCGTGTGTTAAAATTGCTGCAGTATTATAAAGGCCTATTTTGTTTTATCTCGCAGACAGTGACAAAATACAGGTAATCAGGTCGAGAAGCCACGCCAGTCTTGGACCTATTTGTAATTACAGCTTTTCAGTATTAGACAGCGACATTTCAATTTTTCGTGTAGCAAAACGTTTGACGAACTTTGATGAGGTAACAGATCCTTTTGCAGAAAGGAAAGCACGCCATGTAAAGCTGTAGCAAGATTAGAGAGAGAGAAATTTTAGGAGCTAAGGATTGAAGAAATGTATACTGTCTTGCTTGTCTCTTTTCTTTACTGGTTTTATGTATCCTTTACTTAATTTTGTCACACAAAGGAGCAAGTTGTCAGCTAATAGGGAATAAAGAGTGCAAATTTTCTGAAGAGGTTTTTTTAAAGAAAAAGAGGGGTAGGAAGTCAAACCGGCTGACTGGAAGCAGGAGAGGCACCATAGGACATTTTAATTTCCACTGTCCTGAATATAGTTTGATGGCATCCAGTACAAAATATACACGTTTCAATTAACAGACCGAAATACAGTGACATGCGATAGAAGAAAGCTGTGTGAAGAGGTGTAGCGCTGCACTTTGGCACACTTAAGATCAAATAACATGTCTTACAATTCCTCGGACACGTATGTTTTATGTATCAGACTCTTCAGAAAGATGTGCGCTACAAAATGAATATATTTTTGAAAAATCGATTTTTTTTAAATTTTTGACGTCCTGTCTCAAACGCTCGAGAAACGCCACTATCTACTATTGCCCCGGTTCGGAAATATCGTAGATATGGGTGTGATGCGCAGAGCAGTCTGAGTTGCAATAGGAAAGCAGGTAGTCTCCACGTGACCTGTGTTTACATTTAGTGATTTTGCTGTTTCCTCTTTGTCTACTGCACTCACGTCAAATGCAAACAAAATTGATTTCTTTGGCCGGGTACTATCATGTGAATTAAAATACATTCACATAATTACGAAAGGCTAAAACATGTTATGAGTTTCAGATTTTATTTTATTTCCACCTTTCTGACAGTCAAACATTAATTGCCATGCAGAACAATGAAGTTATTTTTATCGGTTTGCTGAAAAAATTTTCTTTTATTAATCTTTTCTGCTGAGGCAGTCAATTTATTTGAAACAAAGGGTTTAATTTCAAACTATTGGCTAGTTTCAACTGTTCGGTGCACTTCAAGTGTACGTTTTCATCTTCTAGCACGTATGTCATTTTGCCATAACAAAGAACCAGACATGATATAACGAAGTACTGGTACCCGAGGAAATTTACATCCCGAAACCACATTGAAAAGCTTAATATCAGGTTGATGCCAACTTCACTGGGAATCTGGGACTCATTTAAAAATCAGCTCTTTGATGACGAGCCATGTAGAAGAATTTATAGCCAAGATCATCACACTTTTATGTTGTTACTAAAAAATTTACTGGCCCATTTGTGTGATATATCTTATAATGTAAAACGTTCATAAAAGACCAACATTATATGTGAAAGCTTAGCTTTTCTTGCAGTGTATTGGCCTTAGAGACCTATATTATATGTGAAAGCTTTGTTTTTCTTGTAGCAACATTATATAAATTAATTTAAACCATTAACTTTTCGTGTTAGTGTGTTTGCGGTACTTAACAGTGATGTTGCTATTGCCTGATTACACCACGTGTCCGAAACTGTGAATATCCGCTGACATCGGCTGGCGAGATCATGTGACATGAGCTATGACTGGCTTACAAATACGCGTGTTTGTCACTGTTAGTAGTAGTTTATCATGTAGTGAAGTAGAAGTGGATAGTTCCTGTGAACTATTATGAGTGGAGGTTACACTCAACAACCGAGCTAGGTTAATAATTGGCTCCTTTTACCGACCTCCCGACTCAGCAGCATTAGTGGCCGAACAACTGAGAGAAAATCTGGAATACATTTCACATAAATTTTCTCAGCATGTTATAGTCTTGGGTGGAGATTTCAATTTACCAGATATAGACTGGGACACTCAGATGTTTAGGACAGGTGGTAAGGACAGAGCATCGAGTGACATTATACTAAGTGCTCTATCCGAAAATTACCTCGAGCAATTAAACAGAGAACCGACTCGTGGAGATAACATCTTGGACCTACTGATAACAAACAGACCCGAACTTTACAACTCTGTAAGCGTAGAACAGGGAACAAGTGATCATAAGGCCGTTGCAGCATCCCTGAATATGGAAGTAAATAGGAATATAAAAAAAGGAGGAAGGTTTATCTGTTTAGCAAGAGTAATAGAGGGCAGATTTCAGACTACCTAACAGATCAAAACGAAAATTTCTGTTCCGACACTGACAATGTTGAGTGTTTATGGAAAAAGTTCAAGGCAGTCGTAAAATGTGTTTTAGACAGGTACGTGTCGAGTAAAACTATGAGGGACGTGAAAAACCCACCGTGGTTCAACAACAAAGTTAGGAAACTACTGCGAAAGCAAAGAGAGCTTCACTACAAGTTTAAATGCAGCCAAAACCTCTCAGGCAAACAGAAGTTAAACGATGTCAAAGTTACCGTAAGGAGGGCTATGCGTGAAGCGTTCAGTGAATTTGAAAGTAAAATTCTATGTACCGACTTGACAGAAAATCCTAGGAAGTTCTGGTCTTACGTTAAATCAGTAAGTGGCTCGAAACAGCATATCCAGACACTCCGGGATGATGATGATGGCGTTGAAACAGCGGATGACACGCGTAAAGCTGAAATACTAAACACCTTTTTCCAAAGCTGTTTCACAGAGGAAGACCGAACTGCAGTTCCTTCTCTAAATTCTTGCACAAACGAAAAAACATCTGGCAACGAAATAAGTGTCCAAGGAATAGAAAAGCAACTGGAATCACTCAACAGAGGAAAGTCCACTGGACCTGACTGGATACCAATTTGATTCTACACAGAGTACGCGAAAGAACTTGCCCCCCTTCTAACAGCCGTGTACCGCAAGTCTCTAGAGGAGCGGAAGGTTCCAAATGATTGGAAAAGAGCACAGGTAGTTCTAGTTTTCAAGAAGGCTCGTCGAGCAGATGCGCAAAACTATAGGCCTATATCTCTGACATCGATCTGTTGTAGAATTTTAGAACGTGTTTTTTTCTCACGTATCATGTCGTTCCTGGAAACCCAGAATCTAATCTGTAGGAATCAACATGGATTCCAGAAACAGCGATTGTGTGAGACCCAACTTGCTTTATTTGTTCGTGAGACCCAGAAAATATTAGATACAGGCTCCCAGGTAGATGCTATTTTCCTTGACTTTCGGAAGGCGTTTGCTACAGTTCCGCACTGTCGCTTGATAAACAAAGTAAGAGCCTACGGAATATCAGACCAGCTGTGTAGCTAGATTGAAGAGCTTTTAGCAAACAGAACACAGCATGTTGTTCTCAATGGAGAGATGTCTACAGACATTAAAGTAACCTCTGGCGTGCCTCAGGGGAGTGTTAGGGGAGCATTGCTTTTCACAATATATATAAATGGCCTAGTAGATAGTGTCGGAAGTTCCATGCGGCTTTTCGCGGATGATGCTGTAGTATACAGAGAAGTTGCAGCATTAGAAAATTATAGCGAAATGCAGGAAGATCTGCAGCGGATAGGCACTTCGTGCAGGGAGTGGCAACTGACCCTTAACACACACAAATGTAATGTATTGCGAATGCATAGAAAGAAGGATCCTTTGTTGTATGAGTATATGATAGCGGAACAAACACTGGTAACAGTTACTTCCGTAAAATATGTGGGAGTATGCGTGCGGAACGATTTGAAGTGGAATGATCATATAAAATTAATTGTTGGTGAGGCGGTTACCAGGTTGAGATTCATTGGGAGATTTCTTAGAAAATGTAGTCCATCAACAAAGGAGGTGGCTTACAAAACACTCGTTCAACCTATACTTGAGTATTGCTCATCAGTGTGGGATCCATACCAGGTCGGGTTGACAGAGGAGATAGAGAAGATCCAAAGAAGAGCGGCGCATTTCGTCACAGGGTTATTTGGTAAGCGTTACGGAGATGTTTAGCAAACTCGAGTGGCAGACGCTGCAAGAGAGGCGCTCTGCATCGCGGTGTAGCCTGCTGTGCAGGTTTCGAGAGGGTGCGTTTCTGGATGAGGTATCTAAGATATTGCTTCCCCCTAATTATACCTCCCGAGGAGATCACGAATGTAAAATTAGACAGATTCGAGCGCGCACGGAGGCTTTCTGGCAGCCGTTCTTCCTGCGAACCATACGCAGCTGGAACCGGAAAGGGAGGTAATGACAGTGGCACGTAAAGTGCCCTCCGCCACACACCGTTGGGTGGCTTGTTTAGTATATATGTAGATGTAGATCACAATCTCGATTTCAATGCTTCTGAAAGTAACATGCAGGGTTTGGTGGAATTCGAATTTACACTTTCGTAATACGAAAATATGTAGCGTAAATGTTACTGCACATCAAACATCTTTCCAAAAAGTGAAAACACAAGGTCCGTCGACAAGTGCAGCAGCAGCAACACTCTTAACTGGTATGCGGTTCTTCTTGTCTCCAGCTGGTGTGGCGAACTCGATGTTCTCGATGATTTCATAGAGTGTTTGTTTAGAACGGCGACGAATTCTCCTGTAAGGTATCGTGACGGCGTTCAATGCAGTTGCCTGTGCAGCAGCAGCAGGAGCAGCAGCGCGAATGAGCCTCTGCGCGGCTTTCACTCGCTTATATAGTATATGCGGTAGCTTGGACTTAGAAGGACAAACAATCTAGAAAATCATCGAGAACATCAAGTTCGCCACAACAGCTGGAGACAAGAAGAACCGCATACCAGTTAAGAGTGTTGCTGCTACTGCACTTGTCGACGGACCTTGTGTTTTCTGTGGTTGCAGACTTGATTTTAGTATTGACATTAGTGATACTTTCTCTCATGGTAATGGTTGGCTCACTATAGCCATTGTACGTGGAGTCTGTATTCACTTGGGTTAAAGGTAAAGGAGTATGTGAATATGTGAAGTTTGTTGGTGACTGTACTTCGTATTTTCACAAATAAATTCATCTTAATGCAAACTGATCTGTAGTGTATTATGTCCGAAAGAACAGATACCATCGGTGACCATGCAGCTCGTTAGAATGAAATTACAATGAAATGAACGCCTGTAAGCAGCTAAGGATGCTCATTTCATTGGAATTTGTAAATGACAACTTATTTGATGCATTATGCTTAAGTGTAAAGGAAATGAAATACCTTTTCATGTACTAGATGATTTCCACTTAGCAAACAGCTTTAGCAGAGAGCAGCATATTCATGGGGATGTAATCAATTTACATTAAGAAAGAGTTAATACATTGTCGTAATGAACTAGATGTAGGATTTCTGTGCAGTGAGATACATTTTGAAGCCACAGGTGTATATCTGGATCATTTAAAAATTGCTATTGTATCTTACGGTATATTGATAACTTTTACTTATGGACCGTCTGACAGCAACTGAATAAAACCCAATTTTAGTGCCATACACGTTTCGCCTTTATTTTCTGCAAGACATCATCAGTGGCCTGGAATATGTACATATGTTTGCTATTTAATTTATATTTTTGTCACTGTACCTATAGGTTATAAACAGTTCTGGTGGTTGGTATTTCCTATTAAGTAGTAATGTTTTGAACTGTACTTACAGGTTGTGTGGACAATTTATTACATATTACGCTCCTGTTGCATTTTTGGTGTTATTCTTCTTCTTATGAATGCCAATTTGCGGTTTTTTCCCCACATTCCACAGACTATGAACTGAACGCTTGTTTCAGTGCAATGTTTTGGTTTCTGTTGCCAACTGTCAAATGTTATTGCCAAAGATCGAATGTTATTGCCAAACTTTCAAGTGTAATTATTGAACTATCTGTGATCTGTTCGTGTATGCATTTGTGTGTGTGTGTGTGTGTGTGTGTGTGTGTGTGTGTGTGTGTGTGTGTGTGTGTGTTTTACGGTGTGTATATACACACCACTTTCCCTACCCTCTGGCTCCTACCCTTGTAACTGCTTCCGGTATAAAACCTGTCCCATGCACCTTCCCACCACAATCTACTCCATTCCTGTAACCCGGAAGGTGTACACGATCAAAGGCAGAGCCACATGTGAAAGCACCCACGTGATTTACCAACTGACCTGCCTTCACTGTGATGCCTTCTATGTGGGAATGACCAGCAACAAACTGTCCATTCGCATGAATGGACACAGGCAGACAGTGTTTGTTGGTAATGAGGATCACCCTGTGGCTAAACATGCCTTGGTGCACGGCCAGCACATCTTGGCACAGTGATACACCGTCTGGGTTATCTGGATACTTCCCACTGACACCAACCTATCAGAACTCTGGAGATGGGAACTTGCCCTTCAATATATCCTCTCTTCCCGTTACCCACCAGGCCTCAACCTCCGCTAATTTCAAGTTGCTGCCCCTCGTACATCACTTGTCACTCAACATCATCTTTGCCTCTGTATTTCCGCCTCGACTAACATCTCTGCCCAAACTCTTTGCCTTTACATATGTCTGCCTGTGTCTGTATATGTGCGGATGGAAACTTGAGACTTTACTAAATTTCTTTCTTAGTCCTCAGTGGAAGAAATATACTATAGTGATTGGTGGTGACATCAATGTCGCATTTGATGTAAACAAAGACGTGCACACTGTAAATGAATTTAAAAACCTGTTACGACAATTCAACTTCATTTTTAAGAACTGCAAACCCACAAGACAGTTCACTTGCCTTGACAACATACTTACAAATGTCAGTAGAGAGTTACTGTCTTCAGATGTAACTGTCTTCGATTCCTTTGACCATGACTCGGTTTGGGTATAAATAGGTACAGATAGCCCTAATATGGACTATAAAGGGTTTATAGAGCCCAAAATAGTCTTCACAAGACCAGTAACACAAGAAAAATTGTCACTCAGTAATTATGACTTGTCACATATGTTCAACAATAATGCCCAGAGCTCTGCCAATACATCGTTCGATAGATTTTTTTCATTCTTTCTTAAATATATTCGAGACCAACTACCCTCAATACAAATGTAAAGTTAACCCTAAAAGTAACAGTAATAGACATAGGGATAAGAATCCATGGTATACTGCTCAACTAGCCAATATGAAAAGGAGGTTGTTGTTGTATAGAGATTCTTACAGACTTCAGAAAACTGATATGGCTAAACAAAGTTACTCAAGAGCACAAAAGGAATGTAAGTATGCTTTAAATGAGGCCAAAAAACAACATAACCTAGTCAGCATTGAGTCATCAAAAAATAAATGCCAAAAAGCATGGACTGTAATAAATTCAGTGGCCAAAAGCAAGCAGAAAGCTGAGGTAGAAATATCAGCAGATGAATTTAATAACTGCTGTATAAAATCTGTTAACCAAATTAGGGAAAGCATTGGGAGGCCGCAAGAAACTGTAGCTGATCTCATTAACTATCATAATGTAGCCTACACCCTGAAAGACAGATTCCTTTTAACAGAGGTTACACCAGATGTTGTTTTAACTATTGTAAATAATTTTAGACCCTCTGATAGTGAAGACATATTTGGCACTTTGTGTAATATGTTTAAAAAGATAATCGGCACATATTATATCCTCTTACTAAATGTATACACAGATGTCTAATTGAAGGAGTATTCCGACATGTATTAAAATTATCCAGGGTAGTGCCCATTTACACGAAAGGAGACAAAAATAGCCCATCTAGCTATCGCCCAATATCTCTGACACCTATTTTATCTAAAGTTTTGAAATCCATCATCAACTCCCAGTTGTGTGATGACATGTCATAACATTATTACTGCAGTACAATTTGGCTTTAGGAAGGGCAAATCCACAATCCTTGCCATTGACTCCCTGATTAAAAGAGTGCTTAGTGCTTATGAAAGAAAAAATTTTGCTCGGGCTACCTTTTGTGAACTTAGCAAAGCCTTCGATTGTGTGGAGCATATTTCACTCCTCAACACACTAGTTTATTATGGAATCACAAACAGTGAAGTTGACAACATCTTCGAATCTTTCGTCAGCAACCGTAAACAAATTGTTTGTATTGGTAAACAGAGTGCGGTGTGCCACAAGGCTCAGTATTAGGACCTCTGCTATTTATACTAATGACAAATGATCTACCATCTTACATAAATACTCACTCCATTCTCTATGCAGATGATACCACATTTTTCAATATCAGGTCCGACATGGGTATGCTGCAAACTGTGGCAAATGACACAATATCACAAGCATCAGTCTGGTTTCTAGGTAAGGGGTTCCTGCTTAATGAGAGTAAAACTCAAAAGATTGTATTTAGTTTAAGAGATCTGTCAGTAGCAGACTTCATAGATAGTGTTAAGTTCTTAGGTATTGCTATAGATAGTAAATTGACTTGGGAGCCACATATTAAATACATTAGCGCAAGGCTGTTTAGTGTGGTGTATTTGTTAAGGAATTTAAAAAACCATGTACCTGCGGCCTTTGTAAGATCGGCCTACTTTGCTTTCTTTTTCAAAGCATTATATCTTATGAGCTTTTAATATGGGGCAATAGCTCACACCTTCAGGACAATTTGGTTCTTCAGAAGAAAGTAATTCGAATTATCACAAACAGCGATAAACTGGCCCACTGCAAACCACTGTTTATCAACTTAAAAATATTAACTTGTATAAAATATTATATAAAATTGTATATTGTATAAAATATTAACTTGTATATTTACACTGCCCTACTGCATATAAAGAGCAACTTATCACAATATCAGCATAGAAGAGATGTACGCTCTCATGGAACCAGAAATAGTAGCCACCTTGACATACCGTACTACAGATATCCAAGTCACTGAACAGCTACGAAGTGGTGGGTATGAAGATGTTTAACAAACTGCCACTACAATGGGTAGAAGCTCCATTAGATTTATTTAAAGACAAATTATTCAGTTGGTTTGCTGCAAATCCTTGCTACTCACTTCAGGAATTTTATGACTGTAAAATGTCATAGTGGTACCGGTTTGGAGAGTACAGCTTGATTTCTTTAACTGAATAATTTATGATGCAATGTTTTCATATTACTCGATTTTAAATATTGTATTTTATGGAAAACCAATAGTGACATATTGATCTTCGTGTATATTTGCTGTATAACTTGTATACATGTAACCTGACTTTGTCAATTGCTTTAATAGCTAAACGACAATAAAATTTCATTAAATTCAATTCAGTTCAATATATCCTACTTTCCCGTAACCCTCCTGGCCTCAACCTCCGTTAGTCACTGTCCTCACCCATCCAGCCTCCTCCCTGTTCCCATTCCAGCATTACACAGCCGTCATTTCACCGCCACACCCAGTCTTTTAATTTCTTTTTATTTCTCTCCTTTCCGCTACTTACCCCCTCCCCCCTCCGCACCTTCTCTCGTGCCCTCCGTCTAAACTGCAACACTTCACTGTCCGCCACTCCCACCATACTATCCCTCCCCCTCCCCGCCCCAACTTCCTCCTTACCCCCACCCGGTCGCCACTCCCATCATGCACTGATGCTGCTGCTTGCAGTGTAGTTTCAGCTCTCTGGGACTGCAGGTGTGTGTGTGTGTGTGTGTGTGTGTGTGTGTGTGTGTGTGTGTGTGTGTGTGTGTACTTACTGCTGACAAAGGCCTTATTGGCCGAAAGCTATACGTGTGTGAATCTTTTTGTTGTGCCTATCGCGACTCAGCATCTCTGCTATATGGTGAGTACCAACTTTCCTTCTCTGGTATTGTTACATTCCATCCTGGATTTTCCATTGTTTGAATATTTGATGTGGGTTGTGCTTCCACAGCACAGTCCATGAACCGTATGTGTTCCCTCCATGGCCATGATCTGTACTGTTTCAAGCTCTGGCCAGTGGTACCTTTTACCATCTTCTTGTGTTTGACGTAGGCAGCTCTCAAGTTCCTCCACTTTGTTTTTAAGGTCTGGGCTGCCAATGTAAAAATGTACCAGTAATGTATTCTTGTGGAATCTATGAAGAAAATCATGATTGGGGCAGATGTCTGAAGTGGAAATAATCACATTCAAAGATATCTCTAATGTTAATGAGATATGAAAATGCCTCTTATGATATGCTACTATTCCCATTCAAATATGAAATTCTCTTTCCGTATGTGGTCCTCTAGTATTGAGTATTCGTCCTGTGACGGTTTTCAATTATTCTAACCAGTAAGTATTTTCTTTGTCATCAAAGATTCCCCCCCCCTCCCCCCCCCCCCCCCCCCCCCCACACACACACACACACACACACACACACACACACACACACACACAAACTGGCAAGTTGACAAAACCAGTACGGTAGAATTTACACCTGAAGTAGAACATTCTACCATTTCATGGCAGTTAAACAAATGGGTATTAAAATATCGAACTATATAAGATATTGTGTGATCCATGTGAACCCTTAACAAGCTGAGCCTGTCATAGCTATGAAGACATACACTGTAGTATCTCATAACGCAGTTAACTGCCGAGCAAGATATGTCGCATTTTCAATAAAGGGCAGTTTCGTTGTTTCTACAATATCACATTTGAGTAACACAATACCTTTAAAGGAAAAATAACCAAGCGACACCTCTGTGAAGCTACATACAATATCCAATTTCTGTGTTATCCATACAAAACTCAGTGGGTAAATACTTTAGTGACTGTAAATGTTAAGCAAACAACAACGTTTTGGATCATTGGCAAAATTATGTGAAATATATTTGTCATAATATCGGAAATATTACTTTAATTTGTATTATGAAAGAGTTGCGTGGAATAGCATCTTGTGTTGTTAGCATTAAAAACAAGCCTGGGAACAACACACGACCTCAAAATATATGACGTGGGGAGGGACAATGAATTTTCGTTTAAATGGAACACACTTACCATACATCAAGACCGATTTTAACGAAGGTGACGGTTCTTTTCTCTTTACACTTTCTATGTGTAGTTTTCCATTTTGATGGTGTTGTTGCTTACGTACTTGCAGATGCTTTAAGTTGTAATATACATGAGATGAATCCAGTACTTAATAATATACTTTGCTACATTTTTGCTTCTGTGGAACTTAAAATTTTGCAAAAATATTTACCATTTTGATCCAGTTTAGCAGCTATATCCCTCCAAGTTTCAGTCTTCTTCAGAATGTTCTTGTAATCAGCATCGCATGTATCATACAAAAAGTTGTTTTCTCTCACCTCCTCTATAAGTCTTTCTGTGTCCATGATGTGTGCACTACAAGCTGTAAGACAAAACTGTCTCTCGCCGCTGCTTCCAGTGTGACAACAGAGCAGTCGAATGCACCAACAGAGGCAAGCAGCCAGCTTGTGGCGAATCTGTAATCTGTGACAACACGGTGGCGGCCGGTGCGTCAGGCCGGTTGCCGGTGCATCAGAGCCGCACGCTGTGTGACCGCTGCCATACTATAACGAGCAATTCAACAGTGTGGCCTGCCAGCTGCGGTACAAGGCCACAGGCCGGACGGCCAGGCCGCATACTGTCTGGCCAGGCCTTTAAATCAGAAATAGGCCATTTTCAACAGATACGTGATCAGTTTACTTCTAATATATTGTTATTGCTATAGTTGAACTGTAGTTGAAGATTAAGGTACATTCACATCGAAAACCAACTCCAACAAACAAGAACATAAAACTGTTGTGAGTTTGGCAAACTTGCAACTGTTGTTAGTTTGGCAAACTTGCAACTGTTGTGAGTTTGGCAAACTTGCAACTGTTGTTAGTTTGGCAAACTTGCAACTGTTGTGAGTTTGGCAAACTTGCAACTGTTGTTAGTTTGGCAAACTTGCAACTGTTGTTGGTTTGGCAAACTTGCAACTGTTGTTGGTTTGGCAAACTTGCAACTGTTGTTGGTTTGGCAAACTTGCAACTGTTGTTGGTTTGGCAAACTTGCAACTGTTGTTGGTTTGGCAAACTTGCAACTGTTGTTGGTTTGGCAAACTTGCAACTGTTGTTGGTTTGGCAAACTTGCAGCTGTTGTTGGTTTGGCAAACTTGCAGCTGTTGTTGGTTTGGCAAACTTGCAGCTGTTGTTGGTTTGGCAAACTTGCAGCTGTTGTTGGTTTGGCAAACTTGCAGCTGTTGTTGGTTTGGCAAACTTGCAGCTGTTGTTGGTTTGGCAAACTTGCAGCTGTTGTTGGTTTGGCAAACTTGCAGCTGTTGTTGGTTTGGCAAACTTGCAGCTGTTGTTGGTTTGGCAAACTTGCAGCTGTTGTTGGTTTGGCAAACTTGCAGCTGTTGTTGGTTTGGCAAACTTGCAGCTGTTGTTGGTTTGGCAAACTTGCAACTGTTGTTGGTTTGGCAAACTTGCAACTGTTGTTGGTTTGGCAAACTTGCAACTGTTGTTGGTTTGGCAAACTTGCAACTGTTGTTGGTTTGGCAAACTTGCAACTGTTGTTGGTTTGGCAAACTTGCAACTGTTGTTGGTTTGGCAAACTTGCAACTGTTGTTGGTTTGGCAAACTTGCAACTGTTGTTGGTTTGGCAAACTTGCAACTGTTGTTGGTTTGGCAAACTTGCAACTGTTGTTGGTTTGGCAAACTTGCAACTGTTGTTGGTTTGGCAAACTTGCAACTGTTGTTGGTTTGGCAAACTTGCAACTGTTGTTGGTTTGGCAAACTTGCAACTGTTGTTGGTTTGGCAAACTTGCAACTGTTGTTGGTTTGGCAAACTTGCAACTGTTGTTGGTTTGGCAAACTTGCAACTGTTGTTGGTTTGGCAAACTTGCAACTGTTGTTGGTTTGGCAAACTTGCAACTGTTGTTGGTTTGGCAAACTTGCAACTGTTGTTGGTTTGGCAAACTTGCAACTGTTGTTAGTTTGGCAAACTTGCAACTGTTGTTAGTTTGGCAAACTTGCAACTGTTGTTAGTTTGGCAAACTTGCAACTGTTGTTAGTTTGGCAAACTTGCAACTGTTGTTAGTTTGGCAAACTTGCAACTGTTGTTAGTTTGGCAAACTTGCAACTGTTGTTAGTTTGGCAAACTTGCAACTGTTGTTAGTTTGGCAAACTTGCAACTGTTGTTAGTTTGGCAAACTTTCAACTGTTGAAAAATGTTGACAACAGTTTCAAACTCGTGTAAACACACATTTGGGTTTTTATTTTTTGTTACACAAAAATGGAACTGGATTCTGATTGTGAAGATTTGCCATTTGTTATGGTGGGCGTTGATGCTTTTGCTCTTTCAGAGTACAAGATGAAACCATACCCAGGATGGTAAGAGAGAGGCAGCCAGGAAAGAATGTTTAATTACCGAATATCTCACACTAAAAGAATTGTGGAGAATTTTTTTGGAATATTGTGAGCAGTTTTTCGGTGTCTTAGAACGACTGTGCACTTAAGTCCTGAAAAAGCAACATTAGTGACTTCTGCAACTGTGTCTTTTCACAGTTTTCTTAGGCGAATTAAAGAAACTGCCGTAGTTTACTCACCACCTGGCAGTTTTGATGTGGAAGATCCAGAAACAGGCAGGGTTTTGGGATGGCAGTTGAAGGGTGCCTCCGCAAAATAAATGTTTTCAGAGAAAGGGAGGCAACGCAGGAAGAACCACAATGAGTATACAGGATGAATTTGCAATCTACTTTGTATCGGTTGTTGGTAAAATGAAATGGCAAGAGAAATATGAATAATTAAATACCGAGAGAAAAGACCAATGTAATTAAAAACTTCTGAACATAACCCTTATAGCTTTACTTAATAACAATGTAAGCCATTAGTTTGGAAACTACTTTGTATCACATGTTGACAAAATGGTATGACAAGAGAAATAAATAAATTTGCGGCAAAAATACAGTTCTAATTACAAAATTTCTGACCAAAAGTCTTGCAGCTTCAGTTACACTAGTGAATGACATTTTATTTATGACTGTAAATATTTGTCTCCCTACCTTGTTCACGCCTTCCAAATACTTCATATGTTTGTAAAATACCCTTTCTCAGAATGTAGATCTCAGTTGTCCCAGACCCACTTTTAGCTTTGACCATTTTACAGTGCTCACAATTGTACTGTTTTTTCATATTTATCCATTTCCTTTCACACTCCACAAGTGGTACACCAATTTTTTCTGAAACTTCTTTCAACAAATCTTTCCTTTTATAACTGTCTTTATATGCGGAATCAGAAGGATGCTACAGAGGTTCCCTCATTTCAGTTTCTAACAAAAGCTGAATTGTTTGATCTGCTGACGACTCGTGAATTGCCATTGTCGAAAGAAACACAGCAGGCAACGCGACATATGCGCATGCATGAGTCAGACAACTCTGCTGTGTTTTTGCTCACTGACCATTAACTACGAACTCGAGACAAAACTTCCCTCAACTAGTTGTTCAGATTCGTGACTCCAAACAGCTGTTGACAACAGTTGAAAACATAGTCAAACTTGAAGTTGAAAACAGTTGTCAGTCGAGTTTGTTGGAGTTGGTTTTCACTGTGAAGGTACCTTTAGTGGAAACAAGAATCACAAAGGCAGATGTGAGTATAGTTTTATAAGGTTCGGTGTTGTTCGTTGCAGCAATTATGCTGAAATAAAGACTGGGTGGCTAGCTATAGTAACGGATAACTGCATCAAACCAAATCAAAGTAATATCAATAAAAAAACACTCAAAACTCAGTAACCATTCAAACTGAGTGTTGAGAGGTTTTTTATTGTTATATACAATGTCTCTGAGCTGTGGTTGCCCTCCACAGAAAGTTGGTCTAATCAAAGTTAAAGGAACATAGTTTGTGAACAAAGAATGGTGTATGTTTTTTTCACTGCTAGTGAACATAGTCATTATCTGTAAATATGCAACACCGAAAGGGTGGACTGTGCCTTAAGGTTTTCAAACGAATCCAGAAGTGGCCAATGGTGAACCTGGATGGGTCCTGTTCCCCCACAACAACCTTTGTGCTCAGAGAGAGAGGAAAAAAGTGTGTGGTGGGAATCCCAGATATATACTGTTTCGCACTCACATTATGTCCTAAACGTGGTTTCACATAACTTCATTGTATTTTGAAAAGTGAAATAAATTATCCATTGGTATATTTTGAGTTCCCGTAAGTAACTGTGTTCGTAAGAAACATTCCTAAACACTTTGTATTTTATGTTTTTACTAATTTTGTACCTTCTAATGTAGGTAATGGCTTAAAAATGTACACAGGGATTCAGAACTAGTCACAAAAAATTATGAAAGTGTGATGGAAACCTTAATAAATAATAAAAATTCCGTAGAAGTTCCAATGAATGTAATCCACAATGTAAAGGACCTTTTATTCTACATTGTTGCTATCGCCATCACCTTAAATCAATAAATAAATAACATATGCTGGAAACACACATTATCAGACCTTCATAACATTCTTTTAGGAAATGTACTGTTTCATAACTTGGATAATTCTTTGAGAATTTATTTGGAAAACTTGAGTATTTGCATTACTTTCTCAAGACTCTTCAGAACGACCCTGTGCATTTCCAGATTTGTTTGCATGTAGTCATATTGATATGGGAAAAAAAGGATTTCAAGTATATAGACCTGTTTGCTGTCAAAAGAAATTTTGGTTTTAGGAGGAGTCCGAAAGTGACATGTCACAATCTGAAACGGACGCTTTGAAGGAAATAGATGATTTCCTCGATGAAGCTCTTGGAGATTCATCAGACTCGGAGGGTCCAACACCACCAAAAAGAACAAGAGAGCACAGCCTTTCTCCTCAGGTATGGATTCAGATAAATGTGACATTTCTTGCTGGAAAAAAAATCTTTGTTTTGTTCATGTCAAAACATAAAAGCAATCAGATAAGTTGTGAGATACTTAAAAACTTAAATTGAAGAAATTTTCAAATAATTTCATTGTTCGTAGCCATTACTGGTTCCAAACACAGTGTTAATCAAATTGCTGCAATATATCATATTTGCCCAGTGTAATGTAACCCTGAATGTAGTTTTATTTTAAGCGAAGTATTGTTAATAAGAATTACAAACTGTTTTATTTGTATATGATATCTGAGAGAAAAGTGAACATCAAGCCTTTTCTAGACTTACCCCATTTATTGATTTGACCAATAAGAGTCAAGAAAAGAGATAATTAACTTCTGCTGCCACAAATATTTGACTGTGGCTTCTTTTTTTTTTTTAAATGTGTCACAAATTAAGAGATTCCGTCCTAACAGCGCAGCTTATATTGCTGTGACTGGAAGAAATAGCAATCATACTTACACTCATAGGTGGGGAGGGGGGGTTGAAAACAGTGGCTGTTGTTGCCTTTTTGAGGGGTAATATATTGTCGTCTTCAACTACTTATCGTGCACTTTTTAAATAGAAATAAGTAATAAATTCGTTTCTGAAGTTTTAAACAGAGATACAGATGATTACTAGGTTGAACATAGGCGTGACAATATTAAATAGCATACTGCAGCTGCAATGGTTTATAGTTTAACTGTTGAAAATTCATTGTCTCTTGTAAACACACATTAATTTGTAAAGTGGTGAAAACAACTGCACACTTGATACTACGTAAATATCTGATAGTGGTTAGCGAAAACATTATATAAGAAGTAATAAATCAAAACAGTTGGAGAACACTGTGCTCACAGATCAAAGTTAAGTCTAAATTCCATATAGGCATGTACAAGGGTTGGAACTTAAATAGTGGCAACTGTTTATACACAACCAATAGAAAAGAGTTGCATGTTTGTACCTGTTACTGTCCTTCAAAGTAGTCACCAGTCTTGTGTAGATTTGGAAGGCGTAGTATACTGTTAGCAGAGCCTGTTCTGTTGATGGTGTGAATGGAGTGGACTAAAGTTATGGTGATTCACGTGTATGACTGTGATTGTGTTATCCTAATGCATTACGTTCCTCCACAGCAGACCGTCGGTGCACAGTATTACTGTTGGTTTTTGGAGCATCACCTGCGACCAGCTTTGCGAAAGAAGTGGTGACACTTTCTGCGTAAACCACCAATCATTTGGCATGACAATGTGCAGGTGCATACAGTGCAGACTGTGGCTGCTCTGTTCAGTCGATGGGACTGGGAAGTACTGTACCATCCACTGTACTCCCCGGCCTTAAGTCCTTCTGACTTTGATTTGATTCCGAAGATGAAGAAACCACTTCGTGGCATTCGCTTCAGAGCTGTTCCAGAGATCGACAGACAGTAGATTGCTCCATTCGCACCATCAACAGAACATGCTCTGCTAACGGTATACTGTGCCTTCCATGTTGCTGGCAACAGGTTCTCCACAACGTTAAAGCCTACTTTGAAGGAGAGTAACAGATGCAAACATATAACTCTTTTGTATCGGTTGTGAATAAATAGTTGCCACTATTTAAGTTCCAACCCTCATAATAAGGTTTTACCGATGCAGTGCAACAAGTAAAATGTCAGTTAGTGGCAGAAGATATTAAAAGTCCTTCACTGGTGTACTGAACTGAAATCCAGACTGAGTGCACAAATTCAGAGTGCAAAACAACTTCACATGCAAAAATACAAGATCTGCTGAACTGCAAGTAGAAATAAATCAGTTTTGACTAATGCAGAATAATTCTTTAAGTCCCAGTGAAATAGCGTTAAATATTGCAACTGCCAACACAAAAAAATTTCTATCAATGAAAACGTTCACAGCTGGATCATTGCTCAGACCAGTGTAGATGCTGCTTCTACTAACTTGTACCAAATTGTGTCTCTCTGCAAAATGGCCGTCACCCTTTCAAGGCCTTGAACCTCCCGTTCATGGGAAATCGTGCATCTCCATCACTTAATGACTTTGTACATTCTCCAACCTGATTCACAACTGTTTTCTACATAAGTAATATCCAAAATCTGATTGCACCATTAGCTGTGCGCTAAAATTCTAATCAATATAATGGAAGGAAACATTCCACGTGGGAAAAATTATATATAAAAACAAAGATGAAGTGACTTACCGAACAAAAGTGCTGGCAGGTCGATATACACACAAACAAACACAAACACACACACAAAATTCAAGCTTTCGCAACAAACTGTTGCCTCATCAGGAAAGAGGGAAGGAGAGGGGAAGACGAAAGGAAGTGGGTTTTAAGGGAGAGGGTAAGGAGTCATTCCAATCCCGGGAGCGGAAAGACTTACCTTAGGGGGAAAAAAGGACAGGTATACACTCGCACACACGCACATATCCATCCACACATACAGACACAAGCAGACATATTTAAAGACTTTAAGAAGTCTTTAAATATGTCTGCTTGTGTCTGTATGTGTGGATGGATATGTGCGTGTGTGCGAGTGTATACCTGTCCTTTTTTCCCCCTAAGGTAAGTCTTTCCGCTCCCGGGATTGGAATGACTCCTTACCCTCTCCCTTAAAACCCACTTCCTTTCGTCTTCCCCTCTCCTTCCCTCTTTCCTGATGAGGCAACAGTTTGTTGCGAAAGCTTGAATTTTGTGTGTGTGTTTGTGTTTGTTTGTGTGTCTATCGACCTGCCAGCACTTTTGTTCGGTAAGTCACCTCATCTTTGTTTTTATATAAAATTCTAATCAACTTACACATAATTTTATGTGCAGTAGTTCAGCCAAAATTTAAAGTCAGACAAATGCAAAGTTATGTTGCACTGCCAAAAATTAGTTCCCACTCTCTGTGCCGTCAGTTATTAGAATAAATATGGATATGTCACCACTTTATTGGATTTTCCCTCCTTTCCACTGCACTGTTCAGAAATACTGTGTGTGTGTGTGTGTGTGGGGGGGGGGGGGGGGGGGGGGGTGTCCATTAAGTACGCTACAAAACATACGAGGAATCCAGTCAACGTGCATCATGGATACCTACAATCTGAGTGCTTGATCTCTTTAACTTCAGTAATATAAAAGTTATTGAAGGTACGCTTGATTTCAGTTACAAAAATCTTCTTGGTGCTATATCTTCTCACATATGTTAATAAAAATTATATCTGCGTACTGGCAGGCTCTTGTTGCTCTTCTCTTTTATTTAGCTTAACGTCCTTCACTGTATCTATTATTATGCGAACAATATAGAAAAAACCCTCTGAGCATGTTAGCAAAAGAGATATCATGTCTGTTGGTTTGAATGTGACATTTCCACGTTGCTCAGCCGCCACTGACCAGCTGCGCAGCACAGGGAGTGGCCACACTTGCACGTCTTCAGGCCTACCCAGAGACCTGCTCGTCCAAAGTCCACGTCGTGCAGCTCGGGACCAAAACCAATCCCCCTTGCTCAAATATAGCCTGTCTTGTCTCAGTTGTCACAAATATTTGGCTGTTTCTTCCGGATATGTTCGGGTTTCTTAGTTTGTAATTCATGATGGGGCCTAAGAAAGCTGTTTTCTTTCTGAGTACATAGCAGATTTCACATTTATATTGACCTGAGAATGTGACAATATTTCTGTCTATTGCTTCCAGACACACTGTCTGCCCATTGCTCTCTCATTGACTGCATACAGCCAGCAGCTGACACACCCCCATTTGTTCTCATCATTTCTCATGGTAAGCATAAACAACATTGCTGAACAAACATACAACTACATTGCTGGCCACTGTCTAGACTTTTACAGTCTCTTACAGAAACGTATATTCTTTTTGAATGTTTGTCCAATTTTAAAACCAATTCAATTCTGACTACAATTGGATTTTAGGGAAACTGCTGGTTAAATGTGGTTAGATGTTCATAAAGATCTAGGGTATGCAGTATGCATTCCCATGGTTGCCAGCAAAACAAAATTTGCCTCTCACTTACCACTCACCTCCCTACATTCATTATAGTTCTCAACCACACTAGTGTCGCTGTTCCCGCCAACCCTATCACATTCTTCGAAATAAATAATGCTGTGTTTGAGCTTGACTCAGATTGCTCCAGCAGTTTTAGTCCCAGCTCAAGGAATCTTGGGTTCTGGTCAATCTTACAATTGTCCCACAATGCAGTGACTTCGGCTAGTACTATATCTGTGATTTATCTAGGGTTTTTAATATACTATGGTTTTTAATAATATAAAGAACTGTGAAAAATGTATTGCAGTGTCTTATTCAGTGCAGCTTTAATGTAACAGCTTTAACTAGTAAATGAATAAGAGACTGCAGTCACTGTTCAGTCAAATTCTTGAGTTTTTGCTCATCCCACAATCTAGTGACGACTGTTCGTTCTATCGTGGCAATGGGTCTAGTGACTGTAATTTATTCTCATGATAGCTACTACAGTCTGGTTTGTATTTTAGGAATTAAATACTTAACTTTCTTTCTTTTATGTTGAGACGTTACCATCTAGTTTTCAAGTTAACTAAAAGATGGTAGAATTTTACCCATTATTCTAAAATGTGAACTAGGATTGAAATGTTTATTTGAATCCCACTTGGTAAATCATTACAGTCTCTCATAACCAAATATAATGTTGCACCAGCTTCATAGTCACTTAATATATGTTGAAAGGCAACATTTTTTCCTTTTGATTGTTAGTTTTACTTAAAAATCAACTTGAATATTTATATATTGCTAGGTGCTGGTAATGTATGAGAACTCTTATTGAAAAGTCGTGCAAATACAACCAGGGTTTATATAAGGTGGGATTCAATGATAATTCCTCCTGTGTTTCATTAAATTGTCAATTTTTAAGATGCTCTATCGTACAGTGTTGCGGCTAGTTCATAGTTGTCAGTACATCCCTTTTACTCCTGCCACATTATTCAAATGTCACATGACAATTCGAGCATATTAAATACTGTATCAAACACTGTGGTATATCAGGAAATCTTGAGCCCATTTGAATAGGAGTATCATTTGTCTAACCCCAAAAATAAATCTGCCACATCAATTGCCAAAGCTTCATCTATAAGTGTGTGTGTGTGTGTGTGTGTGTGTGTGTGTGTGTGTGTGTGTGTGTGTGTGTGTGTGTGTGTGTGTGTGTGTCGAGGGGAGGGATAGCAGGAATTATAAAATGCTTGACTACTTGTCTCTTCAAGTTGGTAAGAAAAGTTTGGACAGCTCCACCGAATCAATATTACCTCAAATTTTACACTGTGTCAAAATCGACATCTAGTGCAATGATGAGGTATCCAACAGCAATTCCTGTTCTCAGTCATGTGTCAGTGGCAGTTTTTCAGTTGACCCGCAAAGCCACAGCACCTTGCCAGCCCCTCCTATGGCGCAGTTGGAGATGCCTCATCCTCCTCTGACATCATTACGGAGGAGGACACCTGCCAAGGTCCCCCCTCCCAGGATGAAACAGACCATTATTCTACCATCAACCAACGGCTGACAGAGCCACAGGCTGCAGGTGGTAGTAAAAAAATGGTCCTCTTCTGTCCCAGCATTCAAGACAGGAAATTCCTCGCAGAAACTGAAACCTCACTGGGACGAAAAGAAAAAAGTGAAAGTTAAACCAACTGAATTCTACTGGTCTGGTTTATCCGGCCCTCATCCCCACAGAGGTTGAGCCTATCAACACCGGAGAAGAATCGCTTGTTCAGGTGGAAAATGATTGCAGTAAAGTAAATAGTATTGCTTTTTCCCCTTCGCTACTTTCTCAGATCCCAGTCTGATGTTCCTCAATGCAACTGTAATGGTACCATCGCCACCTGGCCAAACTCCGCCAATTAATGGCTACTTATTCTGCAGTTGGTTTGGTACCGAACTAACTACTATTAAAAACTGCAAATCCTATTGTGAGAATTGCATTAACATCTGGAGGAGTCTGCACATTCATACAGTCTGGTTCTTTCCATGACCAGGTGCCACCAACCACTGTGTTAGAAGCTGTGGCCTTTTGCATCTGCTTGTCAGTTACGGTAACAATATGTAATATTTCTCTGCCCCTAAACAGATATTCCACATGACGAGCTAGTGGAACAGCTGCCTCCACCCTTCCTTCTACTGTGGGACTTCAATCATCACAGTTGTTTGTGTTGCAGCAAAACTGCATCTAGCAGGGGTCAAGTAATAGGACAGTTAATTTTGGAATTGGAAGTCCGCCTACCTAACATTGGAGCTGTAACACATTTCAGTGCATCCTATGGAACAAAGTCGGCTATAAATGTTAAAGTCGTAAAACCCAAGTGACTCATGCTAAATCCAGTGGCACACCCATGGCAACCTCTGTGGCAGCATCCAATTCCCTATCACTCTCTTACTCAAACCATCAACCAATGGAACATGCAGTACATTGGTCACTTTGGAAAGCCAACTGGCAAGGTTTTAGTTCCAAAGCAACACTTGAAACCACTCAAGGAGAATATCAAGAGAGTGGTACAATATAATATTAACACTATTATACATGCTGCAGAAGCAACAATACCCTAGTCTTCAGGCTCTTCCTGCTGGATACCTGTGTCATGGTGGTCTGAAGAAATAGTTGTAGCTGTCAGAACACATCAGAGGGCACTTCAACCCAAACATGCTCCTTCTGCAGAACATTTAATAGCCTTCAAGAGACTAAGAGTGAAGACATGCTTTGTAATAAAGAAAAAGAAAGCGGGAGTGTTGGGAAAGGCAAGTACCATCTATGAAAGCCTATAACCCACGGCCTCAAATACGGACTTAACTCTGCCACATTTGCTGTCGCCCACCATCCACAGTACTTCCTGGCAACTCCCTTAATGATGACATCTTTACTGATCCTGTGGTCATTGCTGAATGTTTCATGGCACTCTTCACCAAACTGTCCGCTTGCAGTGACTACCATCCTAATTTCCTGACCCAGAAACGCGTGACGGAGCTACACTTATCTTTCTGTGCACAACCTCTTCATTTGTACAGCGTTCCATTTAGTGAACAGGAGTACTACAGTGCTTTAGCAGAGTGTTGCAACACAGCCCTTGGAACCAGTAAAATCCATAATAAAATCCTTAAACATCTTAACAATGGTAGCATGAAACCTATTCTTGAGTGTGTCAATTGCACAATGAGATACTTCAAATATTTTGAAAATATTATTCTTGTCTTGAAACAGGGAAGAGACCCTCAAATTTTGACTAATTATTGACTTATCTTTTAATAAATGGGGTGCGTAAATTATTTGAAAGGATGGTCAATCAATAATTGTGTTAGTGCGTGGAAGCTAGACAGCATTTATCACAATTTCAAAGTGGCTTTTAGGCATTTGGACCCACAGACTAACCAATTTGTTTGAAATCTTCATTGCACAAACTTTTGGGTGTCGCCAGCACAATTGCTGTGCCCTCCGAGCCACACAAGGCATATGATACCATCTGGTGCCATCACATCAGTGAGTGGGGCTTCCTGTGCTGCTTACCCATTTTTAAGTTGAATTTCCTATCTCTCCGACAGTTTTAGGTCCAGATAGGTTCAAGCCTCAGCAAACAATATGTACAGGGAACTGGGAACCCTCAGAAATCAGTTCTGAGTGTAGCCCTCTTTGCCGTAGAAATTAATTGTATCATGACTACTGTGGGACCACTAGTTTCGCTGTCACTGTATTTGGGAAAAATTTGCATGTATTTACAGTTTTACATCATAGTGCACCAAAAAGCACCAACTTCAGAGAGCCACACAGAAAGTACATAACTGAGCTCTGAATCGTGGATATCAATTTTCTTCCACTAAAAGACATGTCATACACTTTTATTGACTCAGGAATTTGCATCTGTTCGCAAACCTTAACTTTTCTTTGATAACCAGTTACTTGAAATCATTGAAACTTCCAAACTTTTAGGTGTTTTGTGTGTGAATAAGCTGACATTGTTATCACATGTATGTCAGCTAAAGTAAATTGCATGTGGAAACTTAATACCTTCTTATTTAGATTTCTTAGCAGCATCTCCTGGGACACAGACCATATGATTCATCTGCGGTTCTACAAAGCGTTGATTTAATCTTGCCTGGACTACAGATGTGTTGCTTACAAATCAGCTGCACCATAAGTACTGAGCTTGTTAGACTCTTTCCACTGCAGTGGTGTGCAGTTGGCACCTAGACCTTTCTGTTTGAGCCCTGTAGACAATCTCATGGATGGTGGAGGCTGATATCCCACCACTGAGGGTCAGACACCAACAATTCTTGGTGAATTATGCAGTCATAGTCTCTGAGATGTCTACACATGTGTGTTACTTGACTCTGTTTCACAACCAACAGTTCAGACTTTGTATGAATACCCCAAAAATAGGTAGACTAACAGGGATGCAGTTGGAAGCTCTAAGGAAGAACCTTGCAACTATCCCCTCTGGTCTGTGTACATAAAGTTCCTCATGGGCACCTCCCATGCTGTGTACCCAAGTCCTACAATTCCGGTGGACTTCTTTTATGATCGTAAGGAAAATGCTGATTGCACCAATCTCAGATGCCTATTTCGTTTGGTTCTCAACAACTACTAAAATGTGACAAGCATCTACGTGGATGGATCAAAAGTGAATGACAGAGCTGGTTATGCTTTTACACATGCAGTGGGACACGAAAAGTTTCTCTGCTGAGTGGATGTTGTGTATACATTTTAGAGGTGGCCATTATATCACGGGCTGTGCAGTACATTAAAATTCTCGCCGTAAAGAATTTCCTGGTTTGTAGAAGCTCCATATGCTGCTTGCAAGGAATAGCTCTGTGTTGCCCTAGAAACGTTTTGGTCGCTAGCATCCAGACCCGTTACATGATCCCCACAGCTCTGGATACCGAGTCATGTGCATATTCGAGAAATGGACTCATTAAGAAATTAGTTAAAGAAACAACTTCAGGAGACAAAATAACTCAGAGTACCAGGCATAGACCTACATTTACAACTGCAACATCAGGTTTTGCAAACATGGGATATGGAGTGGCAGGCTACCATGATCTTCAAGTTGAAAACAATCAAGGGGACCACCAAGTTGTGATGTTCTTCTCTCCAGGCCTTTCGAAAAAGATGTCATTGTGCTGTGTCAACCGCATAACTACCACTCCAGACTTACTCAAAAGTTCCTTTTGTGTCGAGAGGGCTCCGTTCAATGCAGCTACGGAAGTCATCTCGCAATAGCGCATTTTCTCATAGTGTGTGCCCTTCTGGGCTATCTTGAGATGAGCGCTCAACCTTCGGCCTCACTACCCCAGATACTTGCAGTTGAGATTGCAGCTAAAAAGTTATACATTTCCTTATGAAAAGTGAATTTTATGGTAAAATTTCATGCATCTCAGTGTTTGGTGTCAGGGGTGGAGATTTGGGGGGCGGGGGGGTCTCTCCTTGCAGCATGTGCTCTGAGTGGCCTCCCGCTACTTTCTACATCTGCACTGTCCTGTATTTTTGAATTTTTATGTATGTAATTTATTTATCTAACAGTTTGAGCTACATGACAAACTTGTACATACAGTCTTCATTTTCTTACCTCTCTTTGATAATACTGACTATGACGATCCTACAGGTTTTAGCTGCCTGGGTTTCTTTCTCTTTTTAACCATTTGACTTAAGCTGTGTCAGAAAAGTTTTCCACCATGACGATTAGGTCACAGACTATAGGGCTATCACTTCCCCTTTCTTGTCCCACAGCATTTTGTGAGAGATTCCTGTGCAGCGAGCGATTGATAAGCAAGCTGTCCCTTTAAATTCATAATCATCATCTGTAGGACAACCTGTGTATTTAGTCTATTACACAACATAAAATCATTTACCTCAGCATTAATAGTTAAATCTATAAATGTAACACAACCCTGTACTTTTCAAATGCCAAATTTAGGGAAAAACTTTGTCCCATAATCAGGTAAATATAGTATTAATGAGATGGCCTGATCATTGTTCATTGAGAAATGGTATTGTGAACCCACGAAAAATATTGTGAGGCATCCCTTGAATGACAGTTCTCAGCCTAACATAGTATACAAGACATTCTTACTTCTGTGTTAACAACTCTTAGATTTGTATAGTTCCAGCAATGTTTTGGCATAAAGATGAACATCTTTACTTAATCGTACTGTTTCTGTAATTTTCTGTCTTAGTTAAATTAACATGTGAGTTAATGGTGACTAGTTTAAGACATATTTGTTCTGTTTCAAATCATTACCTTATTAAAATGAGGCAAAAGTAAGAAAATGAACAAGTACATGTGAAACTGATTACCACTATCTTAAATAACTGAGAAAAAAATTAAAGAAATAGTAAAAACTGTTAGGTTATCACCGTATGTAGGCATATCCCTCTACTCAACACACACATCCCTCTGACATGGAAGCATAATCATAATGTCTGAGCCTCGGTAAGATTATAGTGCACTCTTACCTCAGTGGCATCAAATTAGCGTTTACTTAGACAAAACACAGAACTGCTGTGTTACAATGAAAGTCTGAGTGAAGTTTCATAACACTGGCCAATGCTCTCCTCTAGCAAACAGCAGAAGTGCTGCTCTTCATTAGGCACTAGTACCCAGTGAATAAAAATGGTGCAGTGAAGAATCAAAGCTGTGGAGCCCCCAAATTATTTAGAAATTAGCAGACCTACAAGAGAATCTTTGAAAAAATTATATTTTTTCTTTTTTCATTGAAAGAAAATATATGCTGTTGGACAATAATATCCAGTGCGCTAGGCATCGATCACCTGAAATTCATTTTTCCCAGCTACTCGCTTTATGAAACATCCATCTGCTCCCCAAACACGGGACATTAACACCAGATTTGTGGCAACCCCAAAAATGCAAAGAGCAGATTCAGTTTAAGTATTTACAACTGTTGTGTTGAAAAAAGCTGCTCAAACAAATGTGAGTATCACAATATTTTGTTCCAGTCTCCAGACAGAATGGTTGTACGCATTCCTTCAGAACACACCAGTGAAGAAAGCAACAGAGACTGTCATACAAACTCTCCAGTTCGTCAGGCTGCTTGATCTGAAATAAAGATCCTGATCATATCTGATTCATTACCTGTACTATCAGCTGTTAACAGCCCAGCAATATGGAAAGACAACATTTACCTTTTGAACATAATACAGAAGATGGCCAAACTATAGCAATATGGAACTCTGGTGAACATCCTCTGGTACCAGCACATCAAGGCATCCAACAAAATAGTTATGTGAACCACCTTACTAACACCACTACGTACATAATACACACTTGCTGAACCCAGATTTCAGTGCAGCCTAATCTTATAGTGAAGGCATACAAAGCATGGATAGAATAATAGGAAGACACACAGTGCCCTAGAGGCTATCAGTACTATAATTTACAACCTAGTCCTCCAGAGTATGGCTTTCTGAAGGACATGAATTACTCACACCTGACGTTTTTCGTATGTATGTACTTTCATCACAGCTACTTAATCACTTATCACACTAGATGAGCATTGGAAACACTCTAACTAGTTCATGTGACTCAACATCAGAAAGTTATTACGATTAAGTATTCTCTTCCTTTCAGCAGTATAACAATTAGATACTTACCTTATGCATGATACTAAGTAGGAATTCTAGTTTCCCCATATTAGAAAATCAAGTTTCCATAATGATCATGGAATTCTTAAAACTGTCTTTCAAGTAATAGAGCCATGTCTAAACATCATTTTGTGTTTACCATATGAAAGCCATTGTATAACCAGTGTATGAAGCATCATGTGGATATTTTTAAGATATTTGGAAATGTACATCTACATAAATATTTCACAAGCCACTCTACAGTACATGGCAGAGGATATATGTTGCCAGTGTTATCTATTTTCTGTATTATTCCATTAACATATTGAACGAGATTGCCTGAAAATGTCATACTGAAAAATGATTGTCTAAATGTTTCTGTAAGTTACCTAATGTTTTCTAATCCTCATGATACTACATGAGATATACACTGATGACAGCATAATGGTAGCCCACTCTTCTTTGAAAACAGGTTCTCTAAATTTAGTCAACAAGGTTTCATAAGAACTACATTGTCTTTCTTCCAAGGATTCCCATTTAAGTTCTCTGAGCATTTGTTATGGTCCTGGCAGGGTTATCTGAATTAGTTTGATATTTGACTCATAAGAATTTCAAACACTAGAGCAATACTGTAGAACTGATCACATTGTGTATGCAGTTTCCTTTACTGATGCATTGCACTTTCCAAAAATCATTCCAACGAGTCTACATCTTCCATTTGCCAATACTGTCTCTATACCATTTTCCTAATCTGTGTTGCTTCTTAATATTACCCCGAAATACTTATATGATGTCGCACGCTCAAAAAGGTTGCCACTAATCTTGTAATCAGATATTATTAATATCTTTGTTTAACTGTGATGTGTGGCAGGAATTCTTCGTTCGGTCTGCCGCCAGTTGTGTTACTTCATTTAGCGTTACCCAGGGTGCACCATGTGGAGGTGAACTAACTTGACACCGATGGAAACAGGAATGGGAGAGCAGAACAACAGTATGCCATTCATCTGTAGTAAACCAAAAGGATTTGATTGCCCTCGCAAAGTTTGGTTAACTCTTAATCGCATCAGAACCAACTGTGGGAGATGCGCCCACTCCTTACACAGATGGGGTAAACTTCCTTCGGCCACTTGCGACTGTGGCGCTGAGAGACAGACGGTCACACACATCGTACAGGCGTACAAGGCCATATGAGGGTTACCCACAGGATTTCCTAATGGCGACCCAAGAGGCAATCGACTATATATTATCTAAGCTGGACGTCTGCTTGTGATTGCTCTTCTGTGAGTGTAAATTTACAATTGGTGGTGTTCTTATATACAAACTGTTATTTATTGTTCTGTTTATACATATGTGTTTTTTTTAATCATGTTGTTTCTGTAATTTTTACTGTGATGTTATGAGCCATATGCTAAATAAATAATCAATATCTTTCTCTTTGCTATAGGCTTTATCTTACATTTATTGATATTTAAAGAGAACTCCCATTCATTGGGAATTTTCTCAGATCATCTTGCTTTCCTTATCATCGTCCAGTGATGATACTTCCTTGAGCACACCATGTTACTTTTGTTTCTGTGGAATCTTCGCTGTCCTTATAACATTTTGGGTCCCGTTAGTCAAATATTCCTTGAGCCAGTCTCATACACTCTAAGGGAAAAAAGATGCACCACGAAGGAATTACTCGAATGGGCAGAAATCTGTAGATCTGATATACATTTACAGACAAATGATAGCAATTTCAGAAAAAATGGATCATTTATTAACAAATTGAGCAAGTCAGTAACGCATTGGTCAACCTGTGGACCTTCTCGCGTAGTTATATCTATTATGTACATTAATAAAATAATAATTAAATGGTGTGTGATGAGCTCTTTAAAATTTTTGAGATTTGGTTTAGATTTAAATTATTTTTTGAATTTGATTTTTATGCTTTTCACAACTAGTTGGTCAATAATGATTAATCATGAGCAAACTTTTTGTTCATGTTAGTTACTGTAATACGAGCCAATCTTGAAACATATTGCATTTAAGTTATGAACTGAAATAATATTTTTGTATTTTACCTTGGCTAATATCGTTAACAAGCACGACATCTTTGATTATCATTTGTAATTGCTCACACACGCGAGAGAATTGTTCTTGCCACTTTTAATAATTAATTGTAGTCCAAGTCGTGGCTCTGGATCTCAGCCAATAACTGAAAATGAAAATCTTAAAAACTACATCTTCATCCACTGAGTCGGACGGCTGTGGAAAAAATATTTATTACATTATAAGAGGGTGATTTCATGAATTAAGATAGCCACGTAAGGGCATCTGTAGCTGCAGCGGCGGCTGCAATTGTTGTGCCGAAAATTACTCAGAATATTGATATTTAAAGGAAACTGACATGACACAGGGCTCACCTTCTACAAAGAAAACTGAAAAATAACATTAAACTACGATATTGCCAATTTAATATTACAAATGCGCTTACATTCAACAGCAGTGAACCAATAAGTCCGACTTTTAACATGGCAGACAAGAGAGAGAGTGAACTGATAAAAAGAAGACAATTGAATACAGTCCTTCTTTACATTAATTTTCATTGTTGGTGTGGTGCATAATTATTACTCTTTGGACTCGAAAGTTTATGTCAACATTTTATATAATAATAATACAAATGATACAAATTATCTGCCGCCTGAGAGGCCAGTATCACACTCAGTATAATATTTAGCATCGAGATAAATGCTCTCGTCCATATTAATTGTTTTAAATAAATGCATTCGAGGTTTTTTCAATACTTTCACTGGGGACGGCACAACCTCATGCAATTAGTTATTCAACCTGGCATTGATTAGTAGTCATTGGATGCCCTCCTGAGGGAACTCGTGCCAAATTGTGTCAGATTGATTGCGTTAGGTTTTTAATATCATGAGCTGCCCATAATGCTCCAAATGTTCCCAGTTGGGAACAAATCCATCGGCCTTTCTGTCCAAGGTAGCATTTATAAAGCATAAACACAAGCAGTAGAAACTCTTGCTGTGTGCAGGTGGGCATCATCTTGTTGAAATCTAAGCCGAGGATTGCTTGCCACAATGGGCAACAAAATGGGGTTTAGAATATTGTTGACGTACCACTGTGGTGTAAGGGTGCCACAGATGACAACCAAAGAGGTACTGCTATGAAATGAAATGTCACCGCAGACCATCACTCTTGTTTGTCAGGCTGTATGGTGGGCAACAGTCACATTGGTATCCCACCGTTGGCTGGAGTGTCTCCAGGTGAGTCTTCACTGTTCATTGGGGCTTAGTTTGAACCGGGACTCGTCATTGAAGATAATTCTACTTCAGTTGGTGAGATTACAGGGTGAATGTGTCAGACACCACCGCAGGTGGGCTTGTTGGTGTGGGGAGATCAGTAATAGTTGACACACAGGGCACTATGAGCTCAGCCACCTCCATGTGAACCGTTTGCGTGGTCCTTGAGGTCACTGAAGCAGCAGTTGCATTTTGGATTCATGATAATGATGAATTTGGAGTTTTGAGTGCCTCTCTGATGATTGTTCAGTCTTCGTATTCTGTCATCTCTCTAGGTTGATCACTTTCTTCTTGATGCTGTGTTTGGCCGTGGTTCATCCATTCCTACCGACATCGTTGAATAGTGGCATTGCTCCCATTCAAATGTTGAGCGATTCGCCGACTACGCCATCCTCTCTCAAAATGCTGACATCTGTATATATTGTTCACGCTCCCGTCTGTGAGGTATAGTTACTGCCCAACTGAGTACACGAAATTAAATTCCCCTACTGACATGTCCTCTATACACTATCTTTGCCAATTGTGTGGTGAAATTGCACTGAAATGTCACACATTCATCCATTGGCCTCCAAAGTTTACAGTTGTGGACTTTCTGTTAATATCTGTATGAATATCGACTCCTTCGTAGAGCATCATTTTTTCACCGTAGAGTGTATTTCTGACAGTATTTGTTATGATCGTACTGATGTGGTATGGTGTTGGAATGGCTTTCGAAAATCTATGAAGATGGAATATGCCTGCTCACCTGCATATATTGTTTGCGAGATGTGTATGAATAAAGCAAGCTGTATTTCACACGAGTCATTTTTACTGAGTCTGTGCTGATTCTTTGAGTGATACTAGTTTTCCTTCAGAAATGTTGTAATGTCTGAGCTTAGACTGTGCTCTAGAATATTGCAATCTATGGATGTCAGCCAAATTGGTTAGCACATCCTTGCCTCCAATATTTTGCCCTTTTTATAAACAGGAATAATGTGCAGTCTTCACATGGGACCACACGCTGTGCAAGATATTCTTAATAAATAGGAGATATGAATAAAATCTGGGGTTTATTCCGTGTAAAATCTAACTGTTATTCCATTAGGGCAATGTTCCCAAGATTTTCCCCTGACAGAACACTAGGAGAAGTCTGGTACTTTGATGGAAAACCTTGTTTATTTTGCAGGTTTGTAAAATTTTAAAAAATGAGGAAAAAGCTTCTTTTATTCAGTGATTACTTCAGTTTTAAATCATAACTAACAACACAGAAACCTTAAGAAAATTAAAAAAAAATTGTTGTTGTTGTGGTCTTCAGTCCTGAGACTGGTTTGATGCAGCTCTCCACGCTACTCTATCCTGTGCAAGCTGCTTCATCTCCCAGTACCTACTGCAACCTACATCCTTCTGAATCTGCTTAGTGTATTCATCTCTTGGTCTCCCTCTGCAATTTTTACCCTCCACGCTGCCCTCCAATACTAATTTGGTGATCCCTTGATGCCTCAGAACATGTCCTACCAACCGATCCCTTCTTCTGGTCAAGTTGTGCCACAAACTACTCTTCTCCCCAATCCTATTCAATACTTCATCATTAGTTATGTGATCTACCCATCTAATCTTCAGCATTCTTCTGTAGCACCACATTTCGAAAGCTTCTATTCTCTTCTTGTCCAAACTATTTATCGACCATGTTTCACTTCCATACATGGCTACACTCCATACAAATACTTTCAGAAATGACTTCCTGACACTTAAATCTATACTCAATGTTAACAAATTTTTCTTCTTCAGAAACACTTTCCTTGCCATTGCCAGTCTACATATTATATCCTCTCTACTTTGACCATCATCTTTATTTTGCTCCCCAAATTGCAAAACTCCTTTACTACTTTAACCCTCTCATTTCCTAATCTAATTCCCTCAGCATCACCCGACTTAATTCGACTACATTCCATTATCCTCGTTTTGCTTTTGTTCATCTTATATCCTCCTTTGAAGACACTATCCATTCCATTCAACTGCTCTTCCAAGTCCTTTGCTGTCTCTGACAGAATTACAATGTCATCGGCGAACCTCAAAGTTTTTATTTCTTCTCAATGGATTTTAATACCTACTCCAAATATTTCTTTTGTTTCCTTTACTGCTTGCTCAATATACAGATTGAATAACATCGGGGAGAAGCTACAACCCTGTCTTACTCCCTTCCCAACAACTGCTTCCCTTTCATGTCCCTCTACTCTTATAACTGCCATCTGGTTTCTGTACAAATTGTAAGTAGCCTTTCGCTCCCTGTATTTTACCCCTGCCACCTTCAGAATTTGAAAGAGAGTATTCCAGTCAACATTGTCAAAAGCTTTCTCTAAGTCTACAAATGGTAGAAACGTAGGTTTGCTCTTTCTTAATCTTTCTTCTAAGATAAATCGTAAGGTCAGTATTGCCTCACGTGTTCAAATATTTCTACGGAATCCAAATTGATCTTCCCAGAGGTTGGCTTCTACTAAGTTTTTCCATTCGTCAATAAAGAATTCGTGTTAGTATTTTGCAACTGTGGCTTATTAAACTGATATTTCGGTAATTTTCACATCTGTCAACACCTGCTTTCTTTGGGATTGGAATTGTTACATTCTTCTTGAAGTCTGAGGGTATTTCGCATGTCTCATACATCTTGCCCACCTGCTGGTAGAGTTTTGTCAGGACTGGCTCTCCCAAGGCCGTCAGTAGTTCCAATGGAATGTTGTCTACTCCTGGGGCCTTGTTTCGACTCAGGTCTTTCAGTGCTCTGTCAAACTCTTCACGCAGTATCGTATCTCCCATTTCATCTTCATCTACATCCTCTTCCATTTCCATAATATTGTCCTCAAGTACATCGCCCTTGTATAGACCATTTATATACTCCTTCCACCTTTCTGCTTTCCCTTCTCTGCTTAGAACTGGGTTTCCATCTGAGCTGTTGATGTTCATACAAGTGGTTCTCTTATCTCCAAAAGTCTCTTTAATTTTCCTGTAGGCGGTATCTATCTTACCCCTAGTGAGATAAGCCTCTACATCCTTACATTTGTCCTCTAGCCATACCTGCTTAGCCATTTTGCAATCGATCTCATTTTTGAGACGTTTGTATTCCTTTTTGCTGCTTCATTTACTGCATTTTTATATTTTCTCCTTTCATCAATTAAATTCAATATTTCTTCTGTTACCCAAGGATTTCTACTAGCCCTCGTCTTTTTACCTACTTGATCCTCTGCTGCCTTCACTACTTCATCCCTCAAAGCTGCCCATTCTTCTTCTACTGTATTTCGTTCCCCCATTCCTGTGAATTGTTCCCTTATGCTCTCCCTGAAACTCTGTACAACCTCTGGTTCTTTCAGTTTATCCAGGTCCCATCTCCTTAAGTTCCCACCTTTTTGCAGTTTCTTCAGTTTTAATCTACAGGTCATAACCAATAGATTGTGGTCAGAGTCCACATCTGCCCCTGGAAATGTCTTACAATTTAAAACCTGGTTCCTAAATCTCTGTCTTACCATTATATATTCTATCTGATAGCTTTTAGTATCTCCAGGGTTCTTCCATGTATACTTTTGTGGCGGCGTTCGTAGCGACAAACAATTTGCTGTAGAAACGGCTTACGAAGTCACCGCCACACTTTTAATAGTGGGCCGACCGGTCCGCTGGAACAGTGAACAGAAAGATGAAAACCCAAACACTCTGATTAAATAAAAGTCGGTACTTATCTTTATTAACGAAGATACAGAAACACAGTAGTGAACTCCGTGTCTACAGAAATCTGTCTAGTTAGTCGGAGCGGCTAGGTCAGCGTCGGCTGACGACAAACAACAACTCTGCTGCGATGAACACACAACTGACTAGCAAGTACACAATTGGGTGGCGAGTATACAACTGAGCGGCGAATACAGAACTGTCCTAGCGCTCGCGACTCCAGCGCTTAAGAACCCAGAAGCCAGCGGGGACGCGCGCAGACTTGCGGCGATTTCCTGTCTCGCTGGCACTGCTTATGCGGACGGCGTCCGGACTTTGATGCTGCCAACCTTTTGGCAGTGGGCTCGGGTGGCATTACTGGCTAGGATATAACACTCCTCCCCCCCCCCCAAATCGCCGCACCGTCGTTGAATAATGACGTGGTGAGCGTCGACGGCGGGGGAGGGGTCTGGCCGCAGGCATAGCAGAAGAGACCGGGGCGGAGACTGTTGTCGGTGACAGTCCCCGGTCCGCACCCCAGCATTGGCTGCGCGGGGCCTCGGGAAACACCGACTGAAAACCGAGGTCAGGGTGCACGCCTGTGACCACGGGCGCAGCTTCTGGTACTGGACGCGACGGGGCGTCGGGGCCCACGAAGAGAGGCAGCGTCTCCTGACGCTGCGTCGACGGCTGCTGAGTGGGCGCCGGACGAGGCGCTGCGGTGTCAGACTCCTTGGGGGTGCCCAAGGAAAGCGGCTGCAGGACAGGCTGCACAGCCACCGCTTGGGAAGGCGGCCCAGCTGAGGGGTCGACGTCCATCAGCTCCGAAGGCGGTGGCGACTGAAGAGGGACCGCAGGCGCCGGAGCGACCACCTGGGGCGCTCCCGGATGAAGCTGCGCGGGAGGCATCAACGGGACGGGCTGTCGGCGTGGTAGCGGCGACGGCTGCTGCTGCTGCCCTGGGGGCGGCAGCGAAGTCGGAAGGCGCGGCTGGAACCCGCCGCGGACCAAATCTGTGGACAAAGAACGAGCGGCAGAATCCGGGCGGCCAGCGCGGCGCAACTGGTTCTGATGCCTCCTGTGCACCCCAGTAGCACCTTGAACAGTATAAAAACCGCGACCCTGGACACTTATCACGGTACCACATTCCCAACGACGGCGACCGTGATAAACTCTGAAAAAAACGGCGTCGTTGCGCTGAAAACGCGTGCGATGCTCAGAAGCGGCGGGTCGATCCGGGGGGGTGCAACAACCGTAGTAGGGTGCGATGACGACGGCCGTGGAGAAGCTCCGCAGGCGAAGGGCCGTCGCGTGGCATGGTCCGGTACGACGACAGGAACGTGATGAGGGCCTGCTGACGAGAGTGCATAGCACAAAGGCGGTCCATATGATCCTTGAATGTGCGTACAAAACGTTCCGCTGCACCATTCGATTGAGGGTGGAACGGCGGAGTAAGAACGTGGCGAATGCCATTGGCAGAACAAAAACTTTCAAATTCAGCAGAGGTAAATTGTGGACCAGTGTGAGACACTAAAACTTCTGGAAGACCCTCAATACAAAAAATTGAAGTCAACGCCTGTATAGTTTGGGCAGACGTTGTAGACTGCATGGGCACAACAAACGGAAAATTACGAAATGCATCTATCACGATGAGCCAACGAGAATTCCAATATGGACCAGCGAAATCAAAATGTACTCACTGCCAGGGACCGGCAGGGCGTGCCCACTCAAAATAGCGTTGAGGCGGAGCAGCTTGGTGTTCGGCACACGTCGAACAATCTGTAGGCATCTGCGTAATCTGCTTATCAATGCCGATCCATGTACAATGACGGCAGGCAAGCTGCTTGGTGCGGACCACTCCCCAGTGACCTTGATGCAACAAGTCGAGGACCTTGGATTGGAGCACTTGGGGGACCACTACTCGAAGCTGGTCATTCTCGGTGCGTAACAGCAAAACTCCTTGCGAAACAGACAACAGATGACGTTGCGGATAATAGCGACGAACCACAGGATCCGATATGTCCTTTGCCTTGGACGGCCAACCACGTTGAACAAAACGTAATAGTAAACTCAGATGAGGATCCGTAGCTGTCTCACGTGCCACCTGACGATAATCAATCGGAAAATCCCGGAGGGATTGATGCTCATCGGCGTCAATCTGATGGCAAGAGTCGTCAGAGGAATCGAAGACATCATCCGCAGCAATCGGCAATCTAGAAAGCGCGTCAGCGTTTGCATGCTGAGCTGTAGGGCGATACAGTATCTCATACTGGTATTGTGATAACAAAAGAGCCCAACGTTGTAGTCTCTGAGCTGTCCGCTGAGGAACTGGTTTAGACGGATGAAACAGTGACGTCAGGGGCTTGTGATCTGTTACTAAATAGAATGGTCTACCATAGAGGTAGTGATGGAATTTTGTGACACCGAACACAATAGCCAACGCTTCCTTGTCCAATTGGCTATAATTACACTGAGCTTTGTTTAGCAACTTAGATGCGAACGCAATAGGACGTTCGGTGTTACCGACTCGGTGAGACAACACAGCACCGAGGCCGAAAGAAGAGGCATCACAAGCTAACACCAGAGGCTTGTTAGGGTCGTAATGGACCAGACAACGATCATTCAATAAAGCCTCTTTAAGCTGCTGAAAGGCTGATTGGCAATCAGCTGACCACACAAACGGAACATTCTTACGGCGGAGACGATGCAACGGTGCAGCAATCTGTGATGCATTAGGTATAAACCTAATGTTGTTGTTGTGGTCTTCAGTCCTGAGACTGGTTTGATGCAGCTCTCCATGCTACTCTATCCTGTGCAAGCTTTTTCATCTCCCAGTACCTACTGCAATCCTTCTGAATCTGCTTAGTGTATTCATCTCTTGGTCTCCCTCTACGATTTTTACCCTCCACGCTGCCCTCCAATACTAATTTGGTGATCCCTTGATGCCTCAAAACATGTCCTACCAACCGATCCTTTCTTCTGGTCAAGTTGTGCCACAAACTTCTCTTCTCCCCAATCTTATTCAATACTTCCTCATTAGTTATGTGATCTACCCATCTAATCTTCAGCATTCTTCTGTAGCACCACATTTCGAAAGCTTCTATTCTCTTCTTGTCCAAACTATTTATCGTCCATGTTTCACTTCCATACATGGCTACACTCCATACGAATACTTTCAGAAATGAGTTCCTGACACTTAAATCAATACTGGATGTTAACAAATTTCTCTTCTGAAGAAACGCTTTCCTTGCCATTGCCAGCCTACATTTTATATCCTCTCTACTTCGACCATCATCAGTTATTTTGCTCCCCAAATAGCAAAACTCCTTTACTACTTTAAGTGCCTCATTTCCTAATGTAATTCCCTCAGCATCACCCGACTTAATTAGACTACATTCCATGATCCTTGTTTTGCTTTTGTTGATGTTCATCTTATATCCTCCTTTCAAGACACTGTCCATTCCATTCAACTGCTCTTCCAAGTCCTTTGCTGTCTCTGACAGAATTACAGTGTCATCGGCGAACCTCAATGTTTTTATTTCTTCTCCATGGATTTTAATACCAACTCCGAATTTGTCTTTTGTTTTTTTTACTGCTTGCTCAATATACAGATTGAATAACATCGGGGAGAGGCTACAACTCTGTCACACTCCCTTCCCAACCACTGTTTCCCTTTCATGCCCCTCAACTCTTATAACTGCCATCTGTTTTCTGTACAAACTGTAAATAGCCTTTCGCTCCCTGTATTTTACCCCTGCCACCTTTAGAATTTGAAAGAGAGTATTCCAGTCAACATTGTCAAAAGCTTTCTCTAAGTCTACAAATGCTAGAAATGTAGGTTTGCCTTTCCTTAATCTTTCTTCTAATTTAAGTCGTAAGGTCAGTATTGCCTCACGTGTTCCAGTGTTTCTACGGAATCCAAACTGATCTTCCCCGAGGTTGGCTTCTACTAGTTTTTCCATTCGTCTGTAAAGAATTCGTGTTAGTATTTTGCAGCTGTGACTTATTAACCTAATATAATATGTCAATTTGCCAAGAACTGCTTGCAATTCATGCAGATTGCGAGAGGCGGGCAAATCACGAATAGCTGCTAAATGTGACTGGGAGGGATGAATGCCTTGAGCATTAATAACATGTCCCAGATAGTCCATCTCCGTAAGGAAAAATGAACATTTATCGATGTTGCAACGTAGGCCTGCCTGAGACAACACTGTAAACAAACACTCCAAATTACAGAAATGTTCAACAGGCGTCCGACCGGACACAACAATATCGTCTAAATAGTTGCAACACGATGGCACATTAGCCAGAAGTTGTGACAAAAAACGCTGAAAAACAGCTGGAGCTGACGCACAACCAAAAGGCAAACGCAGAAAACGGAACAACCCCAACGACGTGATTATGACAAAATACTGTTGTGATTGCTCGTCGAGGGGCAATTGCAAATATGCTTCACGGAGATCAATTTTGGAAAAGAAACGAACTTCCCCTAACTTATCCATCAGCTCGTCCGGTCTAGGCAAAGGAAAAGAATCAATGACAGTCTGAGGGTTAACTGTCGACTTAAAATCAGCACACAAACGTAACTTGCCAGACGGTTTCTGTATAATAACTAAGGGAGAAGCCCACTGGCTCGCTGAAACGGGTTGAATAACACCGTTGTTTTGCCAACGACGAAGTTCATCTGCTACAGGTGCCCGGAGGGCGTGAGGCACTGGACGAGCACGAAAAAATCGAGGCTGAGCATTATCTTTTAACGTAATATGAGCGGCAAAGTTGGCAGCACAACCTAGTTCGTCTTTAAATATGTCACTGTATTGTTTACACAAACCGGTTATGCTGTCTTGAGGAACAACAACAGAATTAATTTGCAACACATTGTCTTGGATAGACAGGCCAAACAAGTCAAAACAGTCTAATCCGAAAATGTTTACACTGTCTGTAGCGCGGAGCACTGTGAATGAAACTGTTTTTGTATTGCCATGGAATGTGGCTGGCACGCTACATACACCTAACACAGGAATTTGTTCTCCACTATAAGTAGCCAAAGAATGTTTTGCCGCTGAAAGTTTAGGGCGGCCGATAGCCGCATACGTAGCACTATTTATGAGAGTCACAGACGCACCAGTGTCTAATTGAAAATTGAAGGTCTTATCCTGGATGCGTAGGTTCACAAATAGTTTATTACACTGTCTCTGGATCGGTGCAGTGGAGGCGGAAGACACAAAATCAGCGCGTTTAGCGCGTGTTCGCTGCTTACGACAACTCGTGGATTGGGCGGGTGGAACAACAACTCCCGCTTCACTTGCAGTCTGTACATTACTTTTTACAGCGTTTGAATTACGCTTGGGTCGCATAGCAGAGGGCTGGGTGGGTGGCTTATTGCGAACAAGTTTATTAGCCACACGAACCGTGGAAGAGTCTTTAAACGCGACCTTCTGGGCGGGCTGGCTTTGAAGAACATGAATATCCATGGGCTGGGCAGCACTAGAATTGTTCTTGCGTTTACGCAAACAAACAGTCTGGATGTGTCCTTTCCTTTGACAAAAGTGACAAACCGCGTTTCTTAACGGGCAACGTTCACAAGGATGAGCAAGAACACACTTAGGGCAAGACTTAACTCTATCATTTTGCACACGCGGCTGACGAATGTGTTTAACATGACGCGGCCGGCTAGTGTTTACAGTCTGACTCTGCCGGTGGGGCCGCGGGCGTGACATAACTTGCTTAGCACAGGCAATTTGAGAAATACATGGCTGATCTAACTCACACTCAGCATAGTCAAAAGTATCTTGGGCTTCAATGATGTTCATCACAGTCTCTAATGACGGGTCAGGCAAATTTAAGATAGCAGCACGAATACGAGAATCTGCAATGTTTTGAGTAATAGCGTCTCGTAACATGACATCACTGTAGGAATCTCCACACACACAATTAAATCGGCACTGACGGGTGAGGCCCCGTAAATCTGTTAACCACTGCTTATTAGATTGATGTGGCAGTTTCTTCAATCTGAAGAACTTGAATCTGGCTGCTGCCACATGAACTCGCGACTCGAAATACTCAGCAAGCTTGTTAACAACAACGTCATAGTCTAAAGCTTCTGGCTTGGATTCCGGGAACAACTTACAAAGTAGTCGATAGACTTCCACGCCTGCAGTGGAAATTAAATAAAGCTGCCGCTCAGTACCCGTGATTTTGTAGACTGTCATGTGCGCCTGCAACTGCGGGAAATATTCTCGCCATTCTTCTCTTGATGCATCAAAAGCACGGAAAGGTGGTGCTGCCTGTGCTTGTTCCTTTTGTGTTGGAGAATTAGCCACTTGTTTGGCGATTGCTTCCACCAGACTTTGTATTTGCTGACTCTGTAACAAGATCAACTGTTGTAATTCGGCAGACATAGTGAACACAAATTAAACCAGCCCCCAAAATTTTATCGCTATAATTAGTATAACCAGAAACAAGTTGAACCAGCCCTGCACACGAGTTCTGAAGCCCTCGTCACCAGTTTTGTGGCGGTGTTCGTAGCGACAAACAATTCGCTGTAGAAACGGCTTACGAAGTCACCACCACACTTTTAATAGCGGGCCGACCGGTCCGCTGGAACAGTGAACAGAAAGATGAAAACCCAAACAGTCTGATTAAATAAAAGTCGGTACTTATCTTTATTAACGAAGATACAGAAACACAGTAGTGAACTCCGTGTCTACAGAAATCTGTCTAGTTCGAGTCGGAGCGGCTAGGTCAGCGTCGGCTGACGACAAACAACAACTCTGCTGCGATGAACACACAACTGACTAGCAAGTACACAATTCGGTGGCGAGAAATACAACTGAGCGGCAAATACAGAACTGTCCTAGCGCTCGCGATTCCAGCGCTTAAGAACCCAGAAGTCAGCGGGGACACGCGCAGACTTGCGGCGATTTCCTGTCTCGCTGGCGCTGCTTATGCGGACGGCGTCCGGACTTTGATGCTGCCAACCTTTTGGCAGCGGGCTCAGGTGGCATTACTGGCTAGGATATAACATATACAACCTTCCTTCATGATTCTTAAACCAAGTGTTAGCTATGATTAAGTTGTGCTCTGTGCAGAATTCTACCAGGCGGCTTCCTCTTTCATTTCTTAGCCCCAATCCATATTCACCTACTACGTTTCCTTCTCTCCCTTTTCCTACTACCGAATTCCAGTCACCCATGACTATTAAATTTTCTTCACCCTTCACTATCTGAATAATTTCTTTTATTTCATCATACATTTCTTCAATTTCTTCGTCATTTGCAGAGCTAGTTGGCATAGAAACTTGTACTGCTGTAGTAGGTGTGGGCTTTGTATTTATCTTGGCCACAATAATGCGTTCACTATGCTGTTTGTAGTAGCTTACCCGCATTCCTATTTTCCTATTCATTATTAAACCTACTCCTGCATTACCCCTATTTGATTTTGTGTTTATAACCCTGTAGGCACCTGACCAGAAGTCTTGTTCCTCCTGCCACCGAACTTCACTAATTCCCACTATATCTAACTTTAACCTATCCATTTCCCTTTTTAAATTTTCTAACCTACCTGCCCGATTAAGTGATCTGACAGTCCACACTCCGATCCGTAGAACGCCAGTTTTCTTTCTCCTGATAACGACATCCTCTTGAGTAGTCCCCGCCCGGAGATCCAAATGGGGGACTATTTTACCTCTGGAATATTTTACCCAAGAGGACGCCATCATCATTTAATCATACAGTAAAGCTGCATGCCCTCGGGAAAAATTACGGCCGTAGTTTCCCCTTGCTTTTAGCCGTTCGCAGTACCAGCACAGCAAAGCCGTTTTGGTTATTGTTACAAGGCCAGATCAGTCAGTCATCCAGACTGTTGCCCTTGCAACTACTGAAAAGGCTGCTGCTCCTCTACAGGAACCACACGTTTGTCTGGCGTTTCAACAGATACCCCTCCGTTGTGGTTGCACCTAGAGTACAGCTATCTGTATCGCTGAGGCACACAAGCCTCCCCACCAACGGCAAGGTCCATGGTTCATGGGGGGAGGAAAAAAAAAATTAGGGTCGTCAAAATGTCAAATAAAAGAAATAGTATTTCAAAGAGCACTTATTCATTTCCTGCACTACGCTGGTGTTCTGCTAAACCCGGTTTGGGAAACCATCCAGTAGGGTACAGTTCCTTGTTTACTTTTAGCAGTTATAATGGTTTTTCAGTACCACGGGTATGAATATCTCTCTCTCTCTCTCTCTCTCTCTCTCTCTCTCTCTCTCTCTCTCTCTGTGTGTGTGTGTGTGTGTGTGTGTGTGTGTGTGTGTGTGTGTGTGTGTGTGTGTGTGTGTGTTCACACACATGCCAAAATTCATTTTTAAATGTGAAACTAAATTTCTGGTTTCTTGCTATAGTTTACAGTTTAAACACCCGGTTGACCCGTGAGAGATTGAATGGAAGGGTTTTACCTGTACTTTGGCTCTACACATGACCAATAGTTCATAGGATTATGTGACCTGATCATAATAATTGTTTTAGATATCGCACACGGCCTGCCCTTTGGATGCACAGTTAGCTATAACTTTTCTGTTTCCCTAGCATCTCTTTTGCGATGAGAGTGTAGTAGTCTGTGTTAATAATATTCTCCAAATGGTTGCTTTAAACCAGTGTGTGTTGTTGCTGTCATTTATTGCATTACTTGGAACATACTATTCCCACAGTAGTTTATAACATCTTTCATCTTTAACCATAATTTTTCTGCATTTGCCAGATCTGAACTAAATGTTCTCATTTTGTCAAACAGTGGAAAATCCAGGATGGAATGTAACAATATTATGAAAAGGAAAGTTACTCCTCATATAGCGGAGATACTGAGTCACAGATAGGTGCAACAAAAAGACTGTCACAAATAAAGCTCTTGGCCCGTAAGGCCTTCATCAAAAAAACACACACACACACACACACACACACACACACACACACACACACACATGCAAATGCAACTCACACTCGACTGCTGTCTCAGGCAACTGAAGCCACAGTGTGAAGTGTGGTTAATAGCAACTTTCCTTTTCATAATATTGTTCTCATTTTGTTTAAATAAGTTGATAGTGACTATCAGTTCAGCCAAACACACACAATTGTAGCTTTTTTGAAAAAATCTTTGCCTTTGGGGACCAGTGTTCCTTTGAGGACATCATGGTCACTAATTCCTCTCTAAGTGGTGACACTTTCAAAAATATCAGGGCTATTTTTGCTTATGGGTCATTAAACTAGTTGTAGAGGCAGTTGTCACAGTTTTCAGTGTTAATTCGCAAAATTGTTCTTACTGCTGGTAACATATGTGAAGTTTTTCCAGTCAGTACTGAGCAGATTTAAGTCACCACCTGCAACTACTGTTTGCTCAGGGTACCGTATTTACTCGAATCTAAGCCGCACTTTTTTCCGGTTTTTGTAATCCAGAAACTGCCTGTGGCTTGGAATCGTGTGCAGAGTAAACGGAAGTTCTGAAAAATGTTGGTAGCTGCCGCCACAACTAAATTCTGCCGTTGAATATATGTAGCGCTACACAGACATGCTTTGCAGGCACAAAGATAAATACTGGCGCCAAAACCTCTGCGTCAGTAAATAAATTAAAAGAAAAGGTAGAAGAATGTGAACATTATGCCATGTATTATTTCATGTTTGCTACCATCTCATTTAAATCCTGTCTGCCTAATAAACTACGAAACTAGAGTCACACAAGAGCAAACGCGGAAGAATATACATGTCATGTTTATATTAGTATTATTCTTATGCTGTATAGTGATACAGTCAGAAATGAAGCACAGCAACTGACTAGAATTTTAAATCTCTAATTTCTGTGCAGACTGTAATGTACTAAAGAGGCGTCTGCAACGATTTTCAAACGGAGAAAAATGTTCGCTAAACTCTCGTTCAGAACATCTTCTATCATACGCAGTCTATTATCTGGTTCTTGTTGATCATTATCAAAGAAAGCAGCAGTGTAAGTAACAACAAATAGCAGTCTCTTGCCATTGTTTTGCTTCCTTTATCGTAAGCGGCGGTAGCGCGCACAAAACCAAGCCATGCCGCGAGCGGCGACAGGCCGTAAACACACATTATCAGAATGCGACAAACAATGCATGACACAGCACAATAATGCATTTTCAGCTTAGAGTGACGTAAACACCTATAACAAAGAGAATTGCACTCATCAGATCAAAGCAAAATAAGCAATCGATTCAAACCAGACGAAGCACATGAAAAAGGAAGGGTACCCGTATAAATATGGATGGAGCGCCTGACACATAGCAATGGCTTAAATGTTAAGCTTACGACTCGTACCAAACTACTGTAGCTGTATCTTCGTCCATTCGACTTAAATTGGGTCTCGTGTTACAATGGACCAACTTTGTTTCGATTTGGAGGTGCAGTCTAAAACTTTTCTCTCCCCTTAAATTTCGAGCCTCAAATTTCAGGGGCGGCTTAGATTTGGGAATTTTTTTTTCCCTTTCTTTCGAGTTTCATTTTTCAGGTGCGGCTTAGATTCGAGTGTGGCTTAAATTCAAGTAAATACGGTATTTAAGCATAACTGAGTTTAGAATGGTTCTGAATGTCTCCGACTAATGTTACTGAGTCTGGTGATTGGTAGAAAATCATGTTATAAATTTAAGTCCATCAGTTATAACTGCTCTTCTCTGTACAAGTTTGCAGTTGATTGATTCTGGAGCTAGTCCGCAGTTTATGGTGTATTGTTAGTGTTTCTGCCTCTGGATCACGGGGTCTCAGCTTTGATTCCCAGCTGAGTCGGGGATTTTTGCCACGTGGGGACTAGTTGTTTGTGTTTCCAACATAATTTGGTAAAATGGTGAGACTGGACAGTGAAAAGACTCGGAATTTGTATGGGTGCTGATAAACACAGCATTGAGCACCCCACAAACAAGACTCGTCATTGTCATCTGATTTTGGACCCCTCTATACCTAACGCTTTTGTCTGTTGCTATAAACTCTCCTCCTAGAGTCTCTTCTATCTTTCTACTATACATTCTGCTATAGCAAGAACAAACACAATTTATGGAACATGTTACTTTATTGGGCAATATGTAAGCCACAATGAGTAGAAGTTGTGTGTAGCACTGAATGCATTGACGGGGCAACAGTAATATAGGTTACCGAATAGACCAAGCACTTGTTTGCAAATGCTTAAATAATAATATTTTTTTGGCGGTTCACTAGAGCATTCAGGGGGCTGATCCAGGTGGCCTTTCTAAGCAAGCCTGTGAATTGTATAGATGCGCAATCTCTGAAATTGCGCATGTCATGAGAGAAGGTACATCCCATTCTATGTGTTGTCCAATTTTTTTCTACTCTCTACTTTGGGTATGAACCAACTATGTATTCCTAATATGACATGGAGATGAGTGCCTCCTGTGAGACAGGTGAGATCTGGGACTTTTTCTGTGAATATGTCAGCAGTGAACAACTAATAAGTTGAAATTCTCCACCTCAGCTTTTGCTGTCCCATAGGTTGAAGTAATTTCTTTATTCTAACAATGTAAACTGTATGTCTTTGTGTAGGATTATGTAGGTGTTCATTGACAGCTGAGATACAGCAAAGATAACTGCTATGAGGAAGCTGCAAACACAGCCAAAATGTTCATCGAATTGAGTAAGTGCATAATTATCATATCTCCTCCTTCCTTTTCTGGACCCGTTTTGACTACCAAACACAGTAATTGCATATCTGCCACCATTCCATTTGTATTTTAATGTTCCTTTTCTGAGTTTTGGTGTGTCGAGAGGAAGATACTGCTTGAACAGGATCTTTTTCTTTGCTTTGGATGGGCCCCTTTTTGTGACATGTCAGAGAGATTCTGTAGACTATATTTGAAGATCTATACCAAATGTTTTATTGACAGTGCTCATCAGGTAACACATATTGCTAATCACATTTTCCTAATGGGAACTATACACAACAGTGCCCTTATGTAATAGCATTTGAAGCTTTCACTAATTCTCTGGTCCATCAATTGGGAGGCAAATGTAATTTCTGGATGGCGAGATGGGGAAAACCTAATCTATATATTTAAACTATATATTTTTCTCTTTCCAGTTAAATGTACTAGGCATAACTTAGGATGTTATCAATCAACAAAAAAACATTTCCATAATTCTCAGGTGTAAGTTCCTACTTTTCCCTTAACCCTCCACTACTCGCAGGGGATTTGAGGACACATACTCGCACGGAGTACAAATGTACTCCACCACTTTTTGTGTTAAAAATACATTTCTTCTCTATTTCATTATTTTATTTGTTTTTTACATCCTTTATGATGCATGAGTAAATTCATTACTAATACTTTTGAAACGAGGGTAGGAATTAAACATTTAATTTTTTACACGCAGAATGAGTTTTTGTCACTCCACCCATTTATTACTCACAACATACTACATTACACAAGAAGTAATTAAACTATTCAAAATAACTTTAATGAAGAAGCTCATAATACACAAAAAAGTAATCACAGTAGATACGTACAATAAGAAATGATGTACAGTTCCTACAAGCAGCGCTAGTTGTTGAATGTCCAAAACACACCCATTCGTTACATTTTGCACACACTCTTCGTGTTCATTTTTTTCTTGATCTGCCACAAATTTTACAACGTCCTTTGCCCTCTTTTTTTATAGCTATTTCCATTTTTTCTTCTTGAGTCCTCTCCTAACACCACCAGTCCTTGAATTTTTAGTTGTCTGGGTATCAAGGACTGTCTCATGCGTCCATGAATCTGTGGTTTCACCGTTTGCCAGCTAATTTCGTCAAGGAAATCAACTCATTTCACTTTGACATAGTTTTTGTTTGGTGAATAAATGCATAAAGAATTGATAGCGGTTAAAATATTGTAAAAAATTGCTGTTGGCCTTCTTTTATTAGTTCTTGCAGCATCATAATTTGAACAAAGTTGATAGAGTTCGTCAACTCCAACTTTTGTGCCATTGTAGAATGTAACAGTCTCAGGTTTGTTTTTTGAACTGGTGGACTCATCAATCGCTGCATAATTGTGCATACTTCAAAGTAAAATTACTGCTTTCTTTTTCTTTTTTTCAGCAGGGTACAAGTAGCCAAAAACAGAAGTGTTTATTTCTTGAGATTTGCTGGGTGAAAATTCCTGAGATATTTCTTTTTAGTTGTGTCTCATTGTTCCAACATAAGTTGTCTTTTCCTCAAGCAGTTCTTAAAGCAGATGGTAGCTAGTAAACCAATTATCACTTGTGATGTTATGTCCTGTGCCTAAAATTGGTTTTGCAATTCTCATGACGACCTCCTTTCCTGCATTGTTTACATCAAAAGGCCCTTCCGACTGTTTTCCACAATAAATTTCCATATTCACAGTATACATTATCCTACAATCCACTAATGCAAACACCTTCAGGCCATAACAGGAGTGACGAGTTTGACAGAGCACTGAAAGACCTGAGTCGAAACAAGGCCCCGGGAGTAGACAACATTCCATTAGAACTACTGATGGCCTTGGGAGAGCCAGTCCTGATAAAACTCTACCATCTGGTGAGCAAGATGTATGAGACAGGGGAAATACCCTCAGACTTCAAGAAGAATATAATAATTCCAATCCCAAAGAAAGCAGGTGTTGACAGATGTGAAAATTACCGAACAATTAGTTTAATAAATCACAGCTGCAAAATACTAACGCGAATTCTTTACAGACGAATGGAAAAACTGTTAGAAGCTGACCTCTGGGAAGATCAGTTTGGATTTCGTAGAAATATTTGAACACGTGAGGCAATACTGACCCTACGACTTATCTTAGAAGAAAGATTAAGGAAGAGCAAACCTACGTTTCTAGCATTTGTAGACTTAGAGAAAGCTTTCGACAATGTTGATTGGAATACTCTATTTCAAATTCTAAAGGTGGCAGGGGTAAAATACAGGGAGCAAAAGGCTATTTACAATTTGTACAGAAACCAGATGGCAATTATAAAGGTTGAGGGGCATGAAAGGGAAGCAGTGGTAGGGAAGGGAGTGAGACAGGGTTGTAGCCTCTCCCCGATGTTATTCAATCTGTATATTGAGCAAGCAGTAAAGGAAACAAAAGAAAAATTCGGAGTAGGTATTAAAATCCATGGAGAAGAAATAAAAACTTTGAGGTTCGCCAATGACATTGTAATTCTATCAGAGACAGCAAAGGACTTGGAAGAGCAGTTGAACGGAATGGACAGTGTCTTGAAAGAAGGATATAAGACGAACATCAACAAAAGCAAAACGAGGATCATGGAATGTAGTCGAATTAAGTCGGGTGATGCTGAGGGAGTTAGATTAGGAAATGAGACACTTAAAGTAGTAAAGGAGTATTGCTATTTGGGGAGCAAAATAACTGATGATGGTCGTAGTAGAGAGGATATAAAATGTAGACTGGCAATGGCAAGGAAAGCGTTTCTGAAGAAGAGAAATTTGTTAACATCGAGTATAGATTTAAGTGTCAGGAAGTCATTTCTGAAAGTATTTGTATGGAGTGTAGCCATGTATGGAAGTGAAACATGGTCGATAAATAGTTTGGACAAGAAGAGAATAGAAGCTTTCGAAATGTGGTGCTGCAGAAGAATGCTGAAGATTAGATGGGTAGATCACATAACTAATGATGAAGTATTGAGTAGAATTGGGGAGAAGAGGAGTATGTGGCACAACTTGACAAATAGAAGGGACCGGTTAGTAGGACATGTTCTGAGGCATCAAGGGATCACAAATTTAGCATTGGAGGGCAGCGTGGAGGGTAAAAATCATAGAGGGAGACGAAGAGATGAATACACTAAGCAGATTCAGAAGGATCTGCACAATTCAGAAATTCCCTGCCCCAGCCTCCTCCTTAACCCCACCCAGTCACCACTCCCATTATGCACTGGTGCTGCTGCTTGCAGTGTGGCTACAGTTGCCTTAGACTGCAGCCTTGTGTGTGTCTGGGGGGGGGGGGTGCATTTGCACCTGTGTGTGTGTGTGGGGGGGGGGGGCATTTGCATGTGTGTGTGTGTGTGTGTGTGTGTGTGTGTGTGTGTGTGTGTGTGATATGAAAAGCTTACAGGCCGAAAGGTTTATTTGGAACAGTCATTTTGGTGTGCCTATGTGCGACTCAGCATCTCCGCTATGTGGTGAGTAGCAACTTTCCTTTCCATAACATTCTCAAGCTAAGTTTGATCCACTAACACCATTCCTCAGTGAGTTTTTTAATTTTAAATTTATTGGAACCATTGAGAGCAGCAAGTTTAAAATTACTTGCCATTGTGAACAGTAAAACTACTACAGCATAATGTCATAACCAAAGGTATATATGCTACCGATGATGTGAGATTGGTCACAAAAGTAGATTTTCAGTGAGAGTGAAAGTGGCAGCGCTGTAGCCCTAGTTGCTGCAAACAAATTTCTTTTTGCAGCATTGTTGCTGTGTTAGAAAATGAGCAGTGATTTGTTCTGCAGTTCGCTGCAGGTCTTAAGTTGGCACATATTGTCTGTTATTCTGGAATATACAAAAAAGTGCTCATAACATTAACTGATATCTCTCCCTCTCCTCCTCTCCCTCCCCCTCCCAAACACACACACACACACACACAGTCAGTCATCTCTCAATATGATTGGGGGGGGGGGGGGGGGCGGGGTGGCGGCTCTCTCCTATGTGGTCTATTTTAATTCATGTTGTTGTTCTATTCTGGATTTTCCATTGTTTTCATTGGTCATTGTTCATAACTTTAGCCTCGTTATGTTGTCTGCAGTCACAAGAGTAATAGAGGTACTGTTGAAAATTCAACTAACCCATAGAAATGTGCTGCTTGTGAATTTACAGTTTTCATTAGACAAAAACTAATAAAGCTTTGTTGTTTACAAGACTATGGCTTATTTACTAGTGTTCTTTCCAGACAGAATGAGATGTCAAAACAGAACAAATGTTCTTCACCAATTTTGCCTGCCGTCTTATGGTATGACAAAAGATACTTAAAGTACATTAAAAATGTAGAGTTTATTACAAATGGTGTGCAGGAAGAACAGCTGTCAGTGAGCCTCTGCATAAGCTTGAGTATTTCACTTTAACATCATGGTCATCTTTTAAGATGTATGCAGATGGATGTAACTTTATTCTTCTTGGAGCTGAAATTTTTAAAATTTTGACGGTAAACCTTCCTTTGATGCACTTATGTCACCAAGGCGAGCATTTCTGTGATACTGTCACATTTATTAACTGAAATCAAGATTAAAAATCATGATGTATTTGCATGTTCCTTTTTCTGTATTAATGTTTCCTGGTAAGGGTCCTGCACTGATTGGCCATACCAAAAGTTTGGTCCTGTAAGTGTTTAGTAAGCTATGTCCTTTATGGGTTGATTAGCTTTCCCAAGGCTCTCCGTTGACCTCATTCTAGAATCTGCTTTCCCCAAAGGTAAACCAGTCCTTAATCTGAATTTTTGTTTAACAGCACAGTGCTGATCTAGATAAAGTCCTGTTGGAGGTGGTGTGCCCACACATTACTGTGACCTCTGAACCATCTTAACTAGCTAGCCTTATGAGGACCTGGTATTTAAAGTTGAGTATGTACAACAATGCAACTTAGCATTTTTTATACATGCATATGATTTCCAGAACTGGAAGAAGCCGCTTTTGATGTGCCTTAGGTTTATGTTGTCGTTGCCCTCTAAATTTTTCCAGTTACATGCCATATATGTAGTGAACAGAAAAGGCTTAACACCCCGTTGAGGAATAACAAAAGATACTTTCACTTCAGACAATTTATTCTTAAATATGCCAGGTTGTCTGCTAATAAATCCGTAATGCAATAAGAATTTGGTTTGATATTATGTAACCTTGTATTTTGTTCACTAGGTGATAGTGCAGAACTGTATTAAGAGTGTAAAATTGTCTCTAGATATTTTGGATTTAGCGCATAAAAAGATGCAATAATGTAAAATGCTATCACAAAATAGTGAAGAAACTGTCTGCAAAGGTGTCAGCCCTATTCCAGCAAGCATCTGTCAGGAGGAAATGGACTTAAAGATGAGGAGAAAGATAGCTAACTAAATGTTGAGGCAAGATTGATTGTGATAATACAATTACCTATTCTGTTTTTGTGGTTGGTAGCTATCGAATAGTCTTTTGTCTGCATTACCACATCTTCAGCTTGGTAGACTTTTGCCCTGATCATGTCAGTGGTAGAAAAGTTTCTTTTTACATCGAAAGTTCCATCATATAACTCCAGATACAGGTTTTATTCTGGAAACTGAAGTAACCCCCAAACTCCATTTAAGTTTCAAATGTAAGTTGTTGTTGTTGTGGTCTTCAGTCCTGAGACTGGTTTGATGCAGCTCTCCATGCTACTCTATCCTGTACAAGCTTCTTCATCTCCCAGTACCTACTGCAACCTACATCCTTCTGAATCTGCTTAGTGTATTCATCTCTTGGTCTCCCTCTACGATTTTTACCCTCCACGCTGCCCTCCAATGCTAAATTTGTGATCCCTTGATGCCTCAAAACATGTCCTACCAACCGATCCCTTCTTCTAGTCAAGTTGTGCCACAAACTTCTCTTCTCCCCAATCCTATTCAGTACCTCCTCATTAGTTACGTGATCTACCCAACTTATCTTCAGCATTCTTCTGTAGCACCACATTTCGAAAGCTTCTATTCTCTTCTTGTCCAAACTAGTTATCGTCCGTGTTTCACTTCCATACATGGCTGCACTCCGTGCAAATACTTTCAGAAACGACTTCCTGACACTTAAATCTATAGTCGATGTTAACGAATGTAAGTTATGAAGTATTATCACTGCTTTTATGTATTGATTTGCTTGATACAAATATAAAATATTTTCTTGAATAAGTGCTCTGTAACCCAAATATTAAATCAAACCATACTATCCAAATCCTTACAGAAGTTAATGCAAACAGTAAAAAGCAACAGCCCAAGTAAGCACAGGACACCAGAGAAAGACTACAGTCCTACGTCAACCCACTGTCAAAGCTTCAGATATAACCGTGGTCACTTTGAGCAAATGGATGAAGAGAGCTGCCTACCAGACCATGTGGTCGATGGTGATCAGCAGCTGCCTCTTATGCACACTGTTAGTTTTTACAGAAGACAGCAGAACATGGTAAGTACAGTTTTGCTTTGAAATTGTTTACCTGGTTTAAATGTGATTTTCGTGGACTTAAAATGATAAAGTAAATGGCTTTTTATTGAGGAGGCAATTTTAAACCAACAATGCTTGTTCTGATTATTGTCATTTGCTTTCAGCCAAGTCAATCCTCATGCCATTAATCTCCCCTGTAGCCTTTTGAAACAATATTTGCCTTTTTCCATTCCAAGATAGCCTACTTTCATCTGGTTAATATAGACATAATTATTTTGTTTAAACGCATCTTCCAAATTTACACTGTGCGCCTGAGAAGTATCTTTAAATTTTGTACTGTGTGTACAAATGATAATGCTCATTTAATATTTTCAAAGAGAATTAACAGCTATGCGCAACAATGTGCTCACAGTCTGTTAGCATCAGATTTGTCGTTGTTGTTGTTGTTGTTGTCATATAGAAGTTGATAAAATTGTAGCACCACTAGAAACTACCCATTTGTTTCAATTTGATTCTACTGATAATTCTTACAGAAGTATTGTGTTTACAGGGAGTGAAAACAACACCAGTTAGACAAATAATCCGGAGACCAGAAGTCAGATCCACCGTTTCATACAATTCTGAAGAGAGTATCAGTTTTCCAGCAGATGATAGAAATACTGTGAGGAGTAAGATTTCAACTTTGCTAGATGAGGTAAAGCTTGAAGAAATGTGAAATACAAACATTATGTATATTCATTTTTTTACCATACCTTCCTAATATGGCTTTCAGGTAACGAAACAACAGACAGTAATATCACAGGCTAGCCAGGCACTTAATTTGTGCTGCGCAACAGTGGAGTTTTCTGGTTCAGCTGAGCAAGTGGAAGGAGAGCGGCTCCTCCTGCTAGCAAGTTAGTTTCTTAAACTTCTAGAAATTTTCTTCATTAAAAAAGTTCTTTACGTAAAAGCTATTCCCCCTCCCCCGGTCTCGTTTTTTATACTGTCTCATTCTACCAAAGTAAAGTTATTGCCTTTCTCAGAATATTAGCCCTATGTGCATTTTACAATGAAATGTAATAGAGCTATTCATTCCAAATAAGTATAGTTTTGATGCTATGAAACTCCTGACATACCTCTTTATTTAAAGATTTCTTTGTCTTTTATACTCAGGTCTTCATTTCTGCTTAATTTTCTGTGAACTATCTTTCAGCACATCGCAGACAGGCAGCATTGCATGAAATCCAGAGGCTCGAAGTTGAAGGAACTCTAAGACCTGGTGGAAGCACTGCATCTGTGATACAACCTAGTGAGCAGGGGACACTAATTGTAACAAATATTGTTTTACCAGTGAAAAAAGAATACATTCACAATATTGGAACAGGTAATTTATACTTCCACAGAAAAGAAATGTTTATACAGTACTGGTAGAAGCCAAGAACAACTTCTATTTGTCAAACATTCCTTTTTCACTAATAGAAGGTGATGCAAAGGCAGGGAGACAACATTGTTTTGGAATTTAGAGAGAGGGGTGGGGGGGGGGGGGGAGCGCAACATTGGAGGGTTGGTAAGCACCATCTTATTGACATGTTGCTGCACATGTGCCATGTTCTGAGCAGCAGCAGTGAAAGTAGAAGTGAGGAAAAAAGGTTTATGGCTGTGAGGGATCAAAAATAGTACCTGCAATGGACTCAGAATTGATTAATCATTCATTTTGTTACAGGAAACACAGCAGTGTCCTATATAGAAGTAAATATTCCAGAATTTGAATCAAGAACAGCTGCCAACATGAGTAACTTATAAGAAGATAACCTCAGAGTAGTGAAGTAACTTAAATCCCTTAAAAGCAAGTTTTTTGATCCAGACAGTATACCAATTAGATTCCTTCCAGACTATGCTGGTGCTATAGCCCCATACTTAAAAATCATATACAACCTGTTGTGTCTAGGCAAGACAGCCTAGACACAATGCGAGGAAGCCGAAAGGCACGCGCTAAGCTCACGCAGAATAGAGATAGGTCTGCAACAGGATACGTAATGAATGCTATAAAGCAAAGTACGTAGCTGCTGGAATACTTAACTTTAATCCATCATTTGTATACATCGTTCTTGACGATACAAGGGAGACTCTGTAGATACATGCAATGTTACTAATGGCGCCTTGCTAGGTCGTAGCCATTGACTTAGCTGATGGCTATTCTAACTATCTGCTCTGCAAATGAGCGAGGCTTCGTCAGTGTGCATCGCTAGCTACGTCGTCCGTACAACTGGGGCGAGTGCTAGTACGTCTCTCTAGACCTGCCGTGTGGTGGCGCTCGGTCTGCTATCACTGAAAGTGGCGACACGCGGGTCCGACATGTACTAATGGACCGCGGCCGATTTAAAGCTACCACCTAGCAAGTGTGGTGTCTGGTGGTGACACCACACAACCACTTGCTCGACACAAGGTCCACACCCAAAGACTGGAAAGTTGCACGGGTCACACCAATATTCAAGAAAGGAAAAATGAGTAATCCACTAAATTACAAGTCCATATCATTAAAATCAATATGCAGTAGGATTTTGGAACATATATTGTGTTTGAACCTTATGAATTACCTTGAAGAGAACAGTCTGTTGACACTCAGTCAAAATGGATTTAGAAAACATCATTCTTGTGGAACACAATTAGCTCTTTACTCACATAAAGTGTTGCGTTCTATTGGCAAGGAATTTCACATTGATTCCATATTTGTAGATTTCCATAAGGCTTTTGACACTACCTCACAAACAGCTTGTAATGAAATTTCGTGCACATGGGCAGTCTCAATTAATGCACTGGATTCGTATTTTCCTGTCAGAAAGGTCACAGTTCGTTGTAATCGATGGAAAGTCATAAACCAAAACAGTAGTGATTTCTCTTGTTCTCTTTGCTGTTCCTCATCTATATGAAAGATTTACGAGACAATCTGAGCAGCCGTCTTAGTTTGTTTGCAGACAATGCTGTCATTTATCATCTAGTCATTAGAAAACCAAAACAAATTGCAAAACGATTTAGAAAAGACGTCTGTATGGTGCAGAAATTGGCAGTTGGCCCTAAATAATAAAAAGTGTCAGATCACCCACATGAGTGATAAAAGGAATCCATTAAACTTCGGTTACATGATAAATTAATCAAATCTAAATGCCATAAACTCAATGGAATACCTAGGAATTACAATTACAAAAATTAAAATTGGAAAGAACACACAGAAAGTGTTGCAGGAAGACAAACAAAAGACTGCAGTTTATTGGCAGAACACTTAGAAGATGCAACCGACTTGACTAAAGAGATTGCCTACACTATGCTTCTGCATCGTCTTTTGGAGTATTGCTCCATGATGTGGAATCCTTATCAGTTCAAAGAGCTGCACATTTTGTATTATTGAAAAATAGGGGAGTGTGTGTTTTGGACATGATGCAGGATTTTGGGCAGACATCATTAAACAAAGGTTTTCTCTTTGCAGCGGGATCTTCTCTGGAAATTTCAATCACCAGCTTTCTCCTCCGAATGCGAAAGTATTTTGTTGGTGCCAACCTGCATGGGGAGAAATGATCCTCATAAAAAATAAGTGAAATCAAATCTCGCGCAAAAAGATATAGATGTTTGGTTTTTTCCGCATGCTGTTTGAGAGTGGAATAATAGAGAATTATTGTGAAGGTGGGTCGATGAGGCACTGGAGTATGACTTGCAAAGTATCCATGTAGATGTAAATGTACTATGTTTATTACTACAGTGGTAAATGCAGTATTGCTGTTATTTGATCTGTATGGTTGCTAGTAACTGAACATAGTGATAAAGAAAAGATTGACAAATAATGAAGATAGTTAAACAAATGTCTTCATTATTTAGTATTAACATGGGAGTGGAGAGATGGCACAGGTTCATTAAAAATATACAAAGCACTGAAAAAAAGTCCCTAGGTTTGGCTTTTATTATTAGACCTAAGCAGAAGCAAAATGTATTGAGAAATAATCAATAAAAAGGCAATATCCTCACAAAAAGGCGAATCAGCCTACAGAGGATTCAGTTTATACACACAAGATTTTGCATAGATCAGTAGTAAACCATTGTTTGATTTCCTGGAAGTCCATATTATATCCAAAACGTATCTTACTTCTGTGATAAAAGTATATTGACTTCCAGAAACGCCCTGTTATAAATAAATTGCTGTGTCAGATGTAGAATGATGCAGATTAGTTAGCGTATAAAACATCAGTGTGACAGTTGTTGTGTTGAAGAATGTCTTGTTTTTCAATTAGATAAATTAATAATTCTGACTTTGCTGTCCCATAGCTTCGTAGATTTCATTTTAATGCATTTACAGCTATAGAATATTAATACATTTGTCACAAGGATATAATGCGTGTTGTTGTCTTCGTCCGAAGAGACATTTGATGTAGCTCTCGACGCAAATGCACCCCATGTAAACCTCTACAATTTACGTTCATTTGAACCTGCCTGTTATATTCAAGCTTCGGCCTTCCTCTACAATTTTTAACCCCCTCACTTCCCTCCATTACCACATTGATAATTCCTTCATGTCTCATATTAACCAATACTACTTTTTAGTCAAGCTGTGCCATAATTTTCTTATTTTTTCCCAGTGTATTTAAGTATCTCCTCATTAGTTATTTGATCAGCCCATCTAAACTTAACTTTCCTCGCGTAGTACCACATTTCCAATGCTTCTGTTCTCTTTTTGTGTGGACTGTTTGTCATCCACATTTCACAAGGCTACACTCAAGACAAATACCTTCAGAAAAGACTGCCAAACACTTAAATTTGTAAACGTGGGGCGCTTGAAAAGTCCGTGCAAAAATAAAAATTACTTACGTGTTTGGGGTAAACCTTTTTTATTTTTCGACAAAGTCTCCTTTTAGACTTGTTCACTTTGTCCTATGCTGTTCTAATTTGTTTATCCCTTCCGAATAATAGGAATTGTCCAAGTCTGCAAAATAGCTATTAGTTGCTGTAGTCACCTCCTCGTTTGAATAAAATCTTTGTCGCACCAGCCATTTCTTCAAATTGGGGAACAAATAGTAGTCCGAGGGAGCCAAGTCTGGAGAATAGGGGGGATGTGAAACGAGTTGGAATCCTGTTTCCATTAATTTTGCGACCACAACTGCTGAGGTGTGTGCTGGTGCATTGTAGTCATGGAAAAGGAATTTTTTGCTGTCCAATCGCCGGAGTTTTTCTTGCAGCTCGGTTTTACCCTTTTCCATATAGTTGATGAGGATTATCCCTTGCGAAACCCAAAAGGACAGTCGCCATAACCTTTCTGGCTGAAGGAATGGTCTTCACCTTTTTTGGTGCAGATTCTCCCATGGTAACCCATTGTTTAGATTGTTGTTTGGTCTCAGGAGTATAGTAATGTATCCATGTTTCATCCACAGTCACGAAACGACACTTGAAGTCCTTTGGATTCTTTCTGAACAGCTGCAAACCATCCTTGCAACGCTTCACACGATTCCGTTTTTTGGTCAATCACGGAACCCATCTTGCGGATAACTTTCTCCTGTCCAAATGTTTATGCAAAATATTATGTACCTGTTCATTCGAGATGCCCACAGCACTAGAAATCTCACACACCTTAACTCTTCTGTCATGCATCATCATATCATGGATTTTATCAATGATTTCTGGAGTCGTAACCTCCACAGGGCATCCAGAATTTTCAGCATCGCTTGTGCCCATATGGCCACTCCCGAAAATTTTGAAACCACTTAGAAACTGTTCTAATCGAAGGTGCAGAATCACCGTAACTTTTATCAAGCTTCTCTTTAGTCTCCTGAGGCGTTTTGCCTTTCATAAAGTAATGTTTAATCACCACATAAAACTCTTTTTCAGCCAGTTTTTGACAATCGCTCGACTTCCTTGATTCAAACGAATGCCAAACACAAAGAAATTGACCAATATGGCTGAAACTTGGTGTGCGTTCTTTCCAAACATGCTACTAACTAAACATGAACTCGATACGCGCCGGTGGTGCCATCTCTCAGACTTTTCAAACGCCCCTAGTACAATGTTAACAAATTTCTTTCAGAAGTGCTTATCTTGCTGTTGCTTGCACTGTATACACCCAGGGACAAGTGGGAAATGTGGGGACTTTTCATCCGAGAATTTTTTTCTTTTTGGCTTATACACCCTGTTTATATCCTCTTGTAACATGTTGCTTCCCACAATTCTGTTAATTGATTGATAAATAAACCATTGTTTACTTTCCTGGAAGTCCATACTATGCACCAAATACTTCGATTTTATCTTGCAACAAATATCTTACTTGTGCATTGGATCATTGGGCACTTGATATTTTTAATCCACCTGACGTGCACTTTTGTCATTGGGACAGTGCTTCTCTACATCATAATTTTTCAGAATCCCTTGAAACTGGTAGTGGAATCAGTGAAGTTATCAACAGCAACTGAGGTAGTTTTTATTAATTAAAGAAATAGTCGAGAATCAGCACATGGAGGAATTAGTAACTCTTTATTTCTGCCATCTTTATTTATTTTGTTGCCTGAACAGCAAAACTCCTCCACCACTTTTAATTCCTCATTTCCTAAACTAATTTTCTCATCATTGCCTACTTTAATTCAGTTATACTTGTTTATCATTTGTTGGTGTTAACCATGTTTATGAGACCCTTTACAGATTGCTCTTCGCGCTCCGTTGCTGCCACTGATAGATTAATATGTCGTTAGCAAACCTAAAAGTATCTCTCTTTTCTGAACTGTAATTTCCTTACCAAATTTGTCTTTGGTATCCTTTACTGCTTTCTCAGTGTAGAGATGGAATAACATTGGAGATAGTGTTAAAGTGAGAAAATACTTTGCAACAACATTATATTTAGTCTTAATATCAGTAAATGCACGCAGTTATTTGTTTTATATAACTCCTTTATTAACAAACCTATTAGTTGAATATAATCCGACAAATTATTTTGATTTTTCTTGATTATATAATGCCTGTGAACTAACCTAATCCCCATTTCTGTGGCAGGTAATGTTGGCATATCTTAACTTAACTGACACTTAAGATTAAATAAATTGCTCTTGAAAGTCATGTGAACATGATCTCTCGCAAATAATTTTAATTCTTTATTGTAAATAAAGTTATCTTTTGTGGATAATTTTTAGTTTCACTCATAAGTGAAATTCATTACGCAAAGTATTCAATCTTAAAAGCTACATTTAAATTATATAACATAATAACTACAAAATAATTTTCATTCTCAATGATTTTGTTTTACAAACAAATATAGAAATCTGTTGGGTGTTATCTTTCTTTGAACAAAAGTTTTTAACCAAATACCTTGAATTTTCAAAATGGTAAAGTGTGGAGTTTGCCTCAGAATTGTCAGGTCTTGCAGTCAGAGTGAGGAATGTCGGCATTATTTTCATGTGGTGTAACATCCTGCACAAGGAAATGTGTTGTCCACTTCTGGAGATGCACTGATCATCACTGTTGTACTCAATTTGGTTAGAAAGAAGCTCATCTTGGAATTTGGGATGTTTATCAGAATCGCAAGAAGAGCCATCAGTTTTGCAAGCTGCAGTCTTTAGTAGTAACTTTAAGGCTACAGGATTATAGTTGGACTTTCCAAGTCGGTGGAAAGATAAGAGAGACTGCAAGCCCGCTAGCTTCCGTCTAACAGTTGCCAATAGCTTCCGTGATTTGGAAGTTGAGGACAAAAGTATTCAGTCAACCAAAGTTCAGAATTGATCTGACAGAACTGGGCATATGGTGCGAGACTGTAATGGGCTTGGCTTATGCAGGCAGAATGCTGCAGTGCTTCATGTGCTCTGACACTTATGTTAAGAGGTTGCCGTGTGTAGCTCTGTATTCATTCATGGCAGATGTGACCTACTGATCACTCATTTTACTATTGCAGAAAAGTGGCATATTGTTTATAACCTTTGACATTGATTTATTACATTTTATCCTATTACCTATAATTTAAACTAGGCTGCACTCATTCGTACACAAGTTGTTATTATCAGTAGCAATTTTTTTTCAGTACATTGGCCCCTAATTATACAAAATACATTATTACATTCAAAACAATACCACTTCTCATCAACATAATTAATTCTACTGTTAATAAAAATCACACCTACTGCAAAATCTAAATGTGTCTGCCACTGCTATAACATCAGTTCTTGTCTGTCACATTCAACAATGCATCCATCACTCCCTGGTCTGTAGGCATATCCTACCAGTTCCTTGTGTGCCGAGGAAGGCGTTGTGGTTGCATCTGCCTCTTTTGTTGTCTGTCGGCTACCTGGTGACAGGAGACAACTCCTCTAGTTCAAAAGAGGATCGTTGCTGTTGGTGAGTGGTAGTGCCATGTACCAGCCCACGTCACTCAGATTCCAGTTCCTGGGGTAGCTAGACATGGCCCATGGCTATGTTTTGACTGTTCTGTTGGTGTTATGATCACCATATGTGTAGTGTTGGCTGTTCGTCTGCTGTAACTGTTGAACTCGGCTGTCTTCACTCTGCTGCATCTCGATCTTCTGTCACATCATCATGTAGTGCAGTAGACAGGAGTTGATTGGTAAGGTAACACACTGCCCAAGCCTTTTTTGAAATGGCTTTGCCAGTGTTGTACAGGAACTGCCTTTCCGTCTTGCATAGTAGTATTTCCTTAGTATCAAGTCGTCTGTCCCAGTTCAATTGCTGCCTATCAGTATTGCCAACATTGGCATACAGTGGACATCTCCTGATAGTACATTCTGGCATGCCCTTTTCACTACAGGCACATTTGGAGGTTTGTATTTGAACACTTCGATGTCAGTAGGTAGTGTGAGGTTAATCACCAGTCAGGAAATACCAGGCCTCTTGAGGGATTTAAGTGCCTCACTCCTAGTCTCTGTTTTATATTTGGGAAAAAATCATATGTGCTGCATCTTGCTGTTTGGCATCATCTCTGTGACAGCCAAGCATTACCTGCAACATCTGAACTGACAGAGTACCAAAAGTTCCCATCAACTGAAGTATTCTGCATTACACCATGTTAACTACCTGTGCTGGTGTTATGAGTGCCCAGGTAGTTGCACAGTATCCCATAATCGCAATTAGGACGGTGTTATGATTTGTTCTTATTGTCTGCATTGGTAGTTTGTAACCATAACTAGCAGGGATTATAATTTTGTTCACCATGTTCCTGCCTCTCTTGCTCATTTCTTGAATATGTACATTACAGCTTTGTCACTCATCCAGTAAGACACCTAGGTATCTGCTGACGCATCTCTTCATGGACCTGTGGGTTATTTTCATTATCTTGTGATAAAGTCATTACCCCAATGTACTTTAGCTCTAATCGTTCTCTCTAGTGGTGGTCTCCACTCTGTAGATAAAACAGAACTGCAGAAATGTTATTGACTCCTGAAAGGTTTCCATTCAATAATGCAGATGACTCAACAATTTTAGTTTCAATAATTTGCACATTTATTCAATTTAGTTGTCTCTGTTGAGACAGTGGTCAATTTATCTGATACAAAAAGTAACTGGTGTCCACACAAGGGTAGCCTTCACAGTAATTAACAGGAATTATGAGGAAGTTTTGTAAATCTCTTGGCATGCAGCTGAAGCACAATTTTTCAGTAATCTGTCCATAATTTGGTCATAGTTTTGAAAGTCGCTCCAAGTAAAATAATTACGTGTGGCACAGTCTTTAGTTTCCAAATCAGCTGATAAACAGAGGTGGTTTTATTTTATTAATATTTTTTAAATAATATTTCTTCCACAAGATACAGTCTTTTTCACATATTTTGACACAGATATTTATGCATATAAATTCTGACTGCTGACTGCCAGTTTTGGACCGAGATGGCCTTGTAAAGACTGATGTAAGAATAAATTGTTGTTTCGTAAACTACATAATACTTTGAAAATTGGCTAGGCTGAATTTTATCGTTGTGGATGTACTACAAGAGCTAGAGTGATTTGGGCTAATAGATATGAGGTGTGATCAAAAGATAATAGGAATTCTTTTTCTTTTGCTTTATACGTCCAATTTTTAAATTTTTTAATCTTTTTTTTACACACACATTCCTGATGTACATTTTCATTTTCAGCTGTTTTGAATATTTAGTTGTATGTGTTTTCAACTGTTCGGCAAATTTTTACTTTTGAGAAAGATTTTGCTTGAAAACGGAATAAAGTGCAGCACCACATTCAAAATGTTGGCTGTAGCTTTTGACGAATCAACTACGAATAACACAAGAATTTGAGTGGTATAAACTTTTGAGAGAGGATTGATAAGACATTGGAGACAATGACTGCCCTGGAGGCCATAGCACATCAATTACTGATGAGACTGTGGAAGAAGTAAAGAAAATGGTTCCGAAAATCACCAGATCACCATAAGAGCGGGTGCTGACAGTGTCGGCATATCCTTTGCCTCATGCCAAGCAATTTTTTCAGATATTTTGAGTATGAAACGTGTAGCAGCAATGTTTGTTCCAAATTTGTTGATTTTCGATCAAAAGGGACATTGCATAATAATGTTTAAGAATTTCTGAAGGAAGTCTACAATGATCCAGAACTTCTAAAGAGGGGTTATAACAAGTGACAAAATGTGGTCATAAGGGTATGACCTCGAAACAGACAAAAAGAAGAATTGACAAGTTTGATCACTTGTCAAGGTACTTTTCACTGTTTTCTTCTATTAAAATGGGATAGCATGTAATGAGTTCCTGCCTTACAGTCACAAGGACAGTGAGGAAGCTATGCACCAATTGTGTAAAGTAGTCTGAAGGAAACAACCAGAACTGTGGCAAACCCACCCATGGAAATTGCATCACAATAATCCTCCCGCTCACACATCAATGCATGTTCAAGATTTTTTGGCAAAAAACAAAACCATTATGCTGCCTCAGTCACCATATTTGCCAAACATAGTCCCCTGTGATTTCCTTCTATTGCCGAGGCTGAAGAGAACAATGAAAGGATGTTGTTTTGCCACCATTGATGAGATAAAAACAGAATCGCTGAAGGAGCTGTACACCAAGAAGTAAAGTGAGCTTCAGAATTGCTTCCAAGATTGTAAAAAGCACTGGCACAATTGTATTATATCTGTGGGGGATTATTTTGAAGGGGACAGCGTTAATGTCGATGAATAAATAGATTCTTTATGAAAAACTAAAATTACCATTAATTTTTTATTATGCATCATATTGTTGCTGGTTAAAAATTTAAGAGAGTACATGGATGCTATTATTCTTACATGATGTTGATCCTCTTACTTACACATATGAAGTCCGTATTGCAAGTTAGAGTAAATCACTTGAAATTATTAATTAATAAGCTAATTACACAATGCTCTCTGTCATAATGTCCAGAATAATGAAAATAAGTCAAAGTTTGGAATTTAACAGTGGTTATGACAAATATGCAATGAAAAATGATGCTAGCTGCAGCTTCAGATCTAATTATTTTGGAAGATATTTAGTTTCACGCAAAATGATTTATGTTACTTGAAAATTGGAATACGTAGCTTTACAATGATATGCATCATTATATGGAGTTATGCTGATTAGCTTACAGAGTTTTACTTCTATCAACTATATTTCTTACCTTAACTGTAATGAGGGGTGACATAGTTATTATGAAGGTGACAGTGATTCAATGTTACGAAATTTTGTAAATTCCAGTAAAGTCTCTAAATTATTCAATTACCAGTTTGTCATTATGATCGTCTCCCTATTGATTCTCAGAAGAGGACGTATCATTCTGAAGACGATTGTAATGACTGAAACGTGTACTTGACTAAACAAACATTTCAACCAGAGACTTTTGTGGTATTTAAAAAATACAATTAACTACAACTCTTAATTAACATGCTCCATAACCACACTAATGTTACTCCAGGAATCAGCCTAGCCAAAAGGAATATCCAAACAATAAATTTAAATAGGATAAAGCTTAATGACATTTTTGGAATTTGGTGCATATGCCACATACTACTTATATAATAGAGTTGAAAATGCAGCAGAAAAATAGAAGACGAGGAAAAAAATAAAGCTATTAGCAGGTATGAAAACTTAACAGATGGAGTAGAACCACCTTTCTATGTTCGTCTCTTAAAAGGTTCCCTTTTAACGTGTATTTGGTCTTTTCAGGTGTCGCAGGCAATTTGACTGCTTGGCATCACTGACATAATTGTTAAGACTATGGTATATCCATCTTCCAAGTTGCTTCTGGAGCTTCCCTTCACAAGGGTCATCGGGATGTCAGCATGTGTCACTAGTCCTATGACTGCTTTGTTTTTCTGCAGCTTTTCTAACACCAGGTCGAGTACCTGATTCTAGAAGACAAGGCCACTTGTGGCCTTTTGAATTTTTTTTTTTGTAAGGGTTTCTCCTCTACATGAGAGTTGCTGTTAACAGTAGTTCTTAAAAATTTGCATAATGCTTGTGTGCAATCAAAGACCCTTAGGCAGTCAAAGTGCAGGCTACCACAAGTGACGGAAAGCTCTGCTGATAGCCACCATTATGGCTATGACCTATTTATGTGGGGCATTTTTTGCAAGTCTTCATCATCTCATTTATAATGTCTTCTGTTGACTTTCCACTTCTGAATCCATATTATTGGGTGTTCATTCCAAGAAGTAGTCCTTTTTTTTCTGTAGTCTGCCGCTTAGTAGTTTCTCCAGCATTTTGCCTAAGGTATCAAGAAGGCAAATAGGTCTTGTAGGCCTTTGGAGCTAGAGGGTCCTTGTTTTGACCTCTTTCCCCTCCCTCCTCCCCTTCCAAGATAATGAAGTTTGCTTTTTTCCTTGTAATAAATGTGTTATGAAGTTGGCACAAATATAAACTTATGTGCTTACGAAGTGCACGTAGAATTTCAGCGTGAATGCTGTCAGGATCAGGTGATTTAATCCTTTTCAATATCAGGATTTTTTCTTCGCTTCCTCTTCTGAAAATGGACAATCTATATTGTCTTTGTGTGCATATTCCCACTTTTGTTCCACATTTATCTATTTTCATCAATTTGTCTTTTGCAGTGTTGTGTGGAAAGTGTGTGTCCACCAGTAATTGTGCAGATTGCAAACAGTTTTCTGTCATGCTACTGTGCCACAAGTCATTTCTAACTCTTTATTCTTGCCTGCCACAGGCGGTATTTAAATTGCTGTTTAAGGTGTCTGTATATGTCATGTCTGCGAGTTCATTTATCCACAGTGTCAGTTTATTATTTCTCAGCAAATGTTACAAATAAACCATTTGTGGATTCTTGACAGTTTTCTCTGCAGGCTGCTTGCCAAGATGGGTTCAGAGCACTTTTACTTTCGGAAACTTCGTGATAATAACACCAAAAACCAACCTAGCACCACAGAAGATACTATTCCCAGCTGCAGAACATGTTACAGTGGTGTGAAGAATTAGATTCATGAGTGTCAGCAATATTAAGTTAGATTGCTATTCACTGTAAAGATGACCCCTTCAGATGCAGGCAGGCACAATGGAAAGATTGTTACACATTATAGCTCTCAACAAAACTCTTCTTCAGCAAAGAAAATATTCACACAAGCAAGCACACATCACATGCATGACCACTACCAATGACAGTTCTGACCAGGATGTGACTGTCAAGTGAGTAGCAATCTGTAGTTTTTACTTGGCGGGAAAGGGGAAGGGATAGCATGATATGGGTGTGGGGGGAGAGGAGTGCTGACTGCTGGTGCGTGCAGGGACTAGACTGCCAGGCCATCAGGAGGTGGGGTGTGATGGGGAATGGCAGGCAGGTACGTTGGCAGAGGACGGCGCACAAACAGGGTGAGGGAATGTGAAAAGGGAGGAGGTGATAGGACGAGTAGGTGGAAATTGTTGGGTGGGGGGTTTGGGGACTGTAGGTTACCTTAGTTGGAGGCCCGGATACTTTTGGGAGTGGAGAAGGTGTTGTAAGGATAACAGCTATCTGCGCAGTTCACAAAAGCAGGTGGTGGAAGGGAGTTGCCTGGGTTGTGAAGCAGCCATTGAAATCAAGAAAGTTAGGTCCAGCTGCATGTTGTGTCACAGGGCAGTGTAGTTTGCTCTAGGCCACAATTTGGCAGTGACTGCTCATCATGGTGAATATCTGCTTGGTAGCCCTACCAATATAAAAAAAACTGCAATAGTTGCAGCAGAGCTGGTATATGACATGGTTGCTTTCACAGGTGGCCCATCCTTCCCACTTTCCTGCTCCTCTCCTTCTCAACTCCTTTCCTTTCCTTTCCTTTCCTTCTCCCCGTTTATTTCCCCCTCGTGCCATTTCCCAACACTGTGGCTGGCAGTCTCTAATCCCTGTACATCCCGCCAGACAGCGCTCTTCTCTCCCACTAACCATATCCTGCTATCCCTCCCCTCCACCTCCACCTCCTCCTTCCCCATCCATTCCAGAATGCTATTCATGTGACAGGCGCATTCCAGTCAGCTGCCAGTGGTAGTGGTCATTCATGTGTTAGGTGTGCTTGCTCTGTAAATGTGTGTTTCCTTTGCTGTGGAAGGCTTTGGCTGTACAATCTCTCCGCCCCCCCCCCCTCCCCCCCTCATCTGTCTGCAGCTTGGGACGTCATCTTTACAGTGAGTAGCAGTTTATCCTTTTCCTGATGTTAATATTCCAACCTGGAGTTGCCATTGTTTGATTTAGATTCAAGAGTGCTCACAAGATTTGTTTTACGGTATGAATTTACTTTTCAATAAAGATGAAATTTATCTTACACAAACAGCTTTTACGTACCAAACAGTCTTGTGAGTACATCTGTTGACTGGCTTTGATCAGTGGAACAAAGCTTTTCTGCCTAACTTATAAAATTCTTGACAATGATTTAATGAAAATCGTATTTGTTACCGTTTTCCCTCGACTGCTAATAAAGGGTGGGTAAAATAAAACTGTCCTGAAAAGTATCTGTTTTTTTTTTTAATTATATATGTATATAATAGAAGGAAACATTCAACGTGGGAAAAATTATATATAAAAACAAAGATGAGGTGACTTACCGAACGAAAGCGCTGGCAGGTCGATAGACACACAAACAAACACAAACATACACACAAAATTCAAGCTTTCGCAACAAACTGTTGCCTCGTCAGGAAAGAGGGAAGGAGGGGGGAAGACGAAAGGAAGTGGGTTTTAGGGAGAGGGGGTAAGGAGTCATTCCAATCCCGGGAGCGGAAAGACTTACCTTAGGGGGAAAAAAGGACAGGTATACACTCGCACACACGCACATATCCATCCACACATACAGACACAAGCAGACATATTTAAAGACCTTTCGTCTTCCCCCCTCCTTCCCTCTTTCCTGATGAGGCAACAGTTTGTTGCGAAAGCTTGAATTTTGTGTGTATGTTTGTGTTTGTGTGTCTATCGACCTGCCAGCGCTTTCGTTCGGTAAGTCACCTCATCTTTGTTTTTTTATATATATATATATATATATATATATATATATATATATATATATATATATATTCTTTTTTAAGAAACACCACAGAAGCTGCTGGAAATGGCCACAGATTATGTTGATTCAGTGCTAGGATCGATTAATCAAACTGAGAAACAAGTTTAAAGGCTCTGTCTCCTGATAGAAGTAATAGTGTTTTCAGTTTTCTGCTGTAGCTCTTCCAGTGAGCGAGGATTATTTGAGCACACATGACCCTTCAGTTTTGTGCACAAGTAAAAATCACAGAGAGAGAGAGAGAGAGAGAGAGAGAGAGAGAGAGAGATTAGGTGATCGAGGTGGCCAGGAGATTGCACTGCCTCTGTAGATTGTCCTCTCCTTGCCCAACCCGTCTTGTACTCGTGACAAGCTTGCTAAGTTCGTGTGTGCTGTTGCTTCATTTTGTTGCAAATATCAATTCAGTAATTCAACTTAAGTGTATTGATCCACATAGAGATTAAATATTTTTGTGGACATACCTATTGGTATTAACAGTTCGGTGAAGGAACCGTCTTACAACGTGGACAGCAGACACTGCACGGCAAACGTCAGTCTTGAGATTATGCAGCGGCTATTCAAAGTACTGATGGGGATGTTTTGATGCATAATTTTGCATGTTCTGCAAGTTTGTATACCTCAACAGACTGAATCAGGCCTCATTTGAAGAAATTTTAAAAAAAGAGAGAGAGAAACTGAAGATCAAAAAGTCCTCATTCCATGTCACTCTGAAGCCAGCAGTAGAGTTCAATACACAAAAGTTCATCTGGTCACTTTAACTTGTGCACAACAGTAAATATGTGAAAATACAGATGTAGGTCCTTTTTGATAATGTTTTGACACAATGACCTCTTAATTTCTACTTGTACATATAAGCAGCATCAACATTGGACACTGGTGCAGTCTTTTCTTCGCTTGATGAATGTTTCTTGTCTTTACTCTTTACGGACACAGATTTTATTTGCTACAGAATCACTTTCTCGCCATTTGGCCACTAAGGTTTGCATTGGAAGTTTTGCCAAAAAACTTCCAGTGTTAAATTCTTTCACAAACAGTTCAGAACACACTTTCTGTGAATTGTTCTGCACCTGACACCTGATAATGAACACGTATTGTTTTATTGTGAGCAGCAGTTCACATTGCATTGAACTGCAATTCACAGACCTATGTGCCATGTATTTTTACTCGCTTCATTTTAAACATTTCTTTACACAGGACATTACAACTGTGTAACTCTTATTTCAATGTAAATATCAAACAATGGAATGGCCAGTATGGAATAAGAACAATATGAAAAGAATAGACTGCTTCTCACCACAGAGGACAAGTTGAGTAGCAGACAGGCACAATGAGAAAGACTGCTAAACGCTCTTCTCTCTCTGCAACTCGATGCCTCCTCTATGTGATGAGTAGCAGTCTACCCTTTTTATATTGTTGTTCAATGTAAATGTCAAATCGACAGATTGAAATACAACAGGAGGATTATATATTTCAGATTCTTTTGTTCACTTTAGTCTTTTTCCTGTTATCATCTATGGCTCTTGTTCTAGGGCCAGTGTGCTTCTCCTGCTAGGGGGACAATTCATGGAGTATGCTCAAACATCCCCGGAGATATCCCTCCAGATTACTCACCACATGTAAATATTAATCAAAACCTTGTGTACCATTTGCATTCTCCTAAATATTAAATTATTACATCATTTTATAGTTTGCGAGCATCATTCCTTGGCAAGTTAGAGGCCTAGGGCTGCACATCACTCTCCCAGAATGGTATTTAACACCACACTATTGCCGAGCACCATTAGAGCCTAACTGAGATCTAATCATTAGACAGTTCTGTCATGTTAAATAATTGTCACCGGAACAAGGGAATTCAGCTAACAACGTTGAAATATATGGAAGTTAACGTGAACACGGATGAATAATAAAGGAACTATTTCAACTCAGGAATAGTATCAATTTAAGCAGTTATATATTTAATCTTTTTCTGTGCAATGATAATGTACATCATAATCCAAACCCATAACATCTCACTAAAAAATTTAAAAGCAATTTATTCACTGACTGTTATTTAACTTGCACATGGGCAAGCAACTCTGACACATTGTGAAGTTGTTGTTGGCAGTTTTCAAGTGTGGGGATCATAAATACTTGCATTAAATCATTTGACTTGGAGGCTTACTTCCTCTTTCACGGTGTTTGGACTTTGTTTGAAATCCCAGGACTGTGTGCGTGCTGTCTGTCTCTCTCTCTCTCTCTCTCTCTCTCTCTCTCTCTCTCTCTCTCTCTCTCTCTCTCTCTCTCTCTTTGTAATGTATTCTGACTAATAAAGGTCACAAACTTTTACTGAAGTAAGCTCACAGCCTAAAAAGTTAACGTTACACGTATTATGACCTTATTCCATGTAATGATTGTGGACATTTTAATAATACAAGGAGAAATAAACAAAAAGAGCTTGTTTTCGTCGCCTTTTACTGTAACTGTCTTCTGTTTGGTTAGCCTGTCTGTGGCATCACTATTCTAAATCACCACCACTACCACCATCATCCTCACAGTACAACTGTGAGCCTTATATTGTCATTGTCACAAAGATATGACTGTTTCTTCCGAATATGTTGCAATTCCTGAGGTTGTGCTTACAATGGGACTTGAGAACACAGCTGCTGGTGTGTGTTTTTTTTTTTTTTCCTCCGAATAAATAGTGGATTTCACTGCTATATTGACATGAGAATGCTACAATGTCTCTTGCTCCCAAATACCTCATCTGCCCACTGCTCTCTCATTGGCTGTGTAGAACCAGCAGCTGACACACACCCTATTCATTCCTGCCATGCCACAAGTTGAGCATCGACATCTTTGCTGCACAAAACACATAAGTGCAACACTACCCCCATCTAGACAATACATAAATAAAAGCTTGTATCATGACTCAGTCCAGTAATTGAACTTTCGCTAAACCTGCGATGTAGTGGCGTCTGTTTGTATTATCTCCATAATGGGTCTCTTTCCGCCACAACTTTTTCTTGCGATAATAATTCCAGTCAGTTTAATGTGATTAATTTAGCTTGTTAGACGTTTAATTCTGGATTAATTTTCTTTCTTGTGTTATCTGAATGTCACCGTCTTGCCCTAAAGCTGGAAATGTTTTCTTGCAGTATTCTAACACATGAACAGTGACCGAATTTCTCATTTGCAACCCACTTGGTAAATCATTACAGTTTCTCATAACCAAATTAAATACTGACTTAGGTCCAGAATCAAGTAATGGTTTTTTGAACAACAAGATTTTCACCTTTGAATGTTACCTTCACTTGAAAAGCAGCATAAATGTATGTATACAGTATCTCTACATATATAAGAACTTTTATTGCAAACCTGTTCAAATGCAACAAAAGTTTGTAAGTTGATAGTATTTAATGAAGTTTCCTCTTGTGTTTCACAAAATTGTCGATTTTTAAGCAGCTCATTAGATTGTTGTAGTGGCTAGTTCGTAGTTTCACGACTGTCCCTTGCACTGGCACCATCAGTCAAATGTCATGTGATTGTTCGAGCAAGGTTGATTCTGTATCAATCGCAGGAGCACTTCAGCGTACCAGGAAATCTCTAGTCTATTTGAATGCAAGCTTGTTTGTTAAGCCCTACCCTTTGAAATTATCCAAAATAAATTTGTGTGAAACCTCAAGCCAAAGCTTCTTACGTAAATGTAAAATGACCTTTTATTTTTTGAATGACGAATTTGGGGGAAAAACCTTTTTATAATTGGGTAAATATGGTAATTGTGGCATTATCCACATAGTTTATTTCTGGGTAGAGTACTTGGTACACATTAGCATCACCTTATCTGTGTTACACTGATTAAATAATATTGACACTTTGAATGTGCTCTTTCAGCAAACATATCTCACATGCTTCTGTCTTCAGTCTCAGGAGCACTCTGCATTGTGTGTTCACCAGGGGAAAGCTTTCCCATTGGTTGGCTGATGTCTCCCATTCTTGTAAATTCTTTTGAATTTTCTTAAGTTCTAAGTTAATCATGACATATATTTCTTAATTTTAATTTACATATTTCACCATATTTTTTTGTATCATATCTTTATTGTGTTGGTTACAGTTGTTGAAGAGTCATTTTGTTGTTTGAATTATTTCCTTTCCTGACAGACGGTCTGATCATTCAGGAGGCATTCTGATTTTTGGACTGTGTGTTCTCTTTGCTCACACAGCTACACACCTGTTGCCATATACAGTAATGTTGTGGGTTCTGGTTTCTTCCACTACTTGAGTAAGAGAGGCAGAGTATTTGATACTGCATCATCATAACTTTTACATCATTGTCACAGAGCAGCTCCATTTTAAGATCGTCATGAAAGTCTTATTGCTGAGTAGTATCCATGGGTGGGTTATGTCACAACTGGTACAAAACTATCCAGGTAGTCAGTACCAGGTAACTAGTATTTGCAGCCACATGCAAGACTCAGCTATGTCACTTGTTATGTCACAACTGGTACAAAACTATCCAGGTAGTCAGTACCAGGTAACTAGTATTTGCAGCCACATGCAAGACTCAGCTATGTCACTTGTTATTTGTGCTCTCTTGGGTAGGATCTTGGAAAAGACCATGTAATTACAGTCTCAGGTGCAAGTAACTTTCTGGGCTGTAATCTTAATTGTACAGCTAGGAAAACATTAAGCATACTGCAGAGAATGAACATTACACTAGTGTTAACACCTTGTCACTCTTTATTTAGTGTGATAAGTCCTGGAAGGAGTGCTCTGTGGAATGGGTTAATACAGAAATAGAATAATCACTCAGGGGAAAAGGAGATCACACATGGGTGTGAGTGATCCATCGTTCCTAATTTGGTCACATTTCACACAGCCTGGGCTGTATCTGAATGCTTCTAGTAAGTGGCTATTTGCAAAACTGATTGCTAAAAGCATCCAGTTTGACCAAACCTGCATCATCAAATCCCAGTGATTTACAACATGGGCCCCAGGCTTTTCCCAGGATAAATTCATCTGGAAAATGCAATTGCAGGACAAATAGTACAGTGGAACCTGGCCATAACAACATTCAGAGGACCTCGAAAATTGTGTTGTTATAAAAGCGTGTCATCTTAACTGAGATCCTTATTTTCAATATATTGTGGTAGCAAACGGAAAACAACAAATTCATTTGGCCTTGTTTTATTTTACATAAAGTATTCATTCTTAAGCCTGTTGAGTACCCATCAAACTTCTTTACTTAGGAGAGAAGTAATCAGTCATTTTTTCTGCTGTCTGTGTGCCCAATACACACTTTCTAAATTACATGTTGTGTTCATTATTTCATTTGCAATAACACTGCTCCCTCCCCAAGTTTCATAGATGATGATTAGAACTCTTATGGCTTATAAAGTGTCAATCACAGTAGGGATAGGCATTTTATTTTGTTCTTCTTCCTTTTCTTCTTCTTCTTCTTCTTCTTCTTCTTCTTCTTCATCTCCCTCACTCACTTCGTGGTCACTGTGGACCTGATTCTTCACTTCATTTGCAATTTCATCTTCCGTTTGCTCTTCAGATGTAACAAGGTCATCATTTATTCTCACCTACATTTCATAGTCACACTGATTGAGAATATCACAGTTGATTTCTGGCAACAATGCAGACAGCAGCAGATCATCAGTGTCACCGAATGTGTCTTCAGTTTTGACAGCATTTATTTCTTCAGATATGATTCCCGCATGGCGGGAACAGTTCTTGATGTTTAGGCTGTGACCTGGCTTCAGGCTTTGGTAATGCCTCTGATCACATCCATCTGTTTAATAGAAAAAAACTTGCTTTTTTCAATGCAGTGTATCATTTTCAGTAATATGAGCTTACAATAATGGTAGTTTGGCCTCCTAATTACCCCTTGGTTCACGGGCTGCAATAAGCTTGTATTTGCAGAAAGAGAAATAAGCTGAAAATTCTTCAGACCAGAGTGTGTAGGATGTGTTGGACAGTTGTCAACAAGAACCAGTCCTTTTCTGACTTCTAATCTCCCAATCCTGATTCCTTATTTCAGTTACAAAGAGTTTGGAGGTGATACAGAAGTTTTTATTAACATTCTAGTGCACTGACGATACTTTACATGCTTAAAACACCTAGGATTTTTTTATTTACTTTTTATGAGCAATTTTTTCATCTCAGTTCCATCTGCATTAGCACAAACCAGAACTGTTATTTGTTCACAACTTACCACCAACACGTTTTTCACCCCTGAATTTCAGAGTTTTGTCAGGTGTCCATTTAAAAAATATGTCAGTCTTTGCATTAAAGATGTCACAGTCTGCATATCCTTCACGAATTGTAGGCCACATGTTAGCAAGCCATTGTTTGATTGTTTCAGTACTTAAACTGTTGGCTTCACCGCTCAAAAGTAATGCCATGACATTGCTCGAATCTGTCAATCCAGCTACTGGTGCACACAAACTCCTCATCTTTTAATTTCTTGGCAAATTCTGCTTTCATCGTAAGGGGAGGCCCACTAAAGGGTACACTGATGCTTCACATTTGCTTAAACCACTTAAACAGCTTTTCATCCATGTCCCTCTGCTTAGCTTTTCATAACACCTTAATTTTAGATCCATTGAGTACAAATGCAGAAACGGTTTCACACTTGTTCTTCCAATTGTTTGGACTGAAGAATCGAAGGCCAAATTGATGATGCTCATCAACCATTTTAGCTCCATTCTTGATTTCATGAGTCACTTTTACTTTTTCTTCTACCTTTTATTGGCCATGTTGTTCTGAAATGTATGCACTTCGTAACAAATTGTTATGGAAACTGACATCACGTGTACTGTTGACGAGTTCTGTGATAGTTACCATCACTGTAGTATGAGTACACTAGGACAAGAAAATGACATCATGCATGAGATAGATACACCTATATACATTTGGCGTATTAAGCAAGCATGAGAAGTATGTTCCTCTCAAGGAAAATGGCCATACCACAGAAATCACAATGTTACAATGGAGTTGTGGTAGTAACTGATTTCATTATAGGAAATTTCAACTGTAGTTACACTTGAAACCACCATTGCAAAGTAAATTACAGCAGCTTGTACTGAAGTGTTAACTGTGTTCTGCCGCAGCTGATTTGTAGTTAGATTAAGAGTGAGAGCTGAAAGGGTACAGAAACCATAATATGATCACCTGAGATCTTCTTTTGCTTCGCTGTTCTTATGCACCACGCTTATTCTTGTTGTTGACTTCGTCTTCATAGACTGAAATCTTGAATCTATAAAACTAAGTCTAAACAATCTCGCAAATCCACCAAATACGAGATATAGTTTCTTCATAAAATGTTATATAGTAATTGAATATTGGAGCAGGGAACACTTCTGTTTATAAACATTTACATTCCTTACATTACTTAAGCAGTCTTCCACTTCCTAGGATGGAAACAAAATGAATCTGCTGCCATCCTTGTGACATCATTCTTTTATTGTCATTATCTTCATCATTCACTGGAGTGCTGCTTTTCTGTGACAAGGGCGCTCCTCCATGGAGCAACTGCTGATCTAGCAAGAAGAAGAAGAAGATTAAAAAAATCTTGTGTTGTTTTCAGTCCTGAGACTGGTTTGATGCAGCTCTCCATGCTACTCTATCCTGTGCAAGCTTCTTCATATCCCAGTACTTACTGCAACCTACATCCTTCTGAATCTGCTTAGTGTATTCATCTCTTGGTCTCCCTCTACGATTTTTACCCTCCACACTGCCCTCCAATGCTAAATTTGTGATCCCTTGATGCCTTAGAACATGTCCTACCAATCGGTCCCTTCTTCTTGTCAAGTTGTGCCACAAACTCCTCCCCAATTCTATTCAATACCTCCTCATTAGTTATGTGATCCACCCATCTAATCTTCAGCATTCTTCTGTAGCGCCACATTTCGAAAGCTTCTATTCTCTTCTTGTCCAAACTATTTGTTGTCCACGTTTCACTTCCATACATGGCTACACTCCATACAAATTCTTTCAGAAACGGCTTCTTGACACTTAAATCTATACTCGATGTTAACAAATTTATCTTCTTCAGAAACGCTTTCCTTGCCATTGCCAGTCTACATTTTATATCCTCTCTACTTCGACCATCATCAGTTATTTTGCTCCCCAAATAGCAAAACTCCTTTACTACTTTAAGTGTCTCATTTCCTAATCTAATTCCCTCCGCATCACCCGACTTAATTCGACTACATTCCATTATCTTTGTTTTGCTTTCAACTGCTCTTCCAAGTCCTTTGCTGTCTCTGACAGAATTACAATGTCATCGGCGTATCTCAACATTTTTATTTCTTCTCCATGGACTTTAATACTTACACCGAATTTTTTTTTTTTGTTTCCTTTACTGCTTGCTCAATACACAGATTAAATAACATCGGGGACAGGCTACAACCCTGTCTCACTCCCTTCCCAACCGCTGCTTCCCTTTCATGCCCCTCGACTCTTATAACTGCCATCTGGTTTCTGTACAAATTGTAAATAGCCTTTTGCTCCCTGTATTTTACCCCTGCCACCTTTAGAATTTGAAAGAGAGTATTCCAGTCAACGCTGTCAAAAGCTTTCTCTAAGTCTACAAATGGTAGAAACGTAGGTTTGCCTTTCCTTAATCTATTTTCTAAGATAAGTCGTAGGGTCAGTATTGCCTCACGTGTTCCAACATTTCTGCGGAATCCAAACTGATCTTCACCGAGGTCGGCTTCTACCAGTTTTTCCATTCGTCTGTAAAGAATTCGCATTAGTATTTTGCAGCCGTGATTTATTAAACTGATAGTTCGGTAATTTTCACATCTGTCAACACCTGCTTTCTTTGGGATTGGAAATATTACATTCTTCTTGAAGTCTGATGGTATTTCCCCTGTCTCATACATCTTGCTCACCAGCTGGTAGAGTTTTGTCAGGACTGGCTCTCCCAAGGCCGTCAGTAGTTCCAGTGGAATGTTGTCTACTCCCGGGGCCTTGTTTCGACTCAGGTCTTTCAGTGCTCTGTCAAACTCTTCACGCAGTATCGTATCTCCCATTTCATCTTCATCTACATCCTCTTCCATTTCCATAATATTGTCCTCAAGTACATCGCCCTTGTATAGACCCTCTATATACTCCTTCCACCTTTCTGCTTTCCCTTCTTTGCTTAGAACTGGGTTTCCGTCTGAGCTCTTGATATTCATACAAGTGGTTCTCTTTTCTCCAAAGGTCTCTTTAATTTTCCTGTAGGCAGTATCTATCTTACCCCTAGTGAGATAAGCCTCTATATCCATACATTTGTCCTCTAGCCATCCCTGCTTAGCCATTTTACACTTCCAGTTGATCTCATTTTTGAGACGTTTGTATTCCTTTTTGCTTGCTTCATTTACTGCGTTTTTATATTTTCTCCTTTCATAAATTATATTCAATATTTCTTGTGTTACCCAAGGATTTCTACTAGCCCTTGTCTTTTTACCTACTTGATCTTCTGCCCATTCCTGTCAATTGTTCCATTATGCTCTCCCTGAAACTCTCTACAACCTCTGATTTAGTCAGCTTTTCCAGGTCCCATCTCCATAAATTCCCACCTTTTTGCAGTTTCTTCAGTTTTAATCTACAGTTCATAACCAATAGATTGTGGTCAGAGTCCACATCTGCCCCTGAAAATGTCTTTACAATTTAAAACCTGGTTCCTAAATCTCTGTCTTACCATTATATACTCTATCTCATACCTGCTAGTATCTCCAGGCTTCTTCCACGTATACAACCTTCTTTTATGATTCTTGAACCATTGAGGATAACTAAAAAGCAGTAATTATAGTAGTACTTCTAGCATAATATTACAACCTTGTGCTGAGTTAAGATTATCCTATACTGAATAGATGACTTGGGTCATATTTTCTGACAGCCTTAAATATGCTGTAGTAAAACTTGCTTACAAAACAGCAGATAGCAAATGACCTCTAACTACAGAATCACATTACTCTTACCAATCTTTTCAAAAGTCTTTGAAAAAGTGGCTTATGAAAGAATACTGATTTCATTAACCAAGCAGAACTTGTTAATTCTTCTCAGTTTGACTATTGTAAAGGATTCTCCTTTGAGAAGGCAATAAAAAGCATAGTATGAGCGGAACCAAACATGAAAAACCATCCTGATGTATTACCTGTTAGCAACAGATGTTAAAACTGGCTAAACACACACATAAACTAATAGATGTGTTCAACATTTTAGTCTTTAGAAACACCTATCATTGTGTTGGCTTACTTTGCACATTTTCACTTCCTGTTTACTTATGGAATTATATATCCTGGGCCAATGCACCTAAACTAATTAAAGGGTTTATTCAGTATAAGGACATGTAAGAAGAACCTTGTGTAATGTAGATTATTGTACATCATGCAGAAGCCTTTCTGAGGACCGTGGAATTGTCAGACTCGCTTCCTAGTCCACATACTCCTCAATGGTTTTTGTTGCTGTTAATAAAAATCAGTTTCAGCTGAACTGTGTTTTAGACTGTCACAATACAAAGCAAAGATAATTTTCAAGTAGACTTTGTCTCTTTGTATAGGTTTCAGAATGGAGCATGTACTCTTGTGGGAAGCCATTCAATAAGTTCCTGGACTAACATAAAGCAAGTAATTGAGAATCAAGACTAATTTAAATCAAGCTAAAATCAATGTTTGTTGTAAAGCTGCATGACAAATAGTAATGTAGTTTCAATAGGACTCAGTACTTCCAGATGTAGGTAAATATTTTCTTAGAAAAATACCATAGAATTCAATTAAATATTAGCTATCAATAGCAGTTACACAGCAGCTATCTACTAAAACTAAGGAGGCACCAGCTTTTTTTGAAGTGCAAACTTTCATTCCAATTTAGTGGGTTAAATTCAGCTGGCATAAGCATGAGTACCACTAAACATTATAGTGATACTTATTGTTTATTCAGTATACAGATTTTTTTATGGGTTTCCTTTGTACCTTGAATCATTCTACATCCTTGAAGGATCCCCATCCTGTTAAACATTACTTAATTTGTATTAAACTTAAATTTGAAATTGTCTTATGCCATTCCCTGGAGTGAGTTTGGCATAGAATGGTGAGCTGTAGGCCTCGGAATACAATAAAAGCTCATTAACAGCACTACTCCAGTTGGAGGCTCTGGTGTGTTTTTCCCCCCCTAATATATAGAATTGTGTTTAAAACAAGGGATATTTCTCATTTTCCATACTACCACATGTGTTAGAGTGTTCATGACATCAGAATGTACTGTGCAACAACTCTAATTGCAGTTCAGTCTCTTACAGTGAGAGCATTACTCAGTTTATTTGTTATGTTTGCTGATAAACAATATTTATTTTAAATTGTCTTTTATTACTGCTATAATTGCGATACACATTACTAAAGGTGTGCTTACACAGGCAATGAAAATTACATGCTGCCGGTAACAGATACTGGTATTGCTGCCTGGCAACATTCCAGCCACAGGTTTTGTAACCTTGCAAGCCAGAAGAATTTTAGCCACAGTTTGTTAACATTGCTGGCCATTGTTGCCTGACAATGTTTGCAGAAATAGATTTCCAGGCCAGAAGCATTTCCATGAGCCATACTATGGCTGTGAAATGGACAAAAGGTAGCTAGTGGAAGCAGGTGAGGCTCTCTTGCATATGCATTTCTCAGAGAAAAGTAGTACTGAGGAAAAGAGAAATCAAACATCGTGGATGCTTTCCCTTTTTTTAATTGAAGGACTACTTCTGAAACTCGTGAACTAATGCTGGATACATACCATTTTCGGAGTGCTGGAATATGATTCTGAATATATCTTTTAAAAGTAACTCGACTGAGGACTGGTATTTATTTTAATTTATTTATACATGTCCAGAACATAACATTAAATATAGTTTATTACACATAGCATATCATACATATACATTACAGAGAACATGTGCATATTTATATTCCATATGCTGCTCAGAATTCTGCTGCACAGACTGCCTTATCATTGGCGATAATCAGATCATCCATGAACACAGGTTCTGACAGTTTCCTGCAGTTGAGTAAGTGCCGATGGTCTTGGGGTTCACCACACTCACATAGTTCATCCCCTGAGATGGATCCTCATTTCTTCATGTTCTCCTTGCACCGAGATACTCCAGTTCTCAGTCTATTGAGTACCTTCCCTGTCATGTATGGGAGATGATGACCTGTAGCAAGTTCTTCCTTGGGGTGTTATATCAGAGATGGCCGAGGGAGTAGCTGTTGGGTCGTTTCCAAGATTCTTCAATAATTGCCATGCCTTTCTACTATTTTGTTTGATATCGAGCTGTGTCATAAGATCGCACCATTTTTCTTGCCTTCTAGCTGGTATAGCTAGTATAAGTTCTTCACCAACCTGTATTGTTTCTTCACTGCTATGATCAGCACTGATATAAAAGACTGTATAACAGTTGCAAAAAGACTGGTGATCACCTTTCATTTTTTGGCTGTGTGTGATTCAGACAGCAGTGTAGCTTCTCAAAGTGCAGTTCTCGTCAATGCACCTCTCATACCAGGTATTTGCAACACTTTGTTGGAACAACTGAAGAAATTCATAAAAGTTATTTGAAATACCGATCATGTGTTTGTTAACAATAATGGGAATTCCTGGATGGAAAAATACACAAAATAAGGGAAAAGCAACCATTCGTCTATAATGGACAGATGCGTGGTCCACGAAACATGTAATGGAACACAGTATTCAACTTACTTTCAAGCTCTTGCCCTTTCTCTCATAAAAGTACACACATTCATACACACAACAACAGAGACAACAAGATGCACACTTCCACAATTGCACAAGAGTCTCACATCTTTCAAACTGAAGAATACGTTTGATACAATGTTGAGGTAGATATGACCCAACAATACAAATCACCGATATAGCCATGTATTGCGTTGATGTTGGGGGCAACATTATTGCTGCCGCATTTTTCTGTAAAACATGGTCTATGTAAACACAACTTAAAGAATCTATCTTTTTCAGGTAATACTTGCCACCATTTCATGTGTCTGCTGCGCTCTCAGGAACAAGTGTTGGGCACTCCTGTTTTAGCTGCATCACCTACTGCGCTAAAGGGCACACCTGGACTTATGTGGAAGGGACCATTGAAGTTAAATGGCCTCTACACCGATTTTAAGGCTACTCTTGAGGTCTACAGCCTTGAAACACAAAAGGAGATTTTGCCTCACAATGTCAAGTATCACATTACTGATGGGAGTAGTGGGAAGAAGGTAATAGCTTTGATTTATGCAGAACTAATAATTTGTGTGGTTGTGTTTGCTCTCTTTCATATTACATGATTTCCCTAAATCATGTAAGACATATTACAGGATTGTTCCTATGAAAAGGATGCAGCCATTTTTGTTCTCCAACCCAAACATTTGCTCCATCCTTAATGACCTCATTGATAGAGCAGTGAATTTCAATCTTCCTTCTTTCATTGCTTATTTTTGCTGTTTTCCACTAGCTTTTGAGTGTATCACAATTCATGTTTTCTTATTACAGGCACAATAGATGCGGATTGCTTTAAAGGAATTTGGATATCTGCTGATAAAGATAAACTGAAGACATTACTTTTGCATTTATAATTGTACCATTATTACACACTCCAGTCATATCAATGAGACCACTCACAAACACCAGGTGACAGCATTAGCAGTGGAGGGTATATAAAGTGTTTCAAGGGATGCAGGAAAAGGTACATTTCTTGTCATAATGTGGAAATGGAGCAATGTATTTGATCATTGGCTTTTGGGCCAAGGGTGGATGCATTTCCAAAACAGTTATTTGTAAACTGTTTGCCTGCTCCCGTGTTTAAAGTACACTGTATATGGCAGAAAAGCCCTATCCAAAACTGGCGCCAAAGCAAGTGTGGTGCACCACGGGCTGTAGGTGACAAGGGGAACAACGGCTGTGGTGATGTGTACGGGTGAATAGATGTGCAACTGTTGAGCTACTGGCCACTTAGAAGAATCAAGGAGCTACCAAGTGTGTCTCCTCAATGACTGTACAGCAAATTTTGATGCCTATGGGCCTCTGAAGCTGACACCTGCTTCACACACCGATGCTGACTGCTGTTCATCAGTGACGAAGGCCAGAATTTACACGCCAATATGCAACTGGTCATTTGTTGAGTGGCAGCGGGTGGGCTTTTCAGATGACAGATGCTCCCAGAGGAAGGAGCATTATGGTATGTTTCCTTGGCATCCCTTGGGTGATCTTGTCTTTCTGGAAGTCCCAGTGGATCAACACACATATGCATGTATCTCTGGAGACCATGTCTGCCCCCAAATACAGTTTTTTTTCCTCGGCACGATGGCATCTACTAGCAGGACGTTGCAACGTATTACACAGCTCCCAGTGTACGTGCGTGGAGCATCAGGATGAGGTTACTATACTCCCATGTACACCAGACTCTTGATTTAAATGAAATCAAGACACTGTGGGACCACCTACATCTGACTGTTCATGCCATGAACTCTCAACTGCGAAACCTATCGCAGCTGGCCACAGCACTGGAGTCGTCATGGCTCCACATCCGTGTCTGTACCTTCCAAAATCGTATTGACATTCTTCTTGCATGTTTATGGTGCAAAAGATGTTTATTCAGGCTCTTGCCAGTTGGTCACATTAATGTGAGTGGCCATTGTATTTTACTATTCCAGCAAACTGAGTGAAGTTTTGTAGGAGCCTCATGCACATTGTTTTGTTCATCTAAAGTTCTTCATATGCAAAGGCTTTCACATGACACAAGCACTATCACCACCATTGTTCGTACAGTATATTGTGGCAGTTGTAGGTGGGGGTGTTTTGATATGTCGTTGTTAAAGTTACTAGTAGAGGTCGGGGCTGTGCTCCCGTTTTTACAGCGCTGCCAGCCATTGCCGAATGCCTCATATATCCTCCGTTATGCTTTGTGTTGTGCATTACTTGTTGCTTGTTTCATATTTTGAAATCAGTGAAGACACTGCTCCAGGTCCATCACGGGATTCAAGTATGACTCCTGCATCCTCTAAAAGGAAAGGGAGATTTGTAGTACGAAGTGGTGCTCGTAAAATAATGCATAATGTGCTGGAATGCTGCGAGGCAGAAAAGGAAAGATAAAAGCTGCTACGCCCTATCACTCAGGCCTGTAAGAGAGCTGCCACTTACACCTGTAATAGTATATGAACCCTAGATAGGATTAGAACGTTTGCAAGCTCTCATCCAAGTGAATAGCCTGATACTCAGTCCTGATTTGTACTGTAAAAGTGTAAATCTGTTTGTATACAACAATGCTTCCAACGTGGCATCTGCTTGGTTTTAATTATTTCATTTTGTTTCACTTAGGAAGAGACATAGTAATATTAAAGAGGAAGTTGATGACTTCAGTAAATTAGTTATAAGGAATACCATAGCGGAGTTCTACACACAACAGAAAGTAGTTCCTTGCGTGGCAAAAGTTCTTCCACCACAGTGTGAGAAGATAAATTGGAGATGGAGCAGTACTTCTTTTAAAACTTCACTTAAGTCAATGGGATTTGTGTGGAAATCTGTAATTCACAAATGAAATCTCTTGCTAGAACATGGTGACATTGTTCTTTGGCAGTCTCGTTTCCTTGCACACACGAAGAGCATTATGGAAGCTCAACAAAATATTTATCGTCTTGATGAGTCATGGATTGAAAGCAATCTGACATGCGGCAAATGCTGGCAGAAGCTACAAGATGGATTGGGTGTTATGGGTTGGGAAAGTGCTTCCAGAAGGCTCGAGAAACAGGTTTGTTAAGCAAGCAGAACTAAAGTTCTGGACAAAATCATTGCAAGGAGATTATCGTGTCCAAACAAACTCAGAATGTATGGAAGTGGTTTTCGGAGATGGTGCTCCCAAATCTTCTGCCAAATTCTGTCATTGTTGTGGACAATTTGTCGTATCACTGTAGGCAGGTGGACGAAACACCATCATTGTACTATCCAAAGGTGGTGGTGATAGATGGCTACAAAAAAGTAAAGTTAAATGCAATGACAGCTTGACAAAGGCTGAACTGTACGCTCTTGTGCAGACAATAAACTAAGTGAAAAGAGCTATGTAGTAGATGAACTGGCTAAGAGTGCAGGCCACACCATTGTTCGCCTGCCACCATACAATTGCAACCCGAACACAATTGAACTTGCATGGGCAAAAATTAAACTACGTGATGGAGCACAACGTGTCTGGTGACAAGAAACTGAGAAACAATGCCATCAGTTCTGTCACTCCAAATGACTGGGAAGGGTACTGCAAAAAAGTGCATGAAGTGGAATAAGATTACAGGAGGTGCAATGGTGTTATGGAAGTTGGAACTGATGACATTATAATGCGTGCCAACAACTGTAGTGAGGACTGGTCTAATACAGACACAATGGAACAAGAGAGCTCATCCTGCGTGGATGTAGCTGATAATGAGTCTATAAAACTGACACGGCTGAGAGTGACCGTGAAAGTGACTAAAATAAATCATTAAAACATGTTTTATATATTTAATTACATCGGCTTTCTTTCAGAAATAGTGTTTATCTGTAATTTCGTATCATCTCTGATAACTGGTATGTGCTTTGTAGCAATAGATGTTTTCACCAGTTTCAGCACCATGCTTCAGATGAAACACAGGTGTAGGCTGGCATTCCTGTGAGAGGGAGGCGGGGCCTGTACCTCCCACACCTCTCTTCTCCCCTTACCGGCCGTAGACCTTGTTTGTTTACGCTCGTGGTCAACTGCCACAATATAATGTCAGAGTAATTATACCACTGTAGTCAGGCTCTGATCACCATATGACACTTCAATCCTTCGCACAGCATGGCAAGGAGTATTGGTTTTGATTGAGAATAGACTAGACGTGGTAGGGAGAGACCTAGTAAAGCAGCCTTAGAAAATTGATGTGGTATTTAGCACTTCAGACAGGTTATCAGCAGCACCTGCTCATAGAACCATGCACAACACTCAGACTGTACAAGGTAATGGGTGTGGATCAACTGACAGATTCAGATACGGTCAGTTGCCAGTTAATAGTGTCTGTATTATGCACTATAACAACAGTAAACAAAACCTGTTAACATAATGTGCCCACACTGAAAGTCTTCCCCTAATGTGAGGACAGATCTTTTTGCTTCTATTTCTATGTTAAGTACCTTGTCAAGTCTTCTTAATCATTGTCAGGTGTTAAGTTCCACAGCTGTGACTGTCTGCAGAAGGTGAATATCAATATTCTGCAGATTCTGTAAGTATCCAGTTGGGTGGGAGGAAAAAATGTAGTCAAGAAAAACTTTAAATCTGAGCAGCTCTCTGTTCACCGGCGGGAAAATGCTGCTGCTTCTCAACAGAAACAGTCATTTGTTGAAAGCTTAAATAGAGCCAAAAGAAGAAAATAAGCAAAGACCATTTCGGATAAAGAACTGTTTTTGCAAAAGCAAACATTCCAGTCAAAATGCTGCATGACATACTTTTAAATGCATATGTCTAATTTTTTACAAAAACAGTTGCAAATTTTGCCAAAAATAAATACCACATTTTCAGATCCCTAACATTAACACTAACGATGGGCAAAATTAAAGTTAATTAATAGAGATTTTTAAAACATACAGCACACTGAATTTGTAGAGGAACATACAGCAAACTACTGCTCTCAGCTCTGTTTTTGTACTTTACGAAAATGTGAAATCTACATTCTGCATTTTTTAATCAGGCAATAAAACTGAATATTCCTGTAGTATGATTTGTGTACACATTTGAAAGGTAAATATAAACCTCTTTAATTTCACTGAATTGATAATCTGTGTTCAGGGCATTTAATGAAACTGTTTGCCATTTCTTTAGCAAGAGGAACTTTCATTGTCAATCAAATTGTTTTATACGGCTTAAAACAATTATGAATGTTGAAGCATGAATTTGATTATATTGTCTGTAAATGTTAGTATCTGAGTGGGCAGCACCATCAATTACTGTAAGAAAAAACTGATACTTCCTTCATGTACACTATACTGGCAAAGGGAGAAAATTATTATTATTGTTGTTGTTGTTTTTACTTTTTTACCATATTTTGTCAGAATTATAACATGCCTGTAATTTTTCCTTTTGTGAACAGGAAGGCAATAAACTAAGACTAACGCCAAAGAAAGTGAAACAGGAGTCGCGTTTGATCATGCCAACGGTCCAATCCCCTGCGGGTCCATCTGCAGTTCGAACTTCAAGCTTTCAACTTGCTGGCTATGTTGTGTTCTCTCTGAAAGAAGTGCATCGCACCCAGTTCACACTCAACAAGGTATTCTTGAAGCATTTTTTGTATTCTGTGTTGCTTTTACCTTAGTAAGTACTAAAGATTTGTAGCAAATAGTGCTTTAAAATATATACTCAAGATGACCTCTGACTCCTTAAGTAAAACATCTTTTGTACATCTAAATCAGAATTCTGCAATTAACTCATAGTAAGAAGTTTAAGCTGATTTTATGTTTAAGACAACCAACAATTGTTGGAGCTATGGTAATTATGGACTTGGAAGTAATGCTTGCCACATTCATGTCAGATTAGATGTAGTAACCACAGGCCCTATGCATGCTTCAGTGTCCACTGTACGGAAGAGCAGTGGAATGTTGTGTGTCTCAAGTAGTGGGGATCTTTGCTTGATCGGCCAGATCCTTGAGAATGGTGCAACCTTCTATTAATAAATAAAATAAAAACTCAAAGGTATACCACATGCTCATTGGGTGGGTGGCTGTTGGCGTGGAACACTCATTAACAAGCAACCTTTAGGGAACCTGCGATGCCCTAGTTGTATAGGACTTCCTCTGGCAAACAAGGCTCCATTTGCTCACTGAATGTCCATGAAGTTTACTACATTCAGTAAAAGCTCACCCAGCATAGTGTAGTCCTAATACCCAGCCCTTTGAGAGAAGTCAGGTTCAGCCCTCCTGAAAATGCACAATCTAAGATGTGAGTAAATGATGGGAACACAAGATTGGTCAACAGCCAGAATGTGTGTGTGTAATTGGAAAGAGAGAGGGGGTACATGGAGAAGTTGTTGCCTTTTTACATTCAGAAGGCTTTGTCTGGTGTAGCAGGAACCGTAAATTCAGTGAAATGGCTCTAAAATTAGATGGTGCTTGCTGAAACTGCTATTTCGTATGAAGCAACACTGCTGCAGAATATGAAATGACTTGGGGAATTTTCAGTTGTTACGTAACTACACAACACCCTAAATGTTAGCAAAGGTGTTGTGGTGTGTAAGGACATAGTCCTAAACAAAATCCTAGGCGCAAGTGAATTGATGAATTGAAGGAAGAATGGGAGGCTAATGGAGTAACAGCTCGAAAAGTGTCAGTGGGGAACTGCAAAAGACAGTTGTACTTACTTTTACATCTAATATGCTTATTCTCCTTCAATGCATTACAGTGTGGTTTACCTGCTCAAGTCCAGCCCTACGTACTGTACCTTTGAAGGTGTTTAAAATGTTGGCATTTTGACACACTACACTGGCATGTAAGGATCAGCCAACTTGTCAAGAAACAATCCATGAAGCAGAAGAGTGTGTTTTAACTGTGGTGAGAGGTATTCAGTGATGAGTCAAGATTGAGCTTTTTACGTGGACGAGATGGTGATTCAGGAAATTAGTGACCAAACAAGTGGCATATAGTGGAGTGAAAAAGATGTAAAAGGTACAACAGCCACATACCTTTATATCACTTGTGACTACAGTAAAAAAGCTGGCTCAAAAACCTAGAATGTCAACACAGCAGTGACAAGAAAGGAGGGGGAAAAACGTGCAAATGCCCTTTTAGAAATGGAGCAGTTACAAAGCAGCTTTCCTCCTCTAAACAGCTAACAAAGGCCACATTTGAGTAGTACACAACAAATCACACTTACAAAAAGAACAAATACAAACTTAGTATCGGTGGAGTTGTTAAACCACTACCCTTATCATCGAAAATTACGTAAGACACAGAAAGTAGAAAACCTAAGAGACAGGATTCCAAAGTCTTCCAAACACTCAACTGTGGTTTTATCTGATGAATAAACAGATTCTCTATGAAATTTGTCTGAAGGGAACCATCATGTTCTCATCCAGTCCACCATCCAATTTAGATTCACCAACTTAGCAGAAGAATAGGGGAAAGGCCAGACAAACCTCAGCACTGAGACAGTTCCCAAGTTTCCATATTGCTCTGAAAGAGGTTTAGGACATGCATGGAGGAATTAAAACTTTTAATTTAAGGAAGACATATATGCCTGTTTTGCATGAAACCTATTTTAAACTTACTGTCGCTCCTGTCCCGTGACTGACTAACCTGCCACTGCAAGGATGACATTACTTGGGAAGAGGATGGCTGTGTTTGAAAGTAACACATACCATTCCTCTACTACATCACTGGTTACTAGCCTTCTAAACTTTGCTGTTGAAATTTATGTCTGACCAAGGTTTAAAGTATGTTTTGTCTATCACTGCAAAAAGAATTAGATAATGAGACTGTTAAACACTTCTGCTTGGAGACATAAATACAACGATTGTGTTGCGGGACTCATCATATACCTGCCTCCAATGGACAAGTTTTGGAGACCTTCATGGTATCTTAGGAGCTCGACACCGGCAACCACACACGTTTATCTACTGCTACTGGGCCATCCTCAGCCATAGACCTTCTCAGGCTGCTCTCCAGTAATTCTAGATTCTCCTTGGTGGGAAGCTATTAATGACCTCCATTCCACTGACCAATTTCCATTGTGGATCCCTCTACCTGATGGGTCATTCCGTGAAAGGAAGCAGCTGAGAAGGGAAATACATAGAGCAAACTGATCACCGCATGACGAAATGGTTGTTACTGAAAACTAAGACAGCATTCAAAGAAAGTCATGACAAGTTTCATGGATTTCTATACATTCCTCTTCTGATGGGTAATGGGGCAGCAGCTGTATATTTATGTGCAATAATGTAATAGCTTCTGGGTGTATGTATTAGTTTTTACTTATTTGTGACTGGTATCAGTGATACAATCCACTATCTTCAGGCCCCTAGAAACAGCAGACATTCCATTTATCTTACTATGAAAATGACACTTTGCACACCACAGCATCTGATAGTTTTAAGTGATCAACCAAAGAGGAATACAGTTCTCCTAAGTTATTAATGCCTAATAGGTTTTAGACCCCTGTTGAATCACTCCATTTACCTACCAGTATAGGCTGTTTGTTTTTCCAATAATTATTGCAAATTTATTACAGTGAAGACACCATCTATAGTTTGATGTCTTTGCAGCTCTAATGCTATGCTTGTTACATACACAAATGGAATGGAAATTAGTCCAGTCCAATACAGTTAATATATCATATATAGCAGCAGTGCTGAGACAGAAGTGTCTCTAGACAGCTACTGGATACATCATCCAGACAAAAGACTGAGCTCTTTACAATGTCTCTCATCCAACAATTCTGAAATGTGTATCCGCACCTTGTTGCCATCAACTCTAATACAGCATGCTACTCGACTTACTAACAGAATCAAAGGATGGCCTCTTATAATTTTTAATCTGATATGGCTGACATGGCAGTTTCTTAGCTCATGGATGTGGCAATGATGGCACCTCTCCGCAAATCAGAGGAGGACTGAACATACCCAATCATTACCAGAAGAGTTGCTGTAATGAGCTGTGTAGGAAAGAACCTGAGTAAATTGTCAACTTTCATCTGGTCTGGACGTTAGAGACCAGGCAACTCAGCTGCTTTGAGGGTGGATTTAGGTGGTGTCGATCCCCTATAGATGACATGACTCTACAGGAAGCAAGTATGCAGTAGACTGCTTTATATAATAATTTCATTGAAATATTTGTTGACGTAGACAAGGCATGTGACTCTACTTGGAGGTACAATATATTGGACAGTTCCATGAATGTTGTAACCTGTATTCATTCAGTCCTTTCTATCAAAGTGCATTTTTAAAGTACTGAATTGGCAAAGTTCTGTTAGTTTTGGACGGGAGAATAGTGTCCATCAAGGAAGTGTTTTAAATGTTACTCACTTTTGGTTATCACAAACAGTATAACATCTACAGTAAGGAATCCTTATTTGTGGATGATTTTGCAGTTTGACATGTCAGAGACATGGGGTTTAAATGTGGAAAGTATTCCAAAACTGAGATTCTCTCATTGAGCAATGGAGATAGTCTGATGGGAATTACAGAAAAACAAACGGATCCTGGGAAAATTGGAGTAGAAGATGTAAATTGGGTTGTAATTAGAATGAAATTACATTGGGTGAGACATGTAGCCGGACAGGTGGCAGGTAGATGGATCAATAAAGGTCTCTCATGGATTAAAAGTGGTAAGAAAGTGATGTAATTGAAGTTGAGCAGATGAAGACTGTAAGGCATGGAAAAATTTAGGGAAGGCTTCTGTCCAGCAATGCCTTTATCAGTCTTTGGTCGCCTGCGTTTTTTTGCACGACAGGGAGAGTGATATACAAGTACCTATATCGCTCTATCACAGTTTCCGAGATAACTGTAAGGGGCAAGTGATGGAGTGGCCTGTCAGAAACTGGAAAATTATTAAACACAAGAGATGCTCTTGGGGAACATAGCTCTTGTGGAACTGTCTGCTGGGATCTTAAGATAGACCACCATCTCAGCTTGATGGGTGAGGACACTGCCGTAAGGGGGATTGTGCCATACACCGATGATCTTCTAGTAGTGGTCTCTGCGAACTTAAGAGCTGCTCTAGACAATAAAGCGTGTGGTGTGCTGGAGCAGGTGAGGAAGTGGTGTGAAAGTAACAGACAATGTATGTGCACAAAACCATCTACATTCTGCTTGAAGGTAGATTATCAACAAACGGAAGTCAAACATTTGAGTCAGGGAATACCTCCATAGCTAGAAAAGACCTACATATACTGTGGAGCATGTGTAAGGCTTAGTTACAGTCACATAATAGGAATGCATAATGCTTCCAAAATAATGCTCATAATAATAAGTATAGAAACTAGTAATTTCATTCTACCACCATCCACCATGAAGACATACTACAGTGCCATACAGTGGTAGTGAGTTCTGGAGCAGCACTTGAGTGAGTGCACCGACTCTGCCTTGAGTGACATAGAATATTTGTGCATGGCAGGTGGAAGGGTGTTCGGAACTGTTCAGTGGATATACTCAGTAGATGTCACAGTTATGTGCAGTGCTCCTTCATAGTGGCTAAAAAAAAAAAAATCAAAAATCCTGTACAATACTGGAGCTAGGCTTACCAATGAAGTTGAGTTAAATACCTGCCGAAGGATAGTTACTTGGCAGACATTGCTACAATACTGATAAGACAACGCTTGACGCTCCTCTCGAACATTCAGGGCAGGTTGAAAATGCGCCATGTAATTCCAATTTGGGACATGGTGTATCTTGTGGCAGGTCACATTTCATATACCATTCATCTCGAATGACTCAAGCTCAGTGAGAGAGGAGATGGAGGAACTTCAGAAATCATTGTTTTCCACAGTGCATCATTTAACACCTTTAGACAGAATATTCTATTAACATCAGCTCTGTACACATTTATAAAAGACCTAAAAAAAGGCATATAATTAGTAATTTTAAGAAAAAAATCACAGACTCTTCGTAGAATATAAGGAAAGGTGTCACCGCGGACTTCCCAGGATGCTGGTTGTGCAAAACAGGGTGTAAGAACTCGCAGTGAATATGAGTGAAGTGATCATTGACAGTACTATGCATGTGGAGCTCATACCTTCCTTTTCAGATATCCACATCATTGGGCAACACTTGCACCTAAACACCACTGTTAGTATATCTGGTGCACGTCACAGGTTGGGTAATTATAGATTTGTGTTATAATTTAGTACAGCATGTATAAGACACTTACTGTGCAAAATTCAGTTGCAATTTTACAAAACAACATAATGTTCCATAGTGAGTACTAACAACAGCCATGAAAATGGAACAAAGGCTCTAGATCTTCAGAGCATTAGCCACACTTGCAAGATGGCATAGAAATGGTAACATTTATACAATACAATCAAACAACTGTTTAGACTGACAACATCAAGCAATGGAAAGTACAGGTTGGAATATCAACAATATTGTGAAAAGAATAGGTTGCTACTCACAGTAAAGATGATAAATTAAGTTGCAGACAGGGTGTTACCCAAGAGCTTTCAGCCAAAGCCTTCTTCAGAAAAGAAAATGCGCACACATTCACACAAGCAAGCACACATCATGCACATATGACCACTGTCTCCGTCTGCTGTGGTCAGAGCATAACTGGTGTGTTGAACGAAAGTAGGGTATGGGTGGAGGGAAGAGGAGGATGCTGTATGGCGGGGCATGAAGAAACTAGATGACAGCAGGACAAGGGGTTGTTGAGAATGGAGGGGGGGGGGGGGGGGGGAGCAAGAGAGGAGAGGAGAGAAGAGGAGAGGAGCAGGGAAAGGGAAAAGACTGGTGGCTGCATTGACAAAGAGCAGTGCACAGTGAGGATGAGGGGATGTGAAGTGTAGACTGACATATATTCTAACGTCACAACCCCAGCTGCTGGGATGGGGCTTATATACATCTCTCTTCTCATGCTATATTCTAAGTGTCCTGAATTTATCTTTAGTTGATAGTTCTTCAGAACTGTATTAGTCTAAATGCTAAGTTGTGTCACTGCGGCTAGTTTGTTACTTCCTGCTTTCCAATTAAAAAATCTAGCACGTTTAAGGTGGGAAGACCAGGGTAGAATTTTTAGCCTAATTTTTTTATTGGCTTAGAGAGTCTATTTTCAAGATTCATTCAAATAAAGTGTCTTATAAATGTTAAAATATGTTAAAACCAGAATGTACTGCGTGAGGATCTGATGGATCAGAGCACTCGAATGCAACCGAGGTAATACTGTAATAGTTACCAATGTAATAGGGGTCGTATACTATCACAGAGGACATTAGTATTGATTGAAATACTATTCTCAACAAGATTTCCCTCTGTAACATGATTCATCTATGGCAAACACTTGAAAGCGCATGCTTGTCTCTCTCCCTCCCTCTCTTTTTACATGTCAGTTGGTGTTTTTTTCTACTGTACTACGTAGGACTTTTGGAACATATTGTGATTTGGATTTTTGGTGCACATTTTTATAACAACTTTTTGTCAAAAAAATTGACTTTGAAGAGTGCTGCTATTTAAAAAAAAATAAAAAATAAAACATATGTATTACGTTAGACAATATCGTCAGTTTCAAAGCAGTTTTTGAAATTTAGTTCTAGGTTCAAAATAGTGGCGTTCAGAGCTCCCAACAAATGCCCTCGCACTCTGCAAAAGCCTTTCATTGATGTCATGTAGTGTCCTCTGGGTTAAAGTTTTTTTATTTCAAAGATACAGAGTACAATCGCAAGAGTGTACAATAAAGGTCTAAAGTCTCTGAATGTTGGTTCCAGAATCGAGCGTCAGCCTGGTCTAGCCCCTTAAAACAATGAGAATATTCAGCACTGTGATTGTTCATAGAGACAGGAAAAAATCAGTTTTATTTTTTTACTGATTTTGGTGTTATTATAATGGCTTAGTTTTCAATGGTGAACTTTATTTTTGTTGTATTCCATTGTTTTGGGGTGTAGTCTTTCGTTGAAAATAAACATATACTTATCAATTACATTTTATTTCTTGATATCAAACAACTTACTTCGTTCCATTATTAGGGAAAAAATGCTGCAGACTTTCTAAATTACCCAACTGAAGAACAGATAACTCTGTATCCAAAGAAAGTTGAAAGTTTTTTTTAAATTACATAGCATCATATTTCTTTTTGGAGACAATATGCAATCAACATTCTTATATAGTGTGAAACGTGCCGCTTGGAGTCCATACTTTAACACAGAAGCCAAACTGCTTTCAGTACAACAACAGATACTTTTTGCTTGCATCAAAAGTTAATATTCCATTAATTGCAGAAGGGATTTGCATCCCTTCAGAATATCTACACAGCAGATACTTGTCATTCCGGATATACATAACTGGCTCTTGCAATGGATGCTGATTTGCATATACCTGTGGCCATAATAGTTGCAGCCATCACTGTTACCTTCACCTCTGTCCGAAGTATTCTTCATAATGGTTTGAAACATTCGCTAGTTTCATCATTAAAAATTCCTTTTCCCACAACAATGAATATATCTTGAAGCTGTTTTAACGTGGAATAGGATAAAGTTAACAGATTTATCATATCTCCTGGCACTTTTGTACCAGAAACAATGTAATACGGAAAGATCTTTAATGCTGCTCATTAATTAAACTACATATAATTAAATAAATAAGACATAAAATGAAACATGGCACTTCAGCTTCACAAGTATGTAAATCAACATGGAACCTGCTTGGTTTGCTTCCATCAACCAACTAGAACACAGGGAACATGACGTCCACGCAAATGCGTATCTGGCAGTAGAACAGATCACTGACAACCTTTATCATAAATTGTTTTGAAAAATGAAATCTGATGACAATTTGATCTGTAACACAGCCCAAGTGACCTGATAGAAGCAAAACAAGGAGGTGCTATATTGATTTACACATTTGCCAAGCTTAAGTGCTATATTTGGGTGTTTCGAAAATATGCAGTTTAATTGATGTACTGCATTAAAGAGCCCTCCAAAACATAGTTTATCCTGTGATTAGGAAATATGGCTTCGGCAGATAAAACTGTTACCGGCTGACATCAGATCTAGGCGTCAATTTTTAAACAGGTAATGAATCGTCATTTTAATTACATTACTTCTCATGTTATCATTTGTGTGAAATTTTCTTGTCCCTACTTATTAACACTTTAAAGTCCAGTTGCATAGAAGAATTTTGGGTCCAGAAAACCAGCTGTTTACACCATTATTGGAAATGGTACCATTACATATGTGCTTGATATATCTTAAAATAACATACTAAAAAGTGCTAAGCTTCAGTGTTTATTTTCATATGTATTTATTTTAGTTGCAAATTTTAAAATAATGTTGACAAAGCAGACCTATCCTTAAGAGTGAGGTGAGATATTGAGCAGTTTCACAGGTAGTTGTTTTTTGCATGGAAAAGTCTGAAGTATTCTGACATGCAGAGAAGCATATTGCAATCAAGGCAATAACAGTTTGTTTCCTTCCTGCTTGTTTTCCCAGTAAATTGTCTCGACTTCTCCAAACAAGCCTTGGAAACCTGTGTTGGATGCTGCTTTGTCATGAGAGTCATCGATAAAAAAAACAATATTCAAGCAAATAAAACAGAACTAAATTGCATTTACAGCAGCAGTACCCGTAGCAACAGTATCAGTGATGAAAAATTGTAGCAGACTGCAGGTTACCCGAATATCAATTTTCTTCAGACTGTCCCCTTTCAGATATTTCTCACTCCAATGCAGAATCATTGAATTCTTCCTATTGAGCTTCCAAAATTTTATTCTCACTCAACAAGTGTGAAATATTTGTAACAGAATTACAGCAAACTGCAAAACGTGACTAGTACACTCATGACAACAGTAGCACACATTGCCTCCGTCAGTCGTGACAGCAGCTCTTACATATGCTCCTGTTTCTTTCAAAATAATTCTGGAAATTGACAGTAGAAGGTAATGCCTGTCAAGTGACACATAACAAGACGTCAATACATTTTTCTCACACAAAATGAGCCCAGTTTTTGAGCAAGAGGTGCCTCACATGTTGAAATAAATGTGACTTGAGCTATACTTGGGTGCAGTCTTTTGAACACAGAGTTGTGGCCCGAGTTATGCTCAAGCTTGGTTGCCAAAGTGTTAAACAACAGTGAGTGTCTTGTAGCTCTCTCAAGGACTAGAGAAAAACTGCAAGTACCAGTTAAGTGCTGGCAGCCTTGTTGTATTAATGAATTCCCTTTTCACCATATAGATTTCAAGAATCTGTTGGAACATCTTTATGGTAATAAATATTTTCCTGCTGTAGCCCTATTGTGTCATCAGCGTAATAACATCTCAACCATTATTATATTGCAGGTTGGACACAAGTCTCCACTTGAGGGAAATGTATTGGTTCAACTGTCGTCAGAGTTAAGTTTGACTGTGACAGAACGTGGGTTTTTAACAATGTTTGATGATATATCTGGATTTGGGGCATGGCATCGAAGATGGTGTCTTTTGAAAGGTGCAACTCTGTGTTACTGGAAGTATCCTGATGATGAAGGAAAGAAGGTATCATATTGATCCATTATCTTTATCCTAGAATCTGCAATTAAATACTGTAACTCATAACTAAGTAGTGTGTCGTGAGTTGACTAATTTTTGGCAGAGTTTCTGTGAACTGTGTATTTATTTTCAAGGAGCCAATTGGTTGGATAGATCTTAAAGCTTGTTCAACAGAGAGTGTTGGACTAGTTTCAAGAGATATTTGTGCGCGACCTAACACCTTCCTTTTGGAAACAACACGCCCACCACAGCCCGATGATGTGGAAAGCCTCATACTGGTTCGCTCTAAAAACCGTACTACAATAAGGTAAATTGTTTAAATTAATACAGATTTTCAACCTTCATCTTTTCTCTTTAAGGTGTAAGGGTGCATTCTCTATTCGGATAACTAAAGCTTACAAATTATATATATATATATATATATATATATATATATATATATATATATATATATATATATATATATATATATATATAATGGAAGGAAACATTCCACGTGGGAAAAATTATATATAAAAACAAAGATGAGGTGACTTACCGAACAAAAGCGCTGGCAGGTCGATAGACACACAAACAAACACAAACATACACACAAAATTCAAGCTTTCGCAACAAACTGTTGCCTCATCAGGAAAGAGGGAAGGAGAGGGGAAGACGAAAGGAAACAGTTTGTTGCGAAAGCTTGAATTTTGTGTGTATGTTTGTGTTTGTTTGTGTGTCTATCGACCTGCCAGCGCTTTTGTTCGGTAAGTCACCTCATCTTTGTTTTTATATATATATATATTTTTAACTGCACCTTTAAAGAAATTTAAATTATCCATTTCACAATAATTGCCCTCTGACATTGAGCTCCTATTGAGACTCCATTGTGTGATGAACAACACAGTGTTACCTATCCTAAATTGTGGAAGTGTCTATTTTTCATCTGATATGTAAATATTCTAACCATGTGATATTTTATCAGACGAGTAATTTATAGAGAGTAGCAGCTTTTTGATAGATTGTGATTTTGTCACCAGAAAAGCCACTATGCAAAGAATTTTCTAAAATACTGAACAATTTATGTAAAGATTCCACTGACTGAAGAAGAATTAAATGACTGGTGGTTGGTTTGATTAGCAGTCTTACCTAATAATATTTTTTGTCGTTTCAGGCACCTCCTGTCAGCAGATACGAAGGAGGATCGACTTGTTTGGTGCTCACAGCTAAACAAAACTCTTTCAATGTTAAGAGCCTGGAATAGTGACAGAAAGTAAATGAGTCAGATACTAATACAGAACAAATAATGTGATCAGCATGTAATGTTAGGTGCTGTAATCACATAGTAAGGTAGTGTTTCATCTAGTCTCAAATTATTATAAACAAATAATGTGGCCACCAAACTTTGAAGCAGCTTTTATCAGTATGTCTCTTGGAGCATCTGGAAAACTTGTAACTGGTGTTTTTTTACTTAATGATGGAGTTCAATGAAGCAGCCTGCAGGATAGTCTGGCATCATCTTAAAACTGACTTATTTTTTTGGTCGGGAGAAGGTGTATCTTGTGACATGCAATATCATAGTTCACACATGCTCTCTGAAGTGTATAATTTTGCTTAAGAGCAAAGAAACCATTTTAAAACATTCCTATAACACATAATCCCATACATAATAATATGTAAATATTGATCTTTATTTTCAATGTATATACACTTTTAAGATTAACATATGAGGGGCTGTTAATATTTTGTAATATTTTTATATTCTTGTTACTGTAAATATTAAAAGATTGACTTCCTTTTTCTCTATCTTCAATACATTGTACACAGCAGCAAATTAACAATGAATGGGATTATGTGTAGCATGTTATCCACATGACTGCATGCAGTGTCTTTGGAAACTGTGCTCATTTGTACTACTGTCTAATTTTGCTACCCAGAGATCACACACAGTTTGTTTTTGAGATTGGTAGTATGTTTGTTATGAACACTACCTTTCTGTGGGCAGTTTACTTTTTACAGATGATGACAATTATACATGCTTGACATGACACTTTGCAGTATTTTGTTTAAGAATATCTAATTAATTATCATAGGATTTTTTTATTTGAGATTACTGCCTTACCATGACATCATAGGGCTTTCAAAACTTTATAGCCAATTGTAAAGCAACAGTATACTAATTATTTTTATATCTTTGTTATTATTGTGATACTAATTTATACAGGTACAAAAATATTTTTGATTTGTATAAGTGTATATCTGATAAAAATGCATAATAAACATTATTTGCTTTAGTACATTTTATTACTTGAAAAATGTAACTTTTTTTGTTTTTAGAGTTCATCAAACTGTTTACAAACTGTACTGCATCTAGTATCTATTATTAAAGGTTTGCACTTCAGGGGCTAGTATTTTTAATCTACCTGTAGAAATAATATCAATCAGTACATTATTGAAAATTATTGCTGAGCTCATCCCTGCAAGACGTGATATCTAAAATCAGACTTCAGCTGGTTAGAAAAATAACACAAAGGCAGGAAACTAAAGAAACAAATAATGTGTTCGCTCCTCTGATGGTGTATTATGAGTTACCTCCAAAATGTCCATTAAGAGCTAGTCTGTGGTATTTCACTAAAGTTACACATAAAGCTGCTGCCGTGCTCTATACAACATTGCCTACTAAGTGTTTTCTTTGATAGTGGGAGAGCATACAGTACTCCCACATTTTGTTTTAAGAGTAAGTACAATCTCTGTTGCAGTGTGAATGATGATTAGTTTTTGTGAATTTTTACTACCTTTTACTCCTCTACCCTAACAAGACTTGCCAACTTTAGATAACAATAGGTTGCTTACAAAAGAAAAAGATGGTTTACTTTTAAGAGTAAACTATGTATACAAACTTCCTCCATTTATTTCCACGATACATGACTACAATAATGTTGTGTTAAAGAAAGACTTCTTTGGCCACATCACAAAATGTACACATTTCTACTCAGTTAAGATGCAGATAACCAACTTGGTATGTGCCCTAAAGCTATCATCAAAGCCAGGATTTTCACATTTCAGTTTTAGATTACAAGTATCTATGAGTTACATTGTTTTGGTCTTCAGTCCTGAGACTGGTTTGATGCAGCTCTCCATGCTACCCTATCCTGTGCAAGCTTCTTCATCTCCCAGTACTTACTCCAACCTACGTCCTTCTGAATCTGCTAAGTGTATTCATCTCTTGGTCTCCCTCTACGATTTGGTAGCGTTCTCGCTTCCCACGCCCGGGTTCCAGGGTTCGATTCCCGATGGGGTCAGGGATTTTCTCTGCCTCGTGATGACTGGGTGTTGTGTGCTGTCCTTAGGTTAGTTAGGTTTAAGTAGTTCTAAGTTCTAGGGGACTGATGACCATAGATGTTAAGTCCCATAGTGCTCAGAGCCTCTCCCTCTATGATTTTTTACCCTCCACCCTGCCCGCCAATGCTAAATTTGTGATCCCTTGATGCCTCAGAACATGCCCTACCAACCGGTCCCTTCTTGTCAAGTTGTGCCACAAACTCCTCTTCTCCCCATTTCTATTCAATACCTCCTCATTAGTTATGTGATCTACCCATCTAATCTTCAGCATTCTTCTGTAGCACCACATTTCGAAAGCTTCTATTCTCTTCTTGTCCAAACTATTTATCGTCCATGTTACACTTCCATACATGGCTACACTCCATACAAATACTTTCAGAAACGACTTCCTGACACTTAAATCTATACTCGATGTTAACAAATTCCTCTTCCTCAGAAACGCTTTCCTTGGCATTTCCAGTCTACATTTTATATCCTCTCTACTTCGACCATCATAAGTTATTTTGCTCCCCAAATAGCAAACCTCCTTTACTACTTTAAGTGTCTCAGTTCCTAATCTAATTCCCTCAGCATCACCCGACTTAATTCGACTACATTCCATGATCCTTGTTTTGCTTTTGTTGATGTTCATCTTATATCCTCCTTTCAAGACACTGTCCATTCCGTTCAACTGCTCTTCCAAGTCCTTTGCTGTCTCTGACAGAATTACAATGTCATCAGCGAACCTCAAAGTTTTTATTTCTTCTCTTTGGATTTTAATACCTACTCTGAATTTTTCTTTTGTTTCCTTTACTGCTTGCTCAATATACAGATTGAATAACATCAGGGAGAGGCTACAACCCAGTCTCACTCCCTTCCCAACCACTGCTTCCCTTTCATGCCCCTCGACTCTTATAACTGCCATCTGGTTTCTGTACAAATTGTGAATAGCCTTTCGCTCCCTGTGTTTTACCCCTGCCACCTTTAGAATTTGAAAGAGAGTATTCCAGTCAACATTGTCAAAAGCTTTGTCTAAGTCTACAAATGCTAGAACGTAGGTTTGCCTTTCCTTAATCTGTCTTCTAAGATAAGTCGTAGGGTCAGTATTGCCTCACGTAGTCCAACATTTCTACAGAATCCAAACTGATCTTCCCCGAGGTCGGCTTCTATAAGTTTTTCCATTTGTCTGTAAAGAATTTGCGTTAGTATTTTGCAGCTGTGACTTATTAAACTGATAGTTCGGTAATTTTCACAACTGTCGACACCTGCTTATTTTGGGATTGGAATTATTATATTCTTCTTGAAGTCTGAGGGAATTTTGCATGTCTCATACATCTTGCTCACCTGCTGGTAGAGTTTTGTCAGAACTAGCTCACCCATGGACGTCAGTAGTTCTAATTGAATGTTGTCTACTCCCGGGGCCTTGTTTCGACTCAGGTCTTTCAGTGCTCTGTCACTCTCTTCACGCGGTATCGTATCTCCCATTTCGTCTTCATCTATATCCACTTCCATTGCCATAATATTGTCCTCAAGTACATCGCCCTTGTATAGACCCTCTATATACTCCTTCCACCTTTCTGCTTTCCCTTCTTTGCTTAGAACTGGGTTTCCATCTGAGCTCTTGATATTCATACAAGTGGTTCTCTTTTCTCCAAAGGTCTCTCTAATTTTCCTGTAGGCAGTATCTATCTTACCCCTAATGAGATAAGCCTCTACATTCTTACATTTGTCGTCTAGCCATCCCTGTTTAGCAGTTTTGCACTTCCTGTCGATCTCATTTTTGAGACGCTTGTATTCCTTTCTGCCTGCTTCATTTGCTGCATTTTTATATTTTCTCCTTTCATCAATCAAATTCAATATTTCTTGTGTTACCCAATGATTTCTACTAACCCTTCTCTTTTTATCTACTTGATCCTCTGCGGCCTTCTACTTGATCTCTCAAAGCTACCCATTCTTCTTCTACTGTTTTTCTTTCCCCCATTCCTGTCAACTGTTCCCTTATGCTCTCCCTGAAACTCTGTACAACCTCTGGTTTAGTCAGCTTTTCCAGGTCCCATCTCCGTAAATTCCCACCTTTTTGTAGTTTCTTCAGTTTTAATCTACAGGTCATAACCAATAGATTGTGGTCAGAGTCCACATCTGCCCCTGGAAATGTCTTACAATTTAAAACCTGGTTCCTAAATCTCTGTCTTACCATTATATAATCTATCTGAAACTTGTCAGTATCTCCAGGCTTCTTCCATGTATACAGCCTTCTTTTATGGTTCTTGAACCAAGTGTTAGCTATGATTATGTTGTGCTCTGTGCAAAATTCTACCAGGCAGTTTCCTCTTTAATTTCTTAACCCCAATCCATATTCACCTACTAAGTTTCCTTCTCTCCTTTTTCCTACTACCAAATTCCAGTCACCCATGACTATTAAATTTTCATATTCCTTCACTATCTGAATAATTTCTTTGAATTCATCATACATTTCTTCAATTTCTTCGTCATCTGCAAAGCTAGTTGGCATATAAACTTGTACTACTGTAGTAGGTGTGGGCTTTGTGTCTATCTTGGCCACAGTTCATATTATTGAATAAAAAGACCTTGTTTCACAAAGCACCTAGCATCCAGCACACGTTGGTCTGTTGAGTACCCATATGATTTTGAACACATCCCTATTGGGTTTTGAACATTTTTGATCAAATTCTATATTGATTTCTGAATGAATCGTAAGTTGATTTTTGAATGCGTGCATAGTGTACTTGATGTCCCTGCGAGGGGAATCCCCGTCGCATCTAGAAATAAACTTTCCTGCAAAAGAAAGGGGACAGGTCTACGTGCAATACACACTGTCGACTTCTTTGACATTGCAATGCAATTTTGTTCACATGTAAGGGTGAATGACAATCGCTGTTTATGTGGTTGACTGGGTTTGCAAATGATCAGCGTTTTTTATAATTACTAGTGAATTCCAGGAAATAAACGACTAACAGGCAACAAAGATTACGTATTGTCTTCTCAGTGATCCAGGAAAATGAAATTTTGACAGAAAACCTTTGGCCAGGCCGCTACACTACTAAGGGCCAGTCATACAGTCTCCAGCTAGCAGCCACTAAAGTTCTATTCTGGAAGTAGCACAGAAAACGCGTTGTACAAACACACAATAACGCCTAACCGGAGAATAAATGCGGGATAACTAAACCGGTGAATGCTGCGAATACATAGAAAGAAAGATGCTTTATTATTTAGCTACAATATAGCAGGACAGCAACTGGAAGCAGTTAATTCCATAAATTATCTGGGAGTACGCATTAGGAGTGATTTAAAATGGAATGACCATATAAAATTAATCGTCGGTAAAGCTGATGCCAGACTGAGATTCATTGGAAGAATCCTTAGGAAGTGCAGTCCGAAAACAAAGGAAGTAGGTTACAGTACATTTGTTCACCCACTGCTTGAATACTGCTCACCAGTGTGGGATCCGTACCAGATAGGGTTGATAGGAGAGAGAGAGAGAGAGAGAAGATCCAATGGAAAGCAGGATCATTTAGTAATCGCAAAAGCGTTACGGAGATGATAGACAAACTCCAGTGGAAGACTCTGCAAGAGAGACACTCAGTAGCTCAGTACAGGCTTTTGTTAAAGTTTCGAGAACATACCTCCATCGAAGAGTCAAGCAGTATATTGCTCCCTCCTATGTATATATCTGGCGAAGAGACCATGAGGATAAAATCAGAGAGACTAGAGCCCACACAGAAGCATACCGACAATCTTTCTTTCCATGTACAATACGCGATGGAATAGAAGGGAGAACTGATAAAGGAACTCAAAGTACCCTCCGCCACATACTGTCAGGAGGCTTGCGGAGTATGGATGTAGATGTAGATGTCAAACTGGCTGACTGGAGCAGGAGAGGCAGCACAGGACTTTTTAATTTCCACTGGTCTGAATATAGTTTGATGGCACCCGCCCATTACAAAATATTACACGTTTGAATTCCACAGAGCGAAATACATAGACATGCGATGGAAGAATGCTGTGTGAAGAGGTGTGGCACTGCACTTTGGCACACTTAAGACCAAATAACATGTCTTACGTTCCCTCGAACATATATGTTTCATGTATCAGACTCTTCAGAAAGGTGTGTGCTACAAAATGAAGATTTTTTGAAAAGTCGATTTTTTAAATTTTTGGCGTCCTGCCTCAAACGCTCCAGGGAGGGGAGCGCCACTGTCTGATGTTGTCCCGGTTCAGAAATATTGTAGATGCGGACCTGATGCACAGAGCAGTCTGAGTTGTGGGGAGGTGGTAGTCTCCACGTGACCCGTGTTTACATTTGTTGATTTTGTTGTTTCATCTTCGTTTATTACTCTCACGACAAATGAAAACAAAACTGATTTCTGTGGCCGGCAGCTATCTAGTGAATTAAAATTCATTCATATAATTACGGAAGGCTAAAATATGTTATTAGTTTCAGATTTTGTTTCCACCTTTCTGACAGTCAAGCGTTAATCGCCTTGCTGAACAATGAAGTTTTTTTTGTCGGTTTGTAAAAGAAATTTGACTTTCATTAATCTTTTCTGCTGAGGCGGTCAATTTATTTGAAACGAAGTGTTTAATTCCACACTATTGGCTAGTTTCAACTGTTTGCTGCATTTCAAGTTCATTTTTTCATCTTCTAGCATGTATGGCATTATGCCATAATAAAGAACCAAACATGAGATAATATGGTACTGGTACTCCAAGAAAATTTACATCTGAATATGGACATACAAATGTGCACTTTAAGCTGAATTACCTTTTAATATGATATCAATATAATAGAGGGAAACATTCCACGCGGGAAAAATTTTAATATGGTTCACAAAATTCCCATACTCTTGGAGTATCCGCTAATGTCTTGTTTCTTTTATGACATAATGTAAGATCTTTTAATGTTTTACACATATGGGCTTCCTGCGTCTTCGTAGCTGAACAAGCGTGGCGATGCCTGTCATCTGGCGCAACTGCTGAAATGAATCTATTTCTAACAGGTCACGGGAAAGTTTTCGGAATGGTTGTTGAAAAGCGTTATTTTCAAGTAAAGTAAATTTCCTTTTACACAAGATGAACTCTGTGCGCGAATGTCCAATGAATTACTTAAATCAGAGCGCTTGACTCTGATTCAAAAATCAAATCTTTGAGGACGACCATTTAGAATATTTTCGAGCCCAGAAGATCAGACATTTATGTCGTTGTTAAAAATTTTACTGGCACATTTGTGTGATGTATCTTAAAGTGTAACACGCGCAAAAAAGATCAACATTATGTGTGAAAGTTTAGCTTCTCTTGCAGCGTATTAATCCAACATTATACGTGAAAGCTTTTCTTCTCTTGTAGCAATGCTATGTATATTAATTTATACCATTACCTTTTCCTATTTGTGTGTTCGCACTGCTTAACAGTGGTGTCGCTATTGGCTGACTACATCACATGTCCTATGCTCTGAATATCTGCTGTCATCGGTTGGCGAGATGGCTTGACATGGGCTGCGACTGGCTTACAAAAGTGCATCCTAATCTCGATTTCAATCCTTTGGAAAATAACATGCGGTGTTTGGTGGAATTCGTATTTATGCTATCGTAATACGAAAGTATGCAGTGTACATGTTGCTGCACATCAGACATCTTTCCAAAATGTGATTTTCCCCTGAGTTTCGGTTTCTAAAGTGCTGGGAAATTCTACGCTGGTGTATAAAACCACAACCATTGAAAGGATTAATAAGTTTTACAGTTCCGAGGAAAGGTATACTGTTACTTAACAGGGAAAATGTGTATTTTCATCCGGGAGAAAGTGTATTTTAATCCAGGAAATCTTTTTTCTTGTCCATGTGTACACCCTTGCCCCATAAAACAGTTTATTAAATAATTTTTGGGACATTGACCTTAAGCTGTGACTGGGAAAAACTAGGAGGCATGAGGCTGCTCTGCATACACAGAGGACCTACTACTGGTGATAGCAGAATCAAACTAGGAAACAACTTCAAAGGCATTCCACAAATGTTGCAAAAATGGTGTACAAACTGTAAGCACCAGATTGTCATACTCAAGGTAGTTTAGCTAGTGTTAAAACAGGAAAAAGACAAAAGAGCATTAGATATCTGGAGCTGCTGTTTCAAGAGAGAGAATTCTTCCTCCCACATACCTGCAAAAAATGGTTTTTTATGTAGCAGACAAATTTGCAAATGTAGGACTGAAGCATCAGAACATATCACAAGGCCGTTGCAGCATCTACTGTAGATTACAGAGGTAATGTCACGGCTCATAGACTACAAACAGTGTCGTTTACTACTCTGTTCCTGCATTGCAGTTTGAAAGACAGCAAAATTCTCTGACTTGTGTATCTGCCTTTCAACAACTCGGTGCCTCTACAATTCAGTGAATTATTATCTTTCTTCTTAAATTATTTATTACTACTCAGCAATCAAAGTATTGCACTCACTCATCCCGAAGTTCTGTTTAAAGATTATGTAACAGTGGAAAGTCCAGATTGGAGTATAAACAATTATGGAAAGGTTAGATGGCTATTCACCATAAACATGACATGCTAAGTTGCAGACGGGCACAATGAGAAAGACTGTTACACACTAAGCTTTCAAGCTTTTGACCAAAGCCTTCATCAGAAAAGAAAACACACAAGCCCGTGAGCGCGCGCGCGCGCGCGCGCGCGCACACACACACACACACACACACACACACACACACACGACCCCACACTATGGCTGCTTAGGCCAGACTGAAACTGAAATGCATTGAATGATAGCAACAATCCATATGAGGAAGGGAAGGGGAATGGACAACAGGGTACAGGGGGAGGTTGGGGAAACAGTGTTGCATGGCAGAGTATGCAGGGTAGAGATGGGCAAACTCGTTCATCCTTGGGAACTAGTTCAGTGCTGATCGTTCTTTTTTGGGAACCGTTCATTTTTACTCATTCACAGTTCATTTGTGCTTAGTATATGGTTCTTCTGAAAAACTGAAAACTAGTAGTGTAGGTGACTGAAGGATGGAGGGCACCAAGAGGGGGCACTTGCCTCCCCTGGAATATAGAGTTTTTATTCATTACAGAATTCTTACACACTTTTAGAAGTAACTACTGCGATTGTGCAGAACCTCTCGTTTAGCCAACCATAGCCTTGTGTGGCTGATTGCAGGGTAATAACATAGGGTGGCGCACGGAAAACCAGCCCCGAGTACAGACTGCTCGCCAATAACGGACGATGTGGTGCCTGTTACGAGCAGACACAACAAACAGACAAACATGTAATAATTAGGCAGTGAAGAAATAACAAACAAATGCAAGCAACAATTGCGAAACAATCGATGACGATGTGTAGAGAGCTGGAGAAGAGAACATGAAAATCTCACGTGACACACATGGGCTATAGCTTATGTAGTCTTGTAAACCTGTTGGTGGCTGTTTCCCAACTTAATAGACCATAAGTGTCTTGTATAAAATTGTTTGTTTTGACTTCCACTACATAGCTATGCTATGTTGTGAACAATAATTGTTTACACCCATTATATACTTCGCATTGTCTCTGAGTTCGTAAGCGAAGTAGAGACTTTATGGAAGCATAAAATAAAATGTGGTTTTCTCATACTTGCGTCACATGCTTAGTAAAAATTAGGTTTTTATGTTGCATTATTAAAGTTAATGCAGCAATAATATAATTAAGTTCGCAGTAACAAAGTTTTTGGTTTGAAAGCTCCTTCTGAACCTTCCTAAATGTGATGTTTTGTATATGAAAGATACATGAAAATTGTTTTATATGAATTTTCTTACACTAAAAATTAAGCAAATTATTGAAAGTTAGCTGCTAAATCAAGTCGATGAAACCAAAAAATATATGAATAACAAAAAAAACTTGCCTTGTTATAAATATGTCTTCTGCTGTTCATCGATATTATGAAGTCAGCTGATATGCACTTTTACCTGAAAAGATGTACCTATTTCATACAACGTAATTTTTATGTAATTTACGTAACTATAAAATACTTTTTGATTACCGGTCGTGGACACTGAATAGCCAGAACCAAGTGCAGGAACAGTTTGGAACACATGTAAAATAGGCAAGCGCAGTGAACGAAATGAACAACTGGATACTGAACTAACTAGGTGCGATCGGCAGTGGAACTGAGACAGGTGGTCATACAAAGAACGATGGGTGCAGCCGAGGGAGACCGAGACTGAGACGAGCACACGACCGAGGCTGGAACGAGAACTGCCGAAGTGACCGCCGCGACCGAAGTGAACTATGAACCGATTGTTCCTCGTTCCCGGGAACTATAAGTAGACCGCCGCGACCGAAGTGAACTTGAACCAATTGTTCCTCGTTCCCGGGAACTATAAGTAGACCGCCACGACCGAAGTGAACTATGAGCTGATCGTTCCTTGGAATTCGTTCCTCGGTCCTTTCGTTAAACATCTTGGTGAACTGTTCCTTTGCACCCGTTCGTTCGCGAACTGCCCATCTCTAATGCAGGGACTAGAGGTGGGAGCCAAGGCCACCTGGTGCCGCGTGGGGGGAGAGAGGAAAGGGGAAAAAAGGAGCAGAAAGTGGAAAAGACTGATAGGTGCATTCACAAAAAGCTGTGCACAGTAAGAGTGAGGGGGCACAAACTTGTAAGTAGAGGATGTGGGTGGTTCAAATGGCTCTGAGCACTATGGGACTCAACTGCTGTGGTCATCAGTCCCCTAGAACTTAGAGCTAATTAAACCTAACTAACCTAAGGACATCACACACATCCATGCCCGAGGCAGGATTCGAACCTGCGACCGTAGCAGCAGCGCGGCTCTGGACTGGAGCGCCTAGAACTGCACGACCACTGCGGCCGGCGAGGATATGGGGACAGGAGGTTACCTCCCTCTGTAGTATCACTTCCTCCCAACTCACGTTCCCTCACCCTCATTGTGCACTGCTCTCTGTGAATGCACCCACCAATCTTTTCTCCTTACCTGCTCCTCTCCTTTCCCCTCCCTGCCTTTACTCTCCAACAGCCTCCTGATGCTGTACCGGGTAGCCTTGTCTGCCACATTTAGATCCTGCACACTCAGCCAGGCAGCACTGTTTCCTTTCCACCAACCGTACCCTGCCATCCATTCCCCTTTCCTGCTCCATTACTGACTGTTGCTCTAATTTGACATGTTTCAGTTTCAGCCTGATCTGAGAAGCCAGATTTGTGTTTGCGTGAGATGTGTTTGCTTGTATAACGGGGTGTTTTTCTTTTCTGATTAAGGCTTTGGCTGAAAGCTCAATGTGTAACAGTCTTTTCATTATGTCTGCCTGCTTCTCAACTTGTCATCTACACAGTGAGTAGCAATCTACCCTTCCCATAACTGTTAAAGACCTTACTTCATTTTTTGTTGCTATACAAGCTTCAACAGCATACTTCAGGAGATTTTGTATCTGTAACAAGTGAAGAAACCATCCACACTAAATAAACTCTTGTCCTGAATCGTTGGTGAGTAAATGCATCACAAACAATTTCTGTGTTGACAAAGATTTTGAAATTCCAGTTCTTAAACTCACATTTTGCACTGTTCCTTTCTATGTCATTGGTGTATATAGATCCCCCTGTGGAACTTTTGATGCTTTTCTGAAGTCACTTGGAGTGTTAAGTAAATTAATGACAGGTTGTAGACACACGAATCTTGTCATACTGGGAGATCTGAACATCAACACTTTACATGATGGTCAAGAAAGCAAATGTTTTGCCGATTGTATCCTGTCTTATGGGGCTAAAGATCTTGGACTAGTACCCACCAGAATAGCTAATACACATAGTGGTTCAATTGATCATGTTATCACAAATCATGACCACATCATCTCAACAGATATCATAAATGATCACCCCTCAGATCATTTAGGCCAAACATTAGTGCTAAAACGTAATACCAAATTCAAACCAAGAAAAATGTACGAGCACAGGTGAATACTATCTGCAAACAACATTGCTACACCAAGACGTAGTTTAAGCCAGGAATCATGGAAATCAGTTATGACTACCACTGGGGTCAACAATAAATGGAACATGTGCAGAGAAATTCTGACTGGGCACTTAAATAGATCCATGCCTGTAAAAAAAGGGAGTATCCAGAAAAATCCGCCTTCAAAATCAAAACCTGTGCTGATAGATTATAAAACAAAAGATCTGAAAGCAAAAATGAAAACATGTATAGCTTACACAGACTGACTAACTCAGAGTTAGATAAAGAACTCTACAAGCAGTACAAATATAAGTACCGGAAAGAAGTCGGGAGATAAAAATCAGAATGAATCAGCGAACAGGTACGAGGTTCATCTAATGTTGCAAGGACTTGCTGGGCAATTGTAAATAAAATCAGAAACAATGAAACAAAAACTAAAATTAATAATGTAAAATTAACTGTGAATAATCATGAAATCTTTGATCCCCTTCTAGTCAGCAATATTTTTATAATTACCTCATAGATGCTGTCAAAAATGATGTCTCTATGAAACAGGATATACAGTACACTATCTACAGTAAGCACATATGACATTCTGCAGCTTATTGATAGCCTCAGAAACAAAAAATCAGCAGGATTAGATGAAATTTCTCCATATCTATTGAAGAAATGCAAACATAAACTAATGAAACTGCTAGTTCATCTGATCAACTGTGTACTTGAAGGTGGTGTGTTCCCTGACAAGTTGAAACTAGCTGTAGTTAAACCAATACAAAAAGGGGGAAATAAAGTATGTTAAGAACTACAGACCCATTGCCCTACTCTCAACTTAAAGCAAACTGATAGAGAAAATAATATTTTAAAAAATCCTGAAACATTACAACAATGTTGACATATTAAGCGATTTCCAGCATCGTTTCAAAAGAGCTTGAAGTACCACGTCAGCAGCTGTACAATTTGTCCATCATGTACTTGAAGAAATAAATGAAAAATCCCAAGCAGCAGGAGTATTCCTGGACCTCTCAAGGGCTTTTGATAGAGTACTTCATCATGTGCTCATATAAAAAATTGTGAAGAGTGGTGTCACTGGAAAACTTATGCAATTGCTAGAAACACATTTAAAGGGTAGACAGCAGTGCACAGAGATTATGTACTCATTGAGAAATACTGGAGAGGAGAAATTCAAGTATAAGAAATATACATTTTGGTGTTCCTCAGGGCTCCGTTTTTAGGTCCAGTCCTATGTAAACGATTTCCCAACTTCTCTTGACAATAAGCAATTGATCACTGTGTATGCAGACAATACATCTGATATCTGCTATGCAGACAGTGAGCCCAGCCTAGTTGAAGAGATACATAACTTTATTGAAAAGGCAAGAGCTCACTTTGAAAGAGACAATCTAAAAATAAACATACAAAAATAATTTTATTCATTTTAAACCACGTGGTCCAGATGTACAAAATACTGTGACTGATGAAACTCTAGCAAGAAACTGTGCAGTTTGTAAATTCTTGGGTTCATGCATAGATCATTGACTTTCATGGAAGCAGTAAGCTGATTATGTCTGTAAAAAAGTAACACCCAGTGTATATGTATTAAGAAGATTATCACCATTATCTTAATTCTGAAACCCTTAAGGACTGTATATTATGGATTAGTATACCCTTTTTTGCCCTATTGAATAGCACTGTGGGGTAGGACTTGCCAAATTAATACTAAAAGGAGTTTAACACTGCAGAAGCAAGCCTTGCAGATTGTAGCAAAAGTAAAACCAGGAACTACTTCTAACCCCTATTCATTTGACACAATATTCTCACAGTTTATGCTACGCATATACTAGAAACTCCTCCCCCCAAGAACCATGGACCTTGCTGTTGGTGGGGAGGCTTGTGTGCCTCAGCAATACAGATAGCCTTACCACAATGGAGGGGTATCTGTTGAGAGGCCAGACAAACGTGTGGTTCCTGAAGAGGGGCAGCATCCTTTTCAGTAGTTGCAGGGGCAACAGTCTGGATGATTGACAGATCTGGCCTTGTAACACTAACCAAAACAGCCTTGCTGTGCTGGTACTGCAAACGGCCGAAAGCAAGGGGATGCTACAGCCGTAATTTTTCCCGAGGGCATGCAGCTTTACTGTATGGTTAAATGATGATGGCGTCCTCTTGGGTAAAATATTTCGGAGGTAAAATAGTCCCCCATTCAGATCTCCGGGCAGGGACTACTCAGGAAATTGTCGTTACCAGGAGAAATAAAACTGGCATTCTACGGATCGGAGTGTGGAATGTCAGATCCTTTAATCGAGCAGGCAGGTTAGAAAATTTGAAAAAGGGAAATGGATAGGTTAAAGTTAGATATAGTAGGAATTAGTGAAGTTCAGTGGCAGGAGGAACAAGACTTTTGGTCAGGTGAATACAGGGTTATAAATACAAAATCAAATAGGGGTAATGCAGGAGTCAGTTTAATAATGGATAAAAAATAGGAGTGTGGGTAAGCTACTAGAAACAGCATAGTGAACGCCTTATTGTGGCCAAGATAGACATGAAGCCCACACCTACTACAGTAGTAGAAGTTTATATGCCAACTAGCTCTGCAGATGACAAAGAAATTTAAGAAATGTATGATGAAATCAAAGAAATTATTCAGATAGTAAAGGGAGACGAAAATTTAATAGTCATGGGTGACTGGAATTCAGTAGTAGGAAAAGGGAGAGAAGGAAACGTAGTAGGTGAACATGGATTGGGTCTAAGAAATGAAAGAGGAAGCCACCTAGTAGAATTTTGCACAGAGCATAATTTAATCATAACTAACACTTGGTTCAAGAATCATAAAAGAAGGTTGTATAAGTGGAAGAAACCTGGAGATACTGACAGGTTTCAGATAGATTATATAATGGTAAGACAGAGATTTAGGAACCAGGTTTTAAATTGTAAGACATTTCCAGGGGCAGATGTGGACTCTGACCACAATCTATTGGTTATGAACTGTAGATTAAAACTGAAGAAACTGCAAAAAGGTGGGAATTTATGGAGATGGGACCTGGAAAAGCTGACTAAATCAGAGGTTGTACAGAGTTTCAGGGAGAGCATAATGGAACAATTGACAGGAATGGGGAAAAGAAAAACAGTAGAAGAAGAATGGGTAGCTTTGAGAGATAAAGTAGAAGGCAGCAGAGGATCAAGTAGATGAAAAGACAAGGGCTAGTAGAAGTCATTGGGTAACACAAGAAATATTGAATTTAATTGATGAAAGGAGAAAATATAAAAATGCAGTAAATGAAGCAGGCAAAAAGGAATACAAGCGTCTCAAAAATGAGATCGACAGGAATTGCAAAACTGCTAAACAGGGATGGCTAGACGACAAATGTAAGAATGTAGAGGCTTATCTCACTAGGGGTAAGATAGATACTGCCTACAGGAAAATTAAAGAGACCTTTGAAGAAAAGAGAACCACTTGTATGAACATTAAGAGCTCAGATGGAAACCAAGTTCTAAGCAAAGAAGGAAAAGCAGAAAGGTGGAAGGAGTAGATAGAGGGTCTATACAAGGGCGATGTACTTGAGGACATGATTATGGCAATGGAAGAGGATATAGATGAAGATGAAATGGGAGATACAATACCGCGTGAAGAGTTTGACAGAGCACTGAAAGACCTGAGTCAAAACATTAGAACTACTGACGGCCTTGGGAGAGCCAGTCCTGACAAAACTCTACCATCTGGTGAGCAAAATGTATGAGACAGGCGAGATGACCTCAGACTTCAAAAAGAATATAATAATTCCAATCCCAAAGAAAGCAGGTGCTGACAGATGTGATAATTACCGAACAATCAGTTTAATAAGTCATGGATGCAAAATACTAAAGTGAATTCTTTACAGACGAATGGAAAAACTGGTAGAAGCCGACCTCGGAGAAGATCAGTTTGTATTCCGTAGAAATATCGGAACACGTGAGGCAATACTGACCTTACGACTTATCTTAGAAGAAAGATTAAAGGAAGGCAAACCTACGTTTCTAGCATTTGTAGACTTAGAGAAAGCTTTTGATAATGTTGACTGGAATACTCTTTTTCAAATTCTAAAGGTGGCAGGGGTAAAATACAGGGAGCGAAAGGCTATTTACAATTTGTACAGAAACCAGATGGCAGTTATAAGAGTCGAGGGGCATGAAAGGGAAGCAGTGGTTGGGAAGGGAGTGAGACAGGGTTGTAGCCTCTCCCCGATGTTATTCAATCTGTATATTGAGCAAGCAGTAAAGGAAACAAAAGAAAAATTCAGAGTCAGTATTAAAATCCAAGGAGAAGAAATAAAAACTTTGAGGTTCGCTGATGACATTGTAATTCTGTCAGAGACAGCATTGGACTTGGAAGAGACGTTGAACAGAATGGATAGTGTGTTGAAAGGAGGATATAAGATGAACATCAACAAAAGCTAAACGAGGATAATGGAATGTAGTCGAATGAAGTCGGGTGATGCTGAGGGAATTAGATTAGGAAATGAGACACTTAAAGTAGTAAAGGAGTTTTGTTATTTGGGGAGCAAAATAACTGATGATGGTCAAAGTAGAGGGGATATAAAATGTAGACTGGCAATGGCAAGAAAAGCATTTCTGAAGAAGATAAATTTGTTAACATTGAGTATAGATTTAAGTGTCAGGAAGTCGTTTCTGAAAGTATTTGCTTGGAGTGTAGCCATGCATGGACGTGAAGCATGGACGATAAATAGTTTGGACAAGAAGAGAATAGAAGCTTTCAAAGTGTGGTGCTACAGAAGAATGCTGAAGATTAGATGGGTAGATCACATAACTAATGAGGAGGTATTGAATGTAATTGTGGAGAAGAGGAGTTTGTGGCACAACTTGACAAGAAGAAGGGACCGGTTGGTAGGGCATGTTCTGAGGCAACAAGGGATCACAAATTTAGCATGGAGGGTAAAAATCATAGAGGGAGACCAAGAGATGAATACACTAAGCAGATTCAGAAGGATGTAGGTTGCAGTAAGTACTCGGAGATGAAGAAGCTTGCACAGGATAGAGTAGCATGGAGAGCTGCATCAAACCAGTCTCAGGACTGAGGACCACAACAACAACAACAACAACAAAATTTATAATGTCCTAGAAGACCTGCTAGTTGTGTTCTAATTAAATTTAAGTAGCTGGAGTTGTATTTTACCAATGCAATTGAATAACACAAAATTTTATTTAAAATTTTTCTTATTTATCTGTAGCAACAGTTTATCAATTGCAATATCTCAGTCACTTCAGCAGTTAGCCAATTTACCAGACACACTAAAAGTTTGCTCACAATTTGCAAAAAACCGTTGTAACTGTTATTAAGTCTCATCAAACTTCCGAAAGCAATTTTGCTACTCGAATATAATGCCAGTGGGTTACGTATTCGTAGCTTAGATAAACCCAGTGAGTGAATGCTCAAAGGTCTATGAAGTAATGGATTGAAAGTAAATCTAATCTAACAGGTCAACACACAGAAACATTTGTAATTGTGGTATACTGTTGATAAATGCAAAGTGTGGGGCCCACACAGTTCAGGAAACACAATTCTTTACAAATGTCTGGACTCACGAGTCCTCAACCAACATCCTCAATTCACTCGACTGGAAACAGATTCAAAAAACTGTCTGGACTCCCTTGAGTCCCAGACAGAAGTTTTCCAATACAACCGAAATGAAACAGTCGTGAAAACACCTGAACTCTGTGGAGTGCCAGATCAAAGTGTACTGCTAATACAAAACAGCAACAACAGGACTCTCTGGAGACCGAGACTCAAGTCCCACTAATTATCTGGAACCGCACAACTGGACTTTGTGGAGTCCATGACCTAAATCCCCTAATCCTCTCAATATCAGTTCCTAGCTTAACTATCATTCTCCCTTCCATAACGTTCAGTTCATCTGTTATTTGGTGGCCACCTCTGTGCATCTCCCACCTTTCCATTTTGTCGTCATTCCATGCTGTAAGATACGAAGTTATACAACTGAGACCCAACAGGCCAACCTTAACAGTTGTAACCAAACAAACATTATAATATAGATCACGCTAATATCTCATAAAACTTATTTTAATTTGAATAATTCCATTACCATGTATTTATTGTGTCACAGAATTCCGTACATAAATGCTCTCCACATTTCATTGATGGATACTGTCATTCATGTTTTGATTTGATGAGACAAGTGACTTAAGACAGTAAGGGAAACAGTCAGTTTAATCCTGTTTCCGTCGACATTTCTTAGCTTTACGTGGATGGTCGGTCTCAGCTGGGGCCAACAGTGTTCACAATGGATCTTTTGAAAATGATGCACAACAGGCAGACTCTCTGCTGTCTGTTCCTCCTATGGCACTTAAAAAATACACGACAATAGCCCGGATAACTAATACACACAGCCAGCTTTCCATGTGCTGGTGGAGAAATCGTGTGACCGTCTGGAGTATCAGAGGAGACAATGTCCTTTTGAAAGTCACTTTAAAACATGTGCTTTGGAAGTGTCTCGTCACCCTTCAGCATATAAGAATTTCTGATCCGTTTGGTCAGAAAGCAACCAACTGATACGTAATTGTGCCTGCTGCTTACCCAACCCCTTGAGTAAGAATGTGTGTGACCATCACCTGCATAAGACAAGATACATTGGCCCTTGGTTAGTGCATTTAAGGTACATGTACCATTGCCAATGGTGTGGTCTTTACTATATATCATACTATACATCATACAACGGTTTGTTTAGTTCAAAGCACTCCTATAGTGGGCAATTCCTTCGGCTGAAAAAAAAAAAAAAAAAAAAAAAGTTCACTTTTGGGTTGAGTTTTGAGACATGCAGCCCACATTAGAGAAGTATGACCAAAACACGGCCTTTACAAAATACACAGGTTCATAAAACTGCTATTTTGTGTTCTGGTCCATCTGCAACACATTTAGCTCATAGGTGCCTCATCTTGAAACAGTGTGTGAACCCTAGATGCAATCCTCTGCTTTACCAGCCAGCCCTGGTCTTCCTGCAGAGCCACTGCCACTTGGCACAATATGCCACCCTAAACATTCAGCCCTGTGTCCCCTGCTGCTGCCCACTTGCAGTAGAAAACATTACTGCTGCTCCTTTTGCAAGCTCTCAAGTTTAATTCTCAGATCAGTTCTGTGATTTATATGTGTCAGTTATCACTTCTTTCACCTCCGGCAGTGTTTGTTAACCATGAAAAATATGAAGTTGCACAGAGGTTTGGAGTCTATATTAAACTGTAGACTCGTAAGTGGCTGGGTAGAGCAAGCCAAAGGTAAGTTACCATCAACAGGACCACACCTAGTAAAAGACTGTGTGTTCAAACCAAGCTTCAGGTTGATGACAGCCTTAACACAGCAGACAAACAGCATACATTATAACTGATGAAGCTGCTGTGTTCTTCAGATTAGTGGCTTTCTGTGTAATTTACTAGATCATATTTAGCTGTCATTGACACAAGCAGTATTAAGCTGTATAGTGATTATTGTTAACGGAGTGTTCAGACTATAGTTCAAAGAACAGCTTCTCTTTTGTGAATGTAAAACATGATTTGTCACACATCCCTGAAGAGACCTCTGTAGCAAGAATAATGAAATGTGGCCACATTGTGCATTTTGGATTGTGTGAGTGTGTTTACTTTAACTATAAAAAGAAAAGCAGCTCAAAAACTAGTAAAATCTTGCGTCACGCCTCAACTTTTCTTCAGTTTTGTTCATGCAGAGGAATAAAATATATTTTTGAATTCAGTTGTTTTGCTTTGTGTGTGTGAGTGAAAATGTGGTATATACTCAAAAGTCATGGTGCATATGATTTCCAATCTATTTTTAATATGTTGTTCTTTTGGATTAATTTCATTTGTCCATTCACATTGGCTTATGAGTGAGTTGAATTACTGAGAAGTACTAACACTGCTGCCCGACGGTGTATGGTAATCGATCGTTGTTCTGTGCAGGACTCAGGTCATAGATCTCCACCTCGATTAACATTCCCATGTTTGAATTTCTATGAGCTCCTTTTGTATACTGCCCCAAAAACTGTTTATTCTCTGTATGCTCCTTGTCCATTTAAAGGCATATGAATATTCTTTGCATAGGCTACATTCTGCTGTAGCCATTTTGTTCTCCAGAACAAGATGCTGATGTGATTAAGTTCTTTACTATCAGTGGTAGCCTCAAAAATAATTTTAACATTCTTCTTGTCCAGATTTTTAAAGAGGTGGTCCTGTGTGGTTGAGGAAACCCAGTCACTTCTTTCCATCTTCAGTGATTCTAGATGCTGTGAATTTTTCCCATTGTGCACTCTCAATCATGCTCTCATTATAGTTATTCTTCTGAAGAGCCTCTCTCAAATGTTTTATCTCTACTGGGAGAATTTTCTTGTCACTTATGACTCAAGCTCTGTGCTACATGAAAGTGATAATGCAGCGTTTCATTGGGGTAGATGGAGGTAATAATTGGATACGAGCCACAACAGGTCTTTGTGGGGCAGTTTCCTATACAGAACTTGCCCTGTATTGCTTCTAGTTTTTCTTTTCTAAATGTCCAGGAATGACAGGCAGATGTCTTTCTCCATCCCAGTAGTGAAATCTGTTCCCGTGAATACTGTTAATATGTTTCAAAAATTCTTCTAGTTTCTCCCTGCCATAATACCACACTACATAGTGTTACTGATGTACTTACAGGAATGCTCAAGTTTAGGGGAGTAGTTTTTATGAGTAGATCTTCAGTGTTCTCCATTCAGCTACAGTGGCTAGTAGGGACATCACAATAAGCGTGTTCATAAGTATACTTCACACACTGAAAATAAGCTGTGGTGAAAGAATGATAAAAGAGTGTCACCAATCTTATTCCACATGTTATTACAGTATCTCCAGCAAGGGTTGAGAGGTACAGTCAGTGACAGAATTTGCAAGTCCCTTTGCTTTTTCTTTACACTGTGTAAAAGGCAGTAAAGCTCTTCAGTACAGCATAAAATTAAAAAAGACGCAGTCTGTCACTTCACATGTGTCTCTAGCATTCCTTACATGAAGTGAATAATGAGATGCCAAAAAGACTGAATTAAGAGTTAACACAAACTAATTTTAAGCAAAAACAGAAAGGTCCATTTTTCTAAGTCATAAAACGTGGAAGAAAATCGAGCATCGTAACCAGTGATATCAACATTCTTCATGATGCAAACTATTTTATATGACATGATGTACAGCTCATAAAATAATAGATATACTAACAGATCCACACTTCAATTTATCCATCTGTTTTAAGCTTTTCGTAACAGACACATGGCTTTCAACATCCATGTCATCATAGTTTCTGTGAATGGAGACAGCAGTATGACTTGACAGACTGCTGTTCAGACACATTACTTGACATTTCTTATTCATTGGGTTAAAACAGTGTAGTCATCACATGGAATTCAGTGAACTAGATAATAGGCAGCAAACTACAAACAATAACTAGTACTTAGAGGTTTGTCACCATCACACAGGAGTGAGGAGATGGACATTCAGTCTACTGCAAAAAATCTGATAAGGATAACTTCACAATAATATGAGACAAAAACCATACACTTATTTCTTTATTGGTATTGACATGATTTTATGTCTATATGCAAACTGGGTTATGTCTAAATGAAGTCATCATAATTGCACTAAGATAATGATAAATCTTTCCTATTGTTCCTTGTTGTCAAACGTGTAACTAAAACGAAAGCTGCTAACCATCTGGACCAGGGCTGACAGCACTTATTCTTTGGTCACACAGTCGATAGTGACCATGTTTTACACCCTCTGTTACAAATCAGTAGAGGCCACAGACCCCCAACCATATTCAGGCTGGACATGTGACAATTTCTGCCCACTGGTTCTATCATTCACAAGGATGATGACGAGAATTATTTGTGTGGCAGGCTGCTGGTGATTTTCTTGAAACAATTTCATTCTGAGTGTCGTCTTGGCTAGTCATAAACACTTCTGGTAGATGTAGCAACTAATATATATATAAAAAAAACAAAGATGATGTGACTTACCAAACGAAAGCGCTGGCACGTCAATAGACACACAAACAAACACAAATATACACACAAAATTCTAGCTTTCGCAACCAACGGTTGCTTCATCAGGAAAGAGGGAAAGACAAAAGGATGTGGGTTTTAAAGGAGAGGGTAAGGAGTCATGCCAATCTCTGGAGCGGAAAGACTTACCTTAGGGGTAAAAAAGGACAGGTATACACTCGCGCACACACACGCATATACATCCACACAAAAACAGACACAAGCAGACATATTAAAAGGCAAAGAGTTTGGGCAGAGATGCCAGTCGAGGCAGAAGGCAGAGGCAAAGATGTTGTTCAATGACAGGTGAGGTATGAGTGGCGGCAACTTGAAATTAGCGGAGATTAAGGCCTGGTGGATAACGGGAAGAGAGGATATATTGAAGAGCAAGTTCCCATCTCAGGAGTTCAGATAGGTTGGTGTTAGTGGGAAGTATCCAGATAACCCGGACGGTGTAACACTGTGCCAAGATGTGATGGATCTCATTTCAGGGCAGGATTTGAGGAAGTCGTATCCCTGCTGGAGAGCCACATTCAGAGTCAGATCCAGTCCCGGAAAGTATCCTGTCACAAGTGGGGCACTTTTGTGAGAGTTTCTGGGTTTGAGAGGATGAGGAAGTGGCTCTGGTTATTTGCTTCTGTACCAGGTCGGGAGGGTAGTTGCGGGATGCGAAAGCTGTTGTCAGGTTGTTGGTGTAATGGTTCAGGGATTCCGGACTGGAGCAGATTCGTTTGCCACGAAGAGCAGGCTGTAGGGAAGGGACCGTTTGATGTGGAATGGGTGGCAGCTGTCATAATGGAGGTACTGTTGCTTGTTGGTGGGTTTGATGTGGACAGACGTGTGAAGCTGGCCATTGGACAGGTGGAGGTCAACGTCAAGGAAAGTGGCATGGGATTTGGAGTAGGACCAGGTGAATCTGATGGAACCAAAGGAGTTCAGGTTGGAGAGGAAATTCTGGAGTTCTTCACTGTGAGTCCCAATTCCAAACTGAACAATCCATTGCCCTCACCCACCTAATCCTTCTCCTACACATCAACTCAGCCAATGAACACACCCGTCAACTCCTATCCTTAATAAAAGTCCTCAATCTTTCCTCTCCCACATCCACACCGTCTGTTCAGAGTATCCTCCTACAGGCCAACCGCAAATTAGGACAGCATGCCACCCTTCACCTCAAAAAAACTATCAAATCTCCTGGTTTCCCACCTCCGGAAAGGCAACTCACTCACCCTTCACAACCTCTCCAGCAAACCTCCACCTCCTCTCATTGCACACAAACCCAGTCTCTCCCATCTACTCAATCTCCCACTTCCAGCTCCACTCCCTCTAAAACCTCAAAATTCCAATCAACACAATCCGGAACCACAACACCCTAATTCAGTAGTTGACCTTTCCTCCAAACCTCTCTCCCAATCCGAAATCACTGTCCTATCCAAAGGCCTCACCTTCAGCCCCACTCCCAGATTCAACCAAACAGCCCTCGTCAAAGATTTACTGTCCTACACTCGTACTCTCTGCTGGAAATATCACTTTGCCATGAAGAAAAATGATCCTAATCCTACTCCTAATGATCCGACTCCCCAAGACACTATCCAAATTGAACCCTGCCTGGAACAGTTCCGTCCTCCGTCACAGCGGGACCCACCTCCTCTTCCTCAAAATCACCCTCTCCAAACCGTCCAGGAATTTCTGACTTCCAGCCTTGCCTCTCAATCCTTCTTAAAAAACCATAATCCTACTCCCAACATCACCACTGCTGAAGCCCAGGCTATCCAGGGGTTCCACGACCGTGGTACTTGATCGTCGGGAGTACGTGGCTGAGGGACTGCGTCAGCTTTCAGACAACACCACATACAAAGTTTGCCAAGGTAATCCCATTCCTGATGTCCAGGCGGAGCTTCAAGGAATCCTCAGAACCTTAGGCCCCCTACAAAACCTTTCACCTGACTCCATCAACCTCCTGACCCCACCGACACCCTGCACCCCTACCTTCTACCTTCTTCCTAAAATTCACAAACCCAATCATCCCGGCCGCCCCATTGTAGCTGGTTACCAAGCCCCCACAGAACGTATCTCTGCCTACGTAGATCAACACCTTCAACCCATTACATGCAGTCTCCCATCCTTCATCAAAGACACCAACCACTTTCTCGAACGCCTGGAATCCTTACCCAGTCTGTTACCCCCGGAAACCATCCTTGTAACCATTGATGCCACTTCCTTATACACAAATATCCTGCACATCCAGGGCCTCGCTGTGATGGAGCACTTCCTTTCATGCCGATCACCTGCCACTCTACCTAAAACCTCTTTCCTCATTACCTTAGCCAGCTTCGTCCTGACCCACAACTTCTTCACTTTTGAAGGCCAGACATACCAACAATTAAAGGGAACAGCCATGGGTACCAGGATGGCCCCCTCATATGCCAACCTATTCATGGGTCACTTAGAGGAAGCCTTCTTGGTTACCCAGGCCTGCCAACCCAAAGTTTGGTACAGATTTATTGATGACATCTTCATGATCTGGATTCACAGTGAAGAAGAACTCCAGAATTTCCTCTCCAACCTCAACTCCTTTGGTTCCATCAGATTCACCTGGTCCTACTCCAAATCCCATGCCACTTGCCTTGACGTTGACCTCCACCTGTCCAATGGCCAGCTTCACACGTCCGTCCACATCAAACCCACCAACAAGCAACAGTACCTCCATTATGACAGCTGCCACCCATTCCACATCAAACGGTCCCTTCCCTACAGCCTAGGTCTTCGTGGCAAACGAATCTGCTCCAGTCCGGAATCCCTGAATCATTACACCAACAACCTGACAACAGCTTTCGCACCCCGCAACTACCCTCCCGACCTGGTACAGAAGCAAATAACCAGAGCCACTTCCTCATCCTCTCAAACCCAGAAACTCCCACAGAAGAACCACATAAGTGCCCCACTTGTGACAGGATACTTTCCGGGATTGGATCAGACTCTGAATGTGGCTCTCCAGCAGGGATACGACTTTCTCAAATCCTGCCCTGAAATGAGATCCATCCTTCATGAAATCCTCCCCACTCCACCAAGAGTGTCTTTCCGCCATCCACCTAACCTTCGTAACCTCTTAGTTCATCCCTATGAAATCCCCAAACCTTCTTCCCTACCCTCTGGCTCCTACCCTTGTAACCGCCCCCGGTGTAAAACATGTCCCGTGCACCCTCCCACCGACACCTACTCCAGTCCTGTAACCCGGAAGGTGTACACGATCAAAGGCAGAGCCACGTGTGAAAGCACCCACGTGATTTACCAACTGACCTGCCTACACTGTGACGCATTCTATGTGGGAATGACCAGCAACAAACTGTCCATTCGATGAATGGACACAGGCAGACAGTGTTTGTTGGTAATGAGGATCACCCTGTGGCTAAACATGCCTTGGTGCACGGCCAGCACATCTTGGCACAATGTTACACCGTCCGGGTTATCTGGATACTTCCCACTAACACCAACCTATCTGAACTCCGGAGATGGGAACTTGCTCTTCAGTATATCCTCTCTTCCCGTTATCCACCAGGCCTCAATCTCCGCTAATTTCAAGTTGCCGCCACTCATACCTCACCTGTCATTCAACAACATCTTTGCCTCTGCACTTATGCCTCGACTGACATCTCTGCCCAAACTCTTTGCCTTTTAATATGTCTGCTTGTGTCTGTATATGTGTGGATGGATATGTGTGTGTGTGCGAGTGTATACCCGTCCTTTTTTCCCCCTAAGGTAAGTCTTTCCGCTCCCGGGATTGGATTCATTCTACAATGACCAATCAATCTGGCTCTGTGCCCGAGAGACTTTCAAGCAGCGTATTCACCAGAAATACTTGCAAACAAAGATTCTTCCTGATGATCGCAACATTTTGTGCCTTGCACCTATGAGTTATACGGCACACTGCTGCATTCAAACTGACCAGCATAAAATTATTTGCTGTTAAGGTTTGATTTTCTGCACTAAATACCTTCTATAATCTGAGTGAAAACAATGCAGTAACAACAGCAATGTGATTATTCCTAATGCAGCATATGACACAAGGAATATTAAAATATGTAATCTGAAAATGATAAGACTGCTACTCACTACATAGAGGCACTGAGTCACAAACAAGCACAATGAAAAAGACTGCTGAACTTTTAAGCTTTTTGACAAAAACATCCATGCAAAGCAACCACTATCTCCAACACTGGGTCCTCAATCAGTGGATGGCCATACTTGCACTTTTGCTTGAACATTATCTGCTGCTGATGGAAAGATAGTACGCCTTTTACTGCTTTAAAAGAAAATATTGATTAAGCCCTAGCAAAAACATCTTAACAGCCTGCATCCATCACAGTTGGCATCTCAGGTGCCTTGCGGTCACAATATAAGAAAATGACAATATACAACAAAATACTTGTCAACACAAGCGACCACAAAACATCACTAATTAGCAAGCTATTTCACACTTTTGGTCTTGAAACACTCTGGGTCTATATGTGGTCCACAGTTGTACTGAAGTAGGATTACAAGACTACCACAAAAGTAGGGAAAGGTAGCAGTGGCGGTAGACATGTAATGAAATCCAGTTAACAAATTATGCAGCCCCAAGGCAATATATTGTGTATTCACAAAAAAACTAGAAATTACCTTGGCAGAAGCAGAAAAAGCAGGCATTAACAAGCGTGCAATTCTGTCAAGTTTTTCATCTTTAGATCTACAGCATACTGCATCAAGGTAATGTGAACTTATGAAGGAGAAATGTCCTTAAAATTTTCTTACTGATTGTCAAACTGTCTGCTTGTAGCTCTGTCACAGAGGAGGTAAAAATTTGTCTCCAGCGAGACTGGAACTGACAGCTAACACAGTCTTTCCTTTGAAGGGTGAGAATTTTACTGCTAAGCTAGTGGACAACTGTAGTACTCTCTAATACTCCTTTACCCCCATGTTGGCTAAGACGAACAATTTGTGACTTAATAGACAGGATGAATTATAGTTTCTGTTTGGAGCAAGCTTCCTGAATTCAGAAACATAAATTTGCCCAGTCTCTGTCATCTCTTAACTGAAACTCTTTCAGAACATTTAATCAATATGGCAATAAAATATCAAGCAAATGTAGCAGCACAGTTCTCAGTCACTCCAGGAAGTTGGTATATGGTCACAGAGTTGCCAAACATGTTCTGAGATGATATCCCGTATCAGCTTAGAGGCAGGAAGAATACATCCAAAGAGCTGAATGGCTTCTTGAGGGTCTTGTATCTGTGTTTCAAAGCCACAGAGCAACCAGCCAGCAAGTTGAGCAAAAAAATAGACCAATGAATTTTATTCAGATTGCTTTAATTGTAGGTTAGAGCTAAAATGGGTTTACAAATAATTTTCAGATTCACCGACTACAATCTCAATACCATAAGTTATTTGGGCAGCCCTATTCTGTTTTATCCATACTGCAAACTGGAAAGGTAATTTGCCAGATACAATTCAATGGCTTGTTTGTTGGGTAGTTATAATACAAATTTAATCTTTCAAAGAAAGAGAATTACTCAGCTATACATTACTTTCACAACAACGCAGTACTCCCTATCTTGGTTGGCAGATAAATGACTTACACAGCCATGTGTTTCTGTTAGGGCTCATTCAATAATTTCCTTTAAGGCAGTTGACATAAAGGCACAATCTCTTGTCATAAGTAAACATGTTCAATAGGTATTCTTGATGAGTCAGCTGATGATGTTCAAGTAAAAATTCATATATGGCCACCCATTGATTTGAATGAGAGAATGCATAAAGCCTTGTTTGTGCACTGGTGGTTCAGATCACAGTCGGGTCATCCTGGTTTGGATTTACCACAATTTCCTCAAACTGACTGTAGTGGCGTGGGCAAAAGATGGGGCCCGATGTGAAATCCAAATGCTTGCTGTCACTGGCAAGCTCAGCACTTTCACCATGCCAGCAGGTCCATCCATTGCTGGGGCAATGACAGGCATTTCAAGACATTTCAATGGCACTTGGCAGCTATGTATGTGGTCTCAACTGCAACAAGATCTGCCTTGTCTTGTACAAATGCTGGCCACCTTGCCAGGCTTGAGCATAAAACATAGGTTTCAAATCAGCATCTGCTGTGTGTTGGGTGCCACTGCTACGCCCCAACACTCTTCCTGCTGCAGGCTGCCACCAGATGTGGTGAGGATTGATCCAGTGCCTTTCTAGTCACCAAGCCACAGGGCACATGTCAATGTCTGACACTCGCTCCAGGTGGGCCGGACACAGCTACGCTGCCAGCAGCATAACAACACACAATCACCAAATCTGGTACAGCATTATTGAGGTATGGCAACCTTGCAAGGCCTTGGCACTAATGGGGCAGCGGCTACTGTGATCCATGCGACACTGGTTCTCGCCATTTCGGTGCACACAATCAACATCTGACCACATCCATGGTGTGTGGACACCATGAGTCAACAACAAATCTCACTACCAGATGAGGGCATGAACCCTGTAACTGGTGTGGCTTGTTGGAGTACCAAAGAGTTTACATGCATGCCTTATGTATTGCTGCAGTCATCTTCACCTATGATGGACTCCTGTAGCTGTTGAAAAGCCATTAAACTCACAATGCATAGCTGAGAGAACCGTCAATGTCCTGAACACAAAAGAAAAGGCTCTTCCATTTCCCCGTAGCAGTCAATGCACCCACAACCCACTACATGTTGCCACTCAATGAGGGACATGCATGTGAGCATCCATCTTGCTGCAGTGTTACATTTTGGTAACAGTAAGGGGATTGACAAAGTGCTACAGCCCTTGGGAACACAAATAAGTAGCAGAATATGTTTACTGCAACTGCTCATTGGGTTCTTATTTCCATTGCCTTACCCCATTTCTGTGTAAAATATGTTGGAAATTAATTATGTTGGGGAGGTATAGGAAAGTGTACATAGGAGTTGGTTGTGTAAATAGTCAACCAGTGTAGACACAAATTAATGTTGCCAAGTAACTTAAAGGTTTTTGGAATTCTCCAAGGGTGACACTAGTAGAGATACGGTTTGATGTCCACAGAGTGCACAAGTTGTGTGACTAGTAGGGAAGTCGAAATTGTTGGCAGCACTGACAAGGTGAAATGTACATCACTGTCGCAACATTATCTTATTGTTTGTGTTTTATGTCTTTGCATCATGTGGCAAGCAGTGATACACTGGAGGTACCTTATGAATATGACACAAATCATTGGCTCTGACTTTGTCAATTAAATTGCCCCAGGTTTACTGAGAAACAGTGCACATGATAGCACAAAATCTGCCTGGGATAACTGCCAGAGTCAGTGTAAGGGAAAACATATCAGGTATTAGGAAGAATTGAAGATTTATAGTAAAGGTGATGGGAGTTTTGACAAAGAAGGATTATGGAGTATTGCTGAGTGATGTTAAGGGACAAATGTTGCAGCTGGAAAAGTGCCTGTGGTTGAATACATCAGTGAGGTGTCAGGGCTCTTGAAGCACAATACTCTGGACAGGTCTCTTAGCTTGAGAGTTACAGTTTAAGTCATAGTTTTTTGGTTCTTATAGGCATTATAATGAGTCCACCACACATTCTTTACTTTTTATGTGTCATTTAGGTTTAAGTTCTTCCTGCCAAATTCTTGTACTTTTATTTCAAGTAACTGACTTCACAACATGTGATATTATGTTAACTGGTTAAAAATGTTATGTCTAGCGTGGGAAACATGAAGGAAATATAGATGAAGAGTAATATATGTGAATATAGGTATAGGTTTAAAGTGAATGTATACATTTTCTGTAATTTTAGACAGGTCAAGTAGGAGTATTATCGTACAGAGATTACTTAAATGTGAGTGAAATTTCTGTTTTTCAGTTATGTGTAATGTTGTAATGTGTATAAAGGAAATTTAGCACGCTTAGTTTAGTCTGGCAACATGTTGATATTTTTGCAAAGTGTGATAATTAGGTTAAATACAATAAGTAATACTTTTTAAAGTTAGGGGGTAATACATGAGAAAGAGTGGATACATAGTTTTGTAATATTGTAGGTTTCTTCCCAGATTCCCACACTCCTATCCTTACGAGATGGTTTAACATTGCTTCTGAATGGGCATGTGAATGTTATGGACTGTAAGTATTTTGTGGACTAGCTTCACCTAGAAACTTAGTGTGAGTGTGACACCATAGAAAGTGTTTCAGGAAGCAGTGAATAGACTGTGAACAATAAACCAAAGTGTGAATGGTGTGGATAAAATTACCAATTGAAATTGAGGTGTAGTAGCATATACACTCCTGGAAATTGAAATAAGAACACCGTGAATTCATTGTCCCAGGAAGGGGAAACTTTATTGACACATTCCTGGGGTCAGATACATCACATGATCACACTGACAGAACCACAGGCACATAGACACAGGAAACAGAGCATGCACAATGTCGGCACTAGTACAGTGTATATCCACCTTTTGCAGCAATGCAGGCTGCTATTCTCCCATGGAGACGATCGTAGAGATGCTGGATGTAGTCCTGTGGAAAGGCTTGCCATGCCATTTCCACCTGGCGCCTCAGTTGGACCAGCGTTCGTGCTGGACGTGCAGACCGCGTGAGACGACGCTTCATCCAGTCCCAAACATGCTCAATGGGGGACAGATCCGGAGATCTTGTTGGCCAGGGTAGTTGACTTACACCTTCTAGAGCACGTTGGGTGGCACGGGATACATGCGGACGTGCGTTGTCCTGTTGGAACAGCAAGTTCCCTTGCCGGTCTAGGAATGGTAGAACGATGGGTTCGATGACGGTTTGGATGTACCGTGCACTATTCAGTGTCCCCTCGACGATCACCAGTGGTGTACGGCCAGTGTAGGAGATCGCTCCCCACACCATGATGCCGGGTGTTGGCCCTGTGTGCCTCGGTCGTATGCAGTCCTGATTGTGGCGCTCACCTGCACGGCGCCAAACACGCATACGACCATCATTGGCACCAAGGCAGAAGCGACTCTCATCGCTGAAGACGACACGTCTCCATTCGTCCCTCCATTCACGCCTGTCGCGACACCACTGGAGGCGGGCTGCACGATGTTGGGGTGTGAGCGGAAGACGGCCTAACGGTGTGCGGGACCGTAGCCCAACTTCATGGAGACGGTTGCGAATGGTCCTCGCCGATACCCCAGGAGCAACAGTGTCCCTAATTTGCTGGGAAGTGGCGGTGCGGTCCCCTAAGGCACTGCGTAGGATCCTACGGTCTTGGCGTGCATCCGTGCGTCGCTGCGGTCCGGTCCCAGGTTGACGGGCACGTGGACCTTCCGCTGACCACTGGCGACAACATCGATGTACTGTGGAGACCTCACGCCCCACGTGTTGAGCAATAAGGCGGTACGTCCACCCGGCCTCCCGCATGCCCACTATACGCCCTCGCTCAAAGTCCGTCAACTGCACATACGGTTCACGTCCACGCTGTCGCGGCATGCTACCAGTGTTAAAGACTGCGATGGAGCTCCGTATGCCACGGCAAACTGGCTGACACTGACGGCGGCGGTGCACAAATGCTACGCAGCTAGCGCCATTCGACGGCCAACACCGCGGTTCCTGGTGTGTCCGCTGTGCCGTGCGTGTGATCATTGCTTGTACAGCCCTCTCGCAGTGTCCAGAGCAAGTATGGTGGGTCTGACACACCGGTGTCAATGTGTTCTTTTTTCCATTTCCAGGAGTGTATATCAGTTATCCTAGTGTCTGTACACATGAATAGTGCATAGTTTTCAGTATCTCTCACTGGCTAGAATCTTGATGTTCCTAATAGCGTCTGAGCCCAAGAAGGTGGAACTGCAAGATATTGTAAATATAAATAGGGGAACATATAGTACAGACATGTGGTAGCTAACTTAGAATTAAATTAATACTGTGTCTGTAGTTGACAGTGTCTGTATAGTTTTGATATGATGTAACGTAAAATTTGTATCCCGGAATAGTGTTTTGTAAAATACGTAACAACAAGGCCACTGCATCTGACAGCACTACCGAGGTATGCCATCCTTTCAGGCCTATTGGGGCAGCAGCTACTGGTGTCCTCATGATACTGCTTGTTGCCACTGTGAGATAAATGCCTAACCATGCCTGTGAAACATGGATGCCATGAGTTGATGATGGGCTGTACCACTGTACGAAGGCAAGCACCTATAACTGCTTAGCTTGTTAGAATAATAAACAGTTCGCATGCGTGCCTTCCGTCTTGCTGCAGCCACCTTCACCTGTGACAGACAACCATAGCCTTTGACAATGCATCAAACCCAAATGCCCAAGTGGGAGAGCCATCAGCGTCCTGATCATTAGAAGAATGGCTCTCCCTCCCTTCCGTAGCGGTCATTGCTCCCCCGACCAGTTGCAAGCTTAAGGCAAATGCTGGGATAGTTCCTTTGAAATATGGAGCCTAGTTGCATTGTTACTATCTCATTAACGGTGTGGGTATCACTCATTCTGGTTACTAGACTAAGTGAAACTGTGGTATTACAACTATGATTACAATGTGTTATGCTCTTCCATCTCAGCATAATGGATGATCATCTTTTCACCTGAGTGATGGTGTAAACAGTAGCAACACCACACCACAAACCGACATAATGAATTCTCTTTTTTTCGTTAACTGGTATAATTTGAATATTTATCTTGATAAAAATTTATTTTACTGCAAACTCTTCTTACCCATGCAGAAGAAAACAGCGAGATTTTGTGTAGCAGTGACATTTTATGTAAACTGAATTCTCGTCACTTGGTATTCTCAATTAGTTAAACACCATAAAGTCATGTAGAAATTCACCAAAGTCAGCGTCTTTCCCTGCTGGAGATATTACAGCATCTAATATTATTTATCATTTCTTGACTAAATCTCAATGTATTTTAAGCATTTTGTTTTTCTTATGTATCATATAAATGGACAGTGTGTTGATATATTTCACAAGGAATTGTTGTATAAAATAAATATTCCGGCACCAAAATACACTAACGAAAAAAAATTGGAACACCAAAAAATAATTAATTTAGAGTAATGAAATTTTGGGAATACATTTTTCGAGGTAACATATTTAGGTGATTAATACCACAAGATCACAGGTTAATGCAAGTTCAAGGTAAGTCATTGTGAATGTGAAATGCTGGTACATTAATACCTGGCATAACAGAATGTTAAATACAAGTGTGCAATTGTGCCAAATGTTAGTTTGCAAGACAGAGTTCCATGCCTGTTGCACTTGCTCGGTCAATGCAGGTACGATTAATGTTGGTTGTGGATGACACTGGGGTTGTCATTCAATGATGTCCCTTATGTGCTCGATCTGGTGATCAAGCAGGCCAAGGCAACATGTCGACACTCTGTAAAACATATTGGGATGCAACATTGGTATGAGTGTGTGAGCATTATCCATTTGGAAAACTCCACCTGGAATGCTGTTCATGAATGGCAGCACAGCTGATCGAATCATCAGACTGACGTACAGATTTGCAGTCAGGATGCTTGGGACTATCGTGAGAATGCTCCTGCTGTCAAGCGAAACTGCATCGCACACCATAACTCCGGATGTAGGTGTGTTTAGCACATAGACAGGTTGGTTGCTTATCTTCAAGTGTCCTCTACCTAACCAACATATGGCCATTACTGGCACTGAGACAGTACCAGCTTTCATCTGAAAACACAACAGAATTCAACCATGCCCTCCAATGAGCTCTTGCTTGACATCACAGTCGCAAATGACAGTGGTTTGAAGTCAATAGAATGCACACCCAAGGCACCTGGAGTGGAGCTGTCCTTGAAGTAACTGATGTGCTACAGTTTGTTGTGTCACTATGGTGCCAATTGCTGCTGCAAATGCAGTACAACACACAAGAACCATACGCCGAATACTATGATCTTCGTTCTTGATAATGCCACGTAGCTGTCCAGAGCCTGGTCTTCTTGCAACCGTACATTCTCGTGACCACCATGGCCAGTAATCATTTACAGTGGCCACATTCCTGCCGCGTCTTTCTGCAATATCTCATAAGGAATATCCAGCTTCTTGTAGCCCTATTACATGACCTTGTTCAAACTCAAGTGAGGTGTTGATATTGGCGTCTTCGTCGCCTTAAAGACATTCTCACTAACATGAACTAATCGTGTCCAGTCTTAAAGGTAACTAACGCTCATGATCATTACAGCATGTATTTAAAACAAACCTGTTTTGCATCCATAGTGACAACACTAGCACCACTATTATGCAACTGGTGCAAAATTAGAATATTCATCATCTTTCAGATGTAGAAATACGACTACCGACCTTCGTTTATGATTCACAACTCCTTTAACTCCTTCTTAGTGTTGCAATTTTTTTTGCCACCAACAGTGTATTTTCAATAATACTTCTTCATTGTGTCTGGCTTTTAATTGCTTCAGAACAATCACATTAATATATAATAGCGAACCACATCCAAAATCAAACTTCATGACTAGCAAGATTATAATCTTTCCATAGTTTGGGAGCACGACGGAAGTTTTGCCATTGACTGTATAGACCAGTGGTCATCAAACTACAGCCTGCAGGCAGCATGCTGCCCAGATCATGTTTTTGTGCAGCCCGCGACCCTCCTCGGCTTTGCGCGGGTAGCATTAGTTATCTACTTGTCTGGCGTAGCGGTGTTTTGTTTACGGAAACTGCGTAGAATTGTGATTAAAGTCGAGGAAGTAAATAGGGAACTGAAAACCATCCCCCACTTTCATTTAATGTGCCACTTGCCGGTGTTCCGCAGCGTTAAAGGCATGAGTGGCCTGCTGGCCAATAATGTGAGCCAGCATCAAACGCGCCGTGTGCTCAAGGCAGCTCGTTTGTCGGCAGCGGGCTTGTCCCACAGCCGCCTCATTGTTAGCCTTGTCATGTCAGTGCGTCAGTCGTGAACTAAGTTTCAGCCTGATAATAATGAAACTGGTCTACAGTTTTCTATATTTGTTTTGTCTCCTCTCTTATGGATAGGGACCACTTCATCAATTTTTAAACTGTCTGGAAATATGCTTGTCAGAAAAGATGAATTTACTATATCTGCAAGAGGAAGTGAAATGTTTTTAATACACTTCTTTATGATGTAATCAGGAATACCACCAATCCCTGAGAACATTTTCCTATGAGCTGATGCAGCACTGTTGATTTCATCTGCAGTTGTTCCATCAACGTAGATTGAAAAGGAACGTGGGTGTACTTTGGTTTTCTGTTTCTTTCTAGTATCTGTTTTGTCACTGACTATTAAATTATTTTGTGATCTCTGCAAAGTAACATTTAAAAAGATTTGTGATGTGTTGGGAATCAGTTATACTCTTGTTCTCATGGTTAAGAGTGATATTTTCCACTTTATGGGACACTTCATTTGCTTCCTTCTTTATGACTTGCCATACTGCTTGGCTTTTATTTGCCGATTCTGTTATGAACGTATCATTGGCCAGTTTTTTTGCCTGTCATATCACTCTTCTGTAGATTTGAATGTATTTCTGTATGTAATATGTAACTGTTTAGAAGAAGGGGTATGTTATCGTTTTTCTGTATTTGAGTAATTCTCTTTTACTTGCACTTGGTATTTTGATCCCTGTTGTTAATAAATAGCTTTGCTTTTTTAGATGTGCCTCTTATTTTTTGTGTTTTGAGAGGGAATGCAATTTCAAAGTAATCATTGAAGATGCTAGAGAATTTCTCAAACTTTTTGTTGGTGTCATCTATTTGCAAGACTTCTTCCCACATTTCTCCTGATAACAGGGAGTTGAATGTTTCTATATTGTGTGTATTAAACTGTCTTGCTGTTATAGTTCTTTTATAATTCTGGTTGGGCAGTAAGTGGCTTTGGATGGTGACAACTTGAGCTTCGTGATCACTAATGCTTGTACTTATGGGTTTAGAGTTGTAGGATTGCCGGATCGAATGATGTACACTATACCACATGTAATAAGCACTATTTTATTACTCTGAAGCACACATATACAGTTGAATACATTCTTGATTCTCGGTGCACGTGTGTACTGTTTCACACGTGGCCACAAACTGGTCACAAAGAGCTTTGCCAAAACAAAGATATTACATGTGACTTGGTGAACAGTCGCTACATTAGCCCCTGCCCCCCTAGAGTGTGGAGCACAAAACATAAATATTGTGGCATACATGTAAAGGAAACACCCAGTGGAGAGGGGGGAAGGCGGGGGAGGGGAACTATACCTTACATTAGTAACTGAAATCTTCGAGCTAGAGGGACCTGGGGAGGGGACAGTGGGTTGTGAGGAGCCGGGGTAGAGGACCTGAATGCCTGTTGCAGTATGTAGGACTTCTGCCGTTGATGGGTCAGTATCAACAGGCAAAGGGACAGACTGGAGAAAATGCATGTGGGTTAAATTGTCACTGGGGGAGCTGGCTTGAACGAAGAAGACATACACATTATCCAGCTGCATAACAAAAAAAAAACATTTTACAGCTGCAAATAAAGTCTATGTTGACATTCACTACTACTTCTGTATACGAGTTGACAGAACCTCCACACGAGTCATCGTCGGCAACATCGCCGGCTGGCCCCTGATATGTCACTAAATCCCAACAGGGGAGAGGTAGGAGGCTGCCTGTAGGAGGGGGAGTTGTCACACGCATCCCTCTGTAGTGGAGTGTCACACCCACTTGTAGCACTGTCACATGATTGAGAGTGGGTAACGTCACACAAGCGGGAATGGGTGTCACTCATCCGCGGACCGTCGGTAGATGGCTCGTGCGAGGCGGGTGTAGCAGGGGTTGGGCGCTGACTGTGTGGGGGTATCGGGCAGTTCTCCCAGAGACCACACCAGTTTGAGGTGGCAGACAGATACCGTTTGAGATGTGCCGTTAATGAGCACTTTGAACGTGTTGGTACGCCGCGATATGACTCTCTATGGGCCCAAGTATGGAGATCTGAGTGCTGGTCAGACGGTGTCATTGCGCACCATGATGTGAGTGCACAATACCAAGTCCTTATGCAGAAATACACGAGGGAGCAAGTGCGGTCGAGGAGGAGGCATATGAATGTTACTGATTAGCTCCTTAACGTGCCCGACGAATTTTGAGTTGCAGATTTGATCTGGAGGAAGTGAAGGCTCGACTAGCTCTGCTGGGAGTGTGAGGGGTTCTCCATACAGTACTTCTGCCAGGGACGTGCCAATATCTTCTTTGTACATGGCCTGAATGCCTAACATTACCCATGGTGAGGCGTCGGCCCACTCACCTCCGTGGCACATCAGGGAAGCTTTAAGTGTTCGGTGCCAACGCTCGACAAACCCATTGCCCTGCGGGTGGTATGCTGTAGTCCTAAATCGTTTCACACCACACAGATCACAAAGCCATTGGAAGAGGGCAGACTCAAACTGACGGCCCTGGTCAGTGGTGATAGAAACTCGGCAGCTGAAGCGTGAGATCCACATTAATAAAAGGGCTCAGGCCACTGCATCGGCTGTGGTGGTAGTGCAAGGAATTACCTCTACCCAACAGGTAAACCTGTCAATGGTGGACAGTATGCAACGGAAGGGGTCCGAGGGGGTAAGGGCCCGACAATATCGATGTGTATGTGCTGGAATCTTCTTTTTGCCACATTGCACATACCCATGGGGGGCTGTGCATAATGCCCTACTTTTGCATACTGACAAGCCACACAAGCTCGCGCTCAACTGCGACATTGTTTAATCACCCCGGGCCAAACTAAATGTTCAGATACCAGACATGCGGTGGTGCATATGCCAGGGTGTGCTAAGTCATGGATATGATTAAAAATGTCCCAGCGGAGAGGTGCAGGAATCACTGGACGTATGCGTTCTGTTGAAATGTTGCAACAGATGGGTGATGAAAACCCAGGAAGTGTCCATAACTCTAGTTTGAGTCCTGTTTTAACATTGGAGCGCAATGCAGCAAGTTCAGTATCCTCTGTTTGCAATTTAGGGAGTTCACGGAGGTCAGTTGTGAAGATAAAACTGACACACGAGATAGAAAGTTGGCGATGACATTGTCTGCCCCTCTGACATAACTTAGGTCGTTCATAAACTGACAAATGAGGTCCATATACTGAAAACTTCTCGGGGATGAGTCCTTGCCTGGGTTATGGAAAGTGTATACCAATGGCTCATCGTTGGTAAATACCACGAGATGGCGACTTTCGATATTGTCTTGGAAATATCTGGTAGCGGCGTAAATAGCAAACAGTTCCTGGTCGAAGGTCAACCATTTACGTGGGGAAGTGGACAGTTTGTGGGAGAAAAATCTGAGCGGCTGTACAACAGAACCCACAGATTGCTGAAGTTCTGCCCCCACTGCTGTATCACTTGCATCTGTAGTAAGTGAGATGGGAGCATCAGGAATGGGGTAAGCAAGCGTAACGGTCATCTGTAAGGGTGACTTTAGGTTATCAAATGCACGAAGCATATCTGGAGTCCACGTGACCGCCCGAGACCCTGAAGTGTTTTTTCCTGCGAGAGACTCCATCAGTGGGGCTTGTTTGTTGGTAGAGTGGGGGATGTGTTGCGGTAGTAATTTACTTTTCCAAGGAAGCGCCAGAGGCCCTGAAAATCTTTGGGCAAAGGCACAATACTAATGGCCCCAACCCGTTCGGTTAGGGGGTGGATGCCATCAGCACAAAACCCCGTGGCCCAGAAAAGTGACACTAGTGTGGCGGAGTTGTGACCTAGCATTTTTCACTGCGACACTGTTTGCTTTTAATAGTTCGAACACTATATTTAAATGGAGTTCATGTTTGTCAAGGGAGGAAGAAAAAATTAAAAAGTAGTCCAGGTACGCATATGCAAAGTCCAGTTTTCCAACCAACGAGTCAACAAAACGTTGCCACATCTGTGCAGCATTTTTAAGGCCAAATGGCATAAACCAATACTCGAACAATCCAAACGAGGTGATGATAGCGGTTTTTTCAACATCCTCCGGTGCCATTGGCAGTTGGTGGTATGCCTTGTGACAGTCGATTACACTGAAAGTTTGTGCTCCATGCAGTTGGAAAGCAAAGTCTTGAATATCTGAGACGGGATAATTATCTAGAATTGTTCTGGTGTTAAATGCCTGATAGTCACCGCAGAGGCGGAAAGTGTCATCTTTCTTGGGCACCAAATGAAGGAGGTCAGCAGCAGTGGCGGTGATCCACTGGTAGTCCTTGTCGTGGAGCTCGGAGGGGTATTTGGTAGTGTCGTGGGCACAACTTCTGTCCGGTAGTAGAAACGTCATGTGGCGTCAGCAGTAGGTGCAAAAAAGCGGTGCGGGGGTTGGGGTCGTGCCCATGTGTGACAGCTGGGTGACCTGCTTACGAGCATCTGTGAGCTTGGCTTGCACGGTGGCGATGCGTAAGCGGAGGGCTTCTTTGCTGTCCCGAAGTTCGTCGTTATGTGATCTAAGAGAGAGCACTGCAACGGCAGTTTCAGCTAGCTCACACAATAGAGTGGAGCTCTTGGATCAGAGGGAAGAGAGATCTGAATCAGTGGTACAGTCTATCGAGTTAAAGGTTAATGTACCTCGTTGTAGGTTGGATAACAGTGTGTGGGCTAAGAGAAAATCTACCCCAAGCACGTGTTCATGCACATCTACGATAATGAAAGTCCACTGTAAGGGGGTATTAATATCCTGCAGTTTAAAGTGTAAATTAGATATTTCATGAAATTGGATCAGAGAATTATTGGCAGCTCAAAGTGAGGGGCAAGGCTGACACTCAAATTTAATACCTGCGGAAAAAGATATCACACTAACGCCGGCCTCCGTGTCGACTAGAAATGAAAGGCAAGACACTGCGTCTTTCATGTACAAGCATCCTGGCGCATGAGGTGAAGAAGTATTAAGTGATAGGCATCTATGCAGTGCAACACGGCCCATAGCACCTGAATTGGGTCGCGTTATTAGTTTGGGAACGCGCATAGAGAATGACATTTCTCAGCCGCATGGCCAAAGCAGGAATGGCGTACAGCATCGTCTGTCATGCTGGCTGAGGTTGAAGTGGCAGTGGAGGGGGTCTTGTTTGTAGATTCCTCCGACGGTGGCGTTGCAGTAGTGCTGGTAGTAGAGGAGTTACGGTGGCGGCTGCTGCCAGTGGGGGTGTATGTGGAGGGGGGGTGGGGGGGCACAACGTTGTAAACCTGGTCTGCGATCTTCAGTTTAGCATCTCGTGGGGCCGAAGGAAGTTTGAGAAACCAGACGGTCCAAAGTGTAACGTCCGGCATGCGATGTGTGTCAATCACAGTGCGGCGATGATGCCAGTGCTGCAGCGGGGATCTGGAATCCAGCGAGTCGTGACTGATGAGGCAGATAACTTCCTCTGTCAATGTGGATAGTCGCTCAAGGATGGTGCGTCGGGTGAACGTATATTTGTCCATAGTGGGGGGGAGCGAAGCCACAGTGTCGCAGATCATGTCCAGTTCATCATGGAGGTGACATAGTAAGCAAAGGAACTTCGAGTTGTCACCAGGGACACTGTATAGCTGCAGGACGTGGTCAACCAAGGCAAACCATGTGTGTGGATGGTCCTTGCGAAGGGGTGGTAGCTTAAGCCAATGGATGGGGAAGAGAGGACGTAACTGTTTGTCAGAAACCGTCACTCCTTGTTCACAGCTCTGCACCGAAATTGGCTCGGGTGCAGCAGTAGTGCATCAGCTTCCGATACTGTCAGTGGCACACGGTATGGTAGGCTCGGCTGGCTCAGCCTTGGTCGAGAAATCAACGAGTCGGGCATTCGGCGGAGTAATGCCAACAGGCGTAGAATGGACTGGCGTGGTAGAGTCGACTGTAGTTGACCGATGTGCGGAGAATAACGGATTACAGTTTCCGGCCCCCTCCCCTACAGGTGCATTAAAATGGTTAAAATCATCTAATTTTTGTGGAACACACATGGCAGGAATGGTGTGTACCGTCAGAAACACTCATAAAGTGGATGCTGGTAGTTTGGGGGGGAGAGGGGGGGAGGGTTTATTAGAGGGGGCTGGTGCAAAATCCGGAGTTCCGGGATAAACATGACATTTGATGTCTTGAGCGTCCGGCTTGATTTGTACCACCACCAATATGGGTGGAAAGTTTACACTGGCATTTGGGAAACCCGTAAACATAGTCACTGGGGTTTCAGCACATTGTATCGGCTGTTGTTGAGAACTCAGAACATGTGGAAAGTTCATATTCAGTGTAAAATGTTCACATTCAAAGTTTTGTGCGCAAAAAATGTTCTGTTGGTATGGAACACTGCCACACGACTGCTGATTCATGTACAGAAACGAAAAGTTATTGTTCATACCTGATGCTGGCACACGTGGCTGTAGGGATGTAGAAGCACTGTCCTGTTGAGTACAGCTAGTCGGTGTGTTCGGGAACTGCATCGAACTATTGCGAACACAAGGTGGGTAATTGGAAAACCATGCCAAAGCGTCCGTTGGAAAACCTAGTTGGCACATGTGCTGTGTAGCTGGCAGCAAGCGATCCATTGTGTACCGCTCATGGTACGAGAGTTCGTTGTAGCACTCGCGAGCAAAATTCGGGGTCACCAGTATGGGTTTAGTGTTGTAGGATTGCCGGATCCAATGATGTACACTATGTTTCGCATGCGGCCACAAACTGATCACAAAGAGCTTGCCAAAACAAAGATATTATACGCGAATTGGTCAATAGTCGCCATGTACTTATACATTTTGCAGTACAATTTATATTCACAAATATCTGATCCAAGGCAGTAGCAGTAGTTTTTGTGATTCTTGTTGGGATTGTTACAGTCTGTTTTAAATTGAAAGTATCTGTGAGGTTGAGCAATAGTTCTTTTCTTTTGCTGGTTCCAAGAAAATCAATGTTGAAGTCCCCACAAAGCACTATTGATTTTTTGTCTAGATAAAGCCTGTTTAGTACATATTGGAGCTTATTTAGAAATGAGTCAAAATTTTCATTTGGGGGCGATAAATACATGCTACAACTGTATTTGCCTCACTGACTTCAATGAGTGCCCGCTCAAACTCTCTTTCTGCACTGAGATGTTGAAACTTATTGATTGATTTATATTTTAACCCATGCTTGATGAAAATTGTGGTACCTCCATTTTTATAGCTGTTTCTACAGAAATAATTTGCTAGTGTGTATCCTGGTATAGCAAAAGAGCCAATTTGGTCATTATTTAGCCAGTGTTCTGTAATGCACAGAACATTGATAAAGTTAAGTTCTGTATTTAGTAAGATCTCTATATTTAAAACTTTGTTTGTTATTGACTGAATATTTTGATGGCAAACAGAAAGATGTTTGTTGCTGTAATTTATTTGATTACCAGTACCGGGATTTACATTTACATTTGAGATTCCGATGGGCATTTTTATTGTATCACTGACATTCTTGTTTGGTAAGGATCTGTCCATAAAAAACCATCTGTGTGGGAGCCTGGTGTCTTCTTCTGCATGAATGGAGTCTGCTTCTTTTCTTCCAATGTGCTGTGCACCACTTCTGCGTAACAGGTAGATGATTGCAGTTTTGGCAAACAGAGAAGATGTGATGATGTATCTGTTTTCTTTGATGCTGTATGTCTTATCTCCGATTTCTTGACAATGCATATGTTTATTTTTTCCACAACAAGCTGCTTCCCTAGCCCATTTAAGTGTAGTCCATGTCTAGTGAGGAATCTACATCCTATACCACTCAGATCAATGGCTTCTACATTTTCATATTGTGTGCTTATTTTTGAGAGTAACACATTTTCAGCACTTCTCTCTCTATTTACACACGAGCATGGTGGTAGGTTGTATGGGTATGGAATAGTCATTAACAGGACATTTGTATGAGTCAAGTATCCTAAACACTTGTTTAATTCATCAGTAGTTTTTGTAGTTTCATTTTTAAATACATCACTTACTTCTCCAAACAACACAATAAAATCACTATGATTTAATTTGCCGACTTCAGGCAGGTGGACAAGATTTCCTGTTTCAGACATGGGAGCACCAGGCTTAACAAATGCTGTTTCTTTTCCATATATTCTGTCACTGATTCAATGGTAACCAAAACAATGAGGTTGGCATCACACTATCAAAAAATGATGACACTGGTAATATAACTAATCATAATTTCAATATAATAGAGGGAAACATTCCACATGGGAAAAATATATCTAAAAACAAAGATGATGTGACTTACCAAACGAAAGCGCTGGCAGGTCGATAGACACACAAACAAACACAAACATACACACAAAATTCAAGCTTTTGCAACCAACTGTTGCCTCATCAGGAAAGAGGGAGGAGAGGGAAAGACGAAAGGATGTGGGTTTTAAGGGAGAGGGTAAGGAGTCATTCCAATCCCGGGAGCGGAAAGACTTACCTTAGAGGGAAAAAAGGACGGGTATACACTCGCACACACACATATCCATCCACACATATACAGACACAAGCAGACATATTTAAAGACACAAGCAGACATATTTGAAGACAAAGAGTTTGGGCCAAACTCTTTGTCTTTAAATATGTCTGCTTGTGTCTGTATATGTGTGGATGGATATGTGTGTGTGTGCGAGTGTATACCTGTCCTTTTTTCCCCATAAGGTAAGTCTTTCCGCTCCCGGGATTGGAATGACTCCTTACCCTCTCCCTTAAAACCCACATCCTTTCGTCTTTCCCTCTCCTTCCCTCTTTCCTGATGAGGCAACAGTTTGTTGCGAAAGCTTGAATTTTGTGCGTATGTTTGTGTTTGTTTGTGTGTCTATCGACCTGCCAGCGCTTTCATTTGGTAAGTCACATCATCTTTGTTTTTAGATATATTAATCATAATTTCACTTTTATGAAGCTCGATGAGACAATTTCTCACTTCTCACTGTGAAACATTTTTTTCAAATAGTGAAACTGAAGGGCACAACAGAGAAAATTCCTTTGATTACTTGCTCATGATATCTTGAATGCAAGAACAGGAAAAAGTTCGTAAAAGCAATATAAGTATGAGTGAGACACACAATTTGAAATAACACATGCAACAAATAACACAACAGTTTACAAAACAACAGGAGTTTCAGGAAAGTATAACACAAGAATTCAAAGGTATAACACAACAGTTTACACAGCAAAATTAGGCACTTAATGATTTCAAGAATAATATTAGTCAACAGTTCAGTGAGGTGAGCAAAACTATACGCACTGAATTATCTGACTAATTGTCCGGTAAATTGAAAGAGCTAGGTAAACAACTAAAACAAGAAATAAATACTGACATATCCTGCGATATAAATACATGAACAGAAAGAGTGTCATCCAGAGACGATAAACAGGAACAACTTGCAGATGAGTTACAGAACCTTAGTGAAGCATATTCTCAAATTCAGGAGACGTAATCCCAAGTGGATGTTTCAATAAAAAATGTGATAAATGCAGTCAATGAGCTGCAAGGTGTGTGCAAAAACTTACCTACATAAGTACAAAAGTTAAATCTAAGAGTGGACCAGTTAAGTTTAGAGTCAAAATTTGCCAAAAAAAAAAAAAAAAAAAAAAAAAACAGAGGTAAGATATGTGCAGATGTAAAGGAAATAACTGAAAAAGCTGAAGCCGGGATGCTGGATAAGGGCAGCACCCTTGCTGAAAAGGTAGTATCAGAGTGCAAAAATTATGTAGATACAGAAGAAGAAGCTCTAAAAGAGAAAGAAAGTCAATTTCTAGCTAAAATACATTCAGATTTAAAGGAAGCAGTGGAAAGGTTATGAGGCAGTATTGCTAAAACTACTGATATTCCAAAACAACATTTGACAGAAAACAATCCCACGCTTTTAGAGAAGTTAGATACTTTCTCTGGATAACCACAATACGTGGCTAGCTCGTCGAAGGAAAATAGCGAAGGTTGCAGAATGCAGCAACACTTGGTGCAGCTGTACCTGTTGAGCAAGTGCAGTTGCTGTGCGTTATGCCACAAGCGAACATAAACACGCCTGTTATTGACAGCGCGGCATGTTAGTCAACATTACTGGCAGATGAGGGATTACTTAAGCATTGACAATTTCCGGTATTTACCTCTGAAGGGGAAAGAAGAAACCCTGTAGTTTTTATGAGAGCATTTTGAAATGTTTTACCTTATACCTGAACTGAAGCCCAGAAAATTAGATTTGTTGTTGGATACAGACAGGGTGATGTTCTGCTATGGGCTACAGACATGGCGGAATGTTATCACTACTATGGACAGTTTGAGAGAGCCTTTCTAAATAAATATAGATCTGAGGCCATGCAAGAGAGGCTCAGACGTGAAATATTCAACCCAGCTCCATTCAAGAGTAAACATGGAAGCTTAAGAGACTATTTTGAAAAATATTTGAATAAAACCATATACTAGAAGAACCAGGTATCTCAAGCAGATGTGCTGAAAATCTTAAAGATCATCTTCCTGACCATGTTAGGGAAAAACTCATTACCATTCCAGAACATGACACTGAATACTTTCTATCTGTACTGGACTCAATAGATTTGATACACAAAGAGAGACCAGTACAACCCATGCCTTTTAATACGCAGATAGTGCCACAGAGATTTACGGATCAACAAGCGAACAACGGATTCATAGTACAACACAGTGGCAAGCTTACCACATACAGACCTATGGCTATGGTAACGGTAATCACAACGGCAATGGCAAAAGCCATAAATTCAAGGGTGGATATAAAGAAATGGGAAAAAATTTAACTAAAACAACTACAATGGCAAGTATAGTATAGCCAGCCTGTACAATATGTACAGACACAAGCTACCGACATTAATCAGCCGATTGCTTAGCAAATACAAAACAATACCAGACATTCGAATAAGCCACAGACAGTCGAATTCGGCCAGCAAGGTAATGCACATATGCTGAATAACATACAAAGGCAAAGAGAATTTCAGTCGGGAGCCTCACAGGATACTAATTGACAGAATCAATCACCAACAGTCCATATAGTAGAAGTTACGCCAAACCCAGAGGCCGATGCCACCGTGACACTGAGAAATGAACTGGTCACGGTAGGCCCCCGTTCTGTGATCTGGAAGGAGAGTGGGGGCATCAGCTTGATTGACACTTGCTTTATCAGATACAATCAAGGTAGTGATATGAAAGGTGACCTGTATCAACGTAATGAGGGTACACGGGAAAACTTGACAGAGAGAAAAATACAGGCTACTATTAAAGCCAAAATATTTGAGCTTGATGTACCCATTGTGCCTGACACAGGTGTTATGACTAATTTGATGTCACAAGGATTCTTTCAAGAACTGAAAAAACATGGGCGTATACCCACACTGCCAGTGCAAAATTGCAACGTACAAACTGTGACTGGTCAGAAATCAAAAGGAGTCAAAATACAAGCCTGAATTCCCATCCAATTTGGGCAGTTTTCTGTAGGACATAATTGTTTGATAGTAGAGAGATTAATAGTTGATTGTTTAAGTGGTATAGATGCATTTACGACATACCACATAAAAATTGATATAGGAAAGGGCCAATGTCATTTCACTCTAGATAACAAATTATTTGTAATAGACCTAATCAGGGGAAGCATTGATAGACGTAAAACTGAAGCTACTCACGACTTTGAGGTTCAGTTGATAAATCCCATAGTTGTGTTTGTCAACACATACAATAACGAACAGTCAGCAGCAGAAGAGGCACACATCGACACAATAAACACAAAGGTAAGTGAACCAAAGTTCTTGTCTCAAGAACAGCAAAATCACTTAGGGAACTGATATTTGTATATATATATATATATACCTCAGCTCAGTACAGCCGATAGATACACATAAAACAGAACTGAAAATTTACATTCCTAGCTTTCGGAACTTTGTTCCTTCATCAGGGAGGAGAGAGGGGAAAAAAGGGAAGAAGGGAAAGTGGATTCAGTTACTCACAACCCAGGTTATGTTGCTTCATAACCTGGGTTGTGAGTAACTGAATCCACTTTCCCTTCTTCCCTTTTTTCCCCTCTCTCCTCCCTGATGAAGGAACAAAGTTCCGAAAGCTAGGAATGTAAATTTTCAGTTCTGTTTTATGTGTATCTATCGGCTGTACTGAGCTGAGGTAAGTACTGGCCAGCCCCTCTATCTCTTTGTTAGTATTTGTTTCACATCTTATATGAGATTTTCCATTAATCATTTATATATATATATATATATATATATATATATATATATATATATATATATATATATATATATATATATATATATATATATATATATATATATATATATATATATATATATATATATATATATATATATATTTGAAAAAAGACCAGGTATCAATAAGGATTTTGTGTACAAAATGGAAGTATTTCCTCACAAAACCTTTTGTTCTAATTCATCCCTATACCATGGACAAAGAGGGAAGCAGTAAGAAAAAAAATATTAAAAGGATGCCAGAATGGGGCATAATACAACCATTATTTTCCCCTTATTGTATTCCTATTTAGGCCATGAGTAAGCCAGATGGCAAGGTGTGCTTGGTCCCCAAAGCACGTAACATTAATAAGATTATTGTACCAGTTCAAACACATCCAGACAGTTTAGAGGAACAGCTTATGAAATTCCATGATGCTAAATTTCTTACAATAATTGACCTCCAGTCCTCATATTGGCAAATAAAGCTAAATGAAGAAAGTCGGAAGTATACTGCCTTCATATGTGGGGGCAGGAACTTCAGATTTCAAGTATTACCATTTGGATTGAATGACACTAAGGTAACAGTATACATAGACAACCTTTTAGTCGCCACACTCACTTGGGCAGAACACATAAGATTAATTGTAAAAGTGTTCAGCCACTTTTCTGAACATGGAGTAACAGCAAATCTCAAGAAATCTCTTTTTGGACAAGAAAAGGTAAAATTTTTAGGACACATAATCTCTGGAGAAGCCATACTGCCAGATCCTAAAAAACTTGATGCCATTAGGAACTGTTCTGTTCCTCAAAATAAGAAGCAATTAATGCCATACTATGCCTAGTCTCATTTTTCAGAAAATTCATCCCTAACCAACTTATGAACAGTGATGCTTTACTCAATCTTCTCAGGAAAAAACGGACCTTGGTTATGGGACAAGCAATGTCAAACTGATTTTGAGAACATCAAGCAAGCCTTATTAAATGCTAATATTTTAGCTCAACCAGACATTAAGGATTTTTGTTTACACACCAACGTATCTTCTCAAAGTCTGTGTGCATGCCTTTTTTCAAATGGCACAAAAAGAGGGGAAAAATCATCCTTAAAGCAATTAGCTTCATCAGCCACACCTTATATGAAGCTGAACATTCCTATTCAGTTATGGAGTTGGTGGGTTTGGCTATAATTTGGTCCTTTAAAAAGTTTGAACACTTCCTTTGGAGTAAACACACAAAAGTATTCAATTTTGAAATAGTGTACATAAAAGGAAACCAGAACATAATGCTGATGCTCTTTCTCAATTAGCACAATGCATAGAGGAATTAAACAATCTTTTAGAGCAAGAAGATGAAATAAGAGCTATGTTGTTGCAAGACACTCTGATCATTCTATGCCCACATGTGTAAACACATGGAGAAATTACAGCAGGAGGACACACACTGGAGTAAGGTAAGAGCGAAACGTATGCAAAATGGTGGTGAAAAGTTAAAAAGGATTTTCATTATTCACAAAAGTGTTTTGTTCCGTAGGAACCATCCCAAACAAGAACAATGGTGCATGTGTTTGCTGGAAGAATATGTGGATTTTATCTTATACACACACAATACTTGGGGCCATTTATGGCACTGCAAAGTGCACTGACAGAATTGGTGGATATTGTTATTTCCCCAACCTTAGACGAAGAGTACCACAGGTGGTAAGAAAGTGTATTATCTGCCAGAAAGCAAAACATTCTAACATCTCCAAACAGATTGAACTACATCTCCTTGTGCTAAAAAACCTCTAGAACAGGTATCGTTGGATGTGACTGGACCCTATCCCAGAGATAAGTGGGGAGTAAAGTATATAGCTAGTCTGTATGATATTCTCACCAATATGTAAAACTGTATGCTGTACAGAACATTACAGCCATTCAATTATAAGTCAAATCAAAGAGGATTATTGTACAAGAGTAGGAAAACCAGAAGTCATGTTAACAGATAATACCTGATATTTTATTGGATGTAAATGAAAAGAGCTTGTAGATTCCAACCAAATGAAGCACATTTTAGTATCCAAATTTCTTCCCAAAGCATTCCCCATAGAAAGGGTGTTCAAGGAATTCAACAGGTTTGTGAGGACCTATACACCTTGTAAACGTACCATGTGCATTGAATATGTCACTCCCTTCTTACAAGTTGTTAACAACCTTCCCCATACATCAACTGGATTTACACCAAATGAGCTGATATTCAATTGCAAACAAGTATACATGCACGGGGAAATCTTTTCCCAAGATACCGATACAGGAATTATCACTGGAGGATAAAATATGACAAGCGGTGATCAACATTGAAACCTGGGCTAAATATAGGAAAGGAATTTATGACAGAAAGCTGAAACATACAACACAATTTTATATAGGACAAAAGATGTTATTCAGAACACATCCCAAATCCACAAAATCAGGAAAACTGAACCATAAGTGGCAACTACTATACACCAGACCATACATAATTACTAAAATCCTCTACCAATGAGCATACGGATTGGTACACACAAATACAGGGAAAGACAAGAGCCTTTACCCACACAAAGACTTGAGAACGTTTATATACTGAAGAAGGGCTGTATACCCTTTAGGTTGTGTATATGTATAATAATATTAGATTTACGATGCTGGGAAGTCCCATTCCAGAATTTATATTGTTAGTTGTTAAGGAAAATTTTTGTTTGTGTTTTTTCTTATATATGAAGTGTGTTAACAATGAGTGGTTGTAATAAAGAAGAATTTTACTTTCATGTGTCTAGAGATGTGATACTCTGAATACAAGCATTGCCTTGCGCGTAGCCCAGTTGTAAACAAATAAACAAACTTGTGAAATGCCTGGTAGTGTGTAATCCAATACACAACTCACCACAACACAAGTGGTAACACAACAATGCAGTGCATGTAAATTGAGGAGCAAACTAGTCCACTAATCGCACATATGCACACCAGACACATACAGCTGGATGTGTTGGAGCACCCAAAACAAACAAACCTCATGAGCTACAGCCTACACTAGCATTTGTAAAGCCTATTGAATAGACAGATATATAGAAAATTCAGAGTGAGTCTGTAGTACAACTACGACTATCTACACAATACACACACGCACATAGATAAGCTAAGGGATTATATACAAAGGAAAGAGACACTAACTACAAGATATTTACTTAAGCTGTGCTGCTATATACATTGTATCTATATATGCACAATACTTACAAATTTTAGTATTAAAGTGCATACACTAATTATACTTGATGGACGAGAAAAGTCTTGCTGCAGGTGAACAAGAGAGTACAGTATAAGTGGCACTCTGAATAAGAGGTCGCACCATGCCTCTAATACATGTATCTTTCAGATTTATAAGGTAAGTCGAGATGCACACATGACATCAAATAAGTGTTGTGATAGCACGACTACACACTGAAGTTAATGAATACATGGTTCAATATACAAAGAAAGTATCAATAGCCATCGAGCCACTATACACTTACATATGAAGATTTAGTTTTAAATTAATATTAAGTTTTTCCTTCCAGGGAACGATGCACTGACATGTCCTAAAGTGAAGAAAGATAAATTCTTGTAGAGAGTTGGGTACCTTGTAAACATAAGAAATATAGTTGCAAGTTTATGATATGTATGAATGTGACAGAGGGAGACCAAGAAATGAATACACTAAGCAGATTCAGAAGGATGTAGGCTGCAGTACGTACTGGGAGATGAAGAAGCTTGCACAGCATAGAGTAGCATGGAGAGCTGCATCAAACCAGTCTCAGGACTGATGACCACAACAACAACAACAACAACAATGAATGTGACAGTGTAAAAGTATGTGAGGAAGAAAACAGTTGCAGTACGTCACAGATCACAATGCTACCAAATAATCAAGGAGTTGAAACCTAATTACTGTGAGTGTTGACTACCCATGAAAGCATTAAACATCTCAATTACATAGATTTTTTTTTTGTTTTATGTTTTTTTTTTACGTATGTAAACATCATTTTACACTCATTATACGTAATTTATCATATTGATGATACAACTCTGTATACTTAACGTATGAAATGCTTAATACAATGAACATAAGTAAATATTGAGCTTAACTTTTAAACACTGCATAAGTATTTGATACAATTGGTATCATCAGATTTGAGATGTGTTTATAAGCAAAAACCTATTTTGCTCTTGGAATCACAGTTAAGTGTATTAACCAAGATGTAACTTAGCACATAAATGCCTTTCCATGGAATTTCCTCAACCCTATAATATGTAGGTACTTCCTGAAGAAAGCTAGTGAGGCGAGGCCATGCTTGGTTATCTGAGTGGTGCGTAGTATCTGTTGTAGTGGCTATTGATTACTTCTTTGATTCTTTTTGAGTTGATAAATATGCTCTGACAAGAAGTCATTGTAAACTGAAATGAAATGTATGAAAATTTATGCCGTATATGAAAACAGAATCTATGAGCGTATGAATCTTATATGAAGCATGTATAACCAAATGAGAGTAAAATGTGTACTCATATATTTGAAATCAAATAATGTAATGAAAATGAAAACAAAATGACAAGCAATGACACTATATATAAAAAGGGGAGAGGATATGTTACAAACTAGAATGTATATGAGCAACAATAATGGCATGTCAGCAAGTGAATAGGATAAGTGTACTTTGTAACTGTATTTCATGTTATGTGTACAATATGTGGAAATGACACTACAGGAACTTCATGTAATGTAACTGTATGAAAGACCCTCAAAAACAGAGTGCAAAACCATATGAAACCTGGCTGCAAAGTGTTAAGTGTATGTGTGTAAAACAATACATGGGTGAGCACGTGGTAAACTAAAAATGGCAATACTTTGTGTATGACAATGTCGTAAAAGCAGCACAGAACTTACCTTGTCAACAGATGCCGGATGTACAGCTCGTCTCCCCACTGAACAAGTGAGAACAAAGACATAAATTCTTTGGGCCACTGATATGGAAACCAGTTGTCACTGCATCAAAGGTTTCGCAAAGGATCACACTGCTGAACACAAGCCTCATGCTTCTGTGCAGTGACAGCTACTGTAAAAGTGTAACATGGACACACAGGCCTCGTACTCAACATGTGAGCACCAACTGTGACGAAATGGATGTGGGGCTGTATGCACATACGTTGCAAGCTAAACACTGTGCAGATGCTGACTGACAACAATGGGACTATGCGGCTACAGCAAGCACTCTGTTAGGAAAGAAAACTTATATATGTATGTGTTAAAAGAAGCTGACATGTCCGTATAAATTGTTAACCATTCAACACAGCTCCAATGGCCAAAAATAAAGGCTATGTCCATACCTACCAGGATTATCAAATCAAAAAAGAGAAATAAGCTCAAACACTGTGCACCTCCATATGACGTCAGTGCACAGTGGGGGGGGAGGGGGGGGGGAGCAATTGTATTGAATCACGTTATTTTTTCATTCTTGTCTTTTCTTAAATATAAGGTATATGTAACCTAAATGAGTTATAGACACCGCCAAAGGTAAATTAACAAGTGGTTTTGTGGCAAGGATAATGTTTTGATACATCATACATTATGTACCTTCACCCTTTTGTTTTGAGAAGTGGTAGCATATTGATGTATGCTTGGATCTGTCATATCTGCATTGTTAAAAATATGTGTTTCAACCGTTCATTAAAAGTGTGATAAAAATTATTGGAAAGCAATATTTATTTGGATGGGTAAGAGCTCAACTCCTATCTGTTCATCGTTTCACTTGCTGCCGAGGTGCCGCATCAAGAGGTTTTGTGCAGACAACTAAACACAATGGAATTAATGTGGATCAGTACACAATGCAAACTATGTTTATTGATCTTGATTGTACTTATTTATTTATTTAGTGTATGGCTAATACAGACATATCACGAAATTAAATTACATATACATATTGACACACAAGAAACTTAAGTTTGTCTTTACAACTGAATATTCAGTCCTTCAATCCAGCGCACTGCATCTGGAGTTACTAGCAGGAAGTCCTCTTTGGCGCCGTGATAGGCTCGAATCCTGCATTCACTGGCAATGTGGTGAACAGTCTGGTATGGAGCCCCGCAGTCACAGCGTGGATCAGGCAACTTCTTCCACTTAAAGAGGTTCAAGGTCTATTGGTATCAATTAAAGTTCACCCAGGATTGTGCACAGATTCATAAACTACCTTCAGATTTCTATCAACTATTCTTTCCGATCAATTTTTCCAATTATTCATAAATTTCTGTTTCCACATACCTATTCACTTTCCGTAACTGAAAGGGCAATAATGTGGATGAGTGAATTATATGGCTTTGTAACATTAAATAACATGGCCTTACTATGGTAGGATTACGAATGGCTGAATACAAAATGTTGTATTTACCCCAGGACATGGAGCTATACTGTATGGTCCGATGACTTCCTCTTGAGTAAAATATTCTGGAGGTAGAACAGTCCCACATTTGGATCTCCAAGTGGGGCCAAACAAGGAGGATGGTAACATCAGAAAAAACAAAGCTGGTGTTCTAAATGTCTGAGCATGAAGTGGTAGACCCCTTAATAGAGTAGTAAGTTAAAGAATTTGAGAGGAGAAACTAATATAGTCGAGTTAGCTGTAATAGGAATTAGTGAAGTGTGATGGCAGAAAGAACAGAATTTTTTGTCAGGTGAGTTAAGGTGGTTATCAACACAAAACTGAATAGGGGTAATGCAGGAGTAAGAGTAATAATGAAAAAGAAAATAGGAATGCAGGTGAGCTACTATGAAAGGGAACATGACATTGCTGTATTTACCAAACATTCAGCAGCCTCAGAGCAGAGCACAGTTCAGCAGCAGCACTTATTGATTGTACACAGTTGTTTGCAACATTTAGTGGCATTCTAACTTACTTCCCAGTAGAAGTTAACACGAGCAGATTATTTCGCTGTTTTTAGTAGTGATATTTATTTTTGTTGCAAGAGTTTGTTCATTTCTCAATTGTTTGTGTTCAGTGAGTTCAATTTACTGGATTAGGTTCCATTGCCTGCAGTACAGACTATAATTAATTAAAGATGGATAGGGACTGCACCTGTTGTGTATGAACGCTGTGAGGGAATTGGCCACTGCCCATAAACAGTTGGAAGCTGTGTTAGCCACGGTCGACAGGCTTCAGGCTGCTGCCCTGGCTGCAGTGCCATTGAAGCATCAGACACAAATGCTTTGCCACCTCTGGAGACTATAGATTTACCTGGGATACCTGATGCCACTGTGTCTTTGATCCTTACCTGATTGGTGCATGATGGACTGTAGCAGATTTGCAAATCTCCGGGCAGAAGGCGAAAGTGGTTACTAGCCACATGGCTGTTTCCTCACATCTTCAAAACGGGTTTGAGGTGTTGCCTGCTGCTGATAGTACATCTGAGGCAACACTGGATGCCACAACTGTTTGCACTGTGACTGGTCTTCCTGAGAGGTCCAGATAAGTGCAGAATATGGGATTGCTTGTCATTGGGAGCTCTAATGTTAGGTGTGTGATGGAACCCCTCAGGAAAATAGCAGGTAATATGGGAAAGAAAGCCAGTGTCCACTCTGTTTGAGAGGTGGAGGAGGCTTTGCTGGCAACGACTGAGTGCACTGGGTGCACCAAGCTGCAAATCGTTGCTCATATAGGCACAAATGATCCCTGCAGCCTGGGTTCAGGGGCCATCATCAGTTCCTACAGATAGCTGGTTGATTTGGTGAAGACAGGTGGAAGCAAAGCTATCGTTTTGCAACATCATTCCCAGAAGCGATCATGGTCCTCTTAGATGATTCTGTGATGGTATCGGAAACAAATTTCTTGACCTCCACTACTTGGCGAAGAATTCTATGGTTCCCCTTAATAGGTCAGATGTGCCCTACACACAGTGAGTACTAATGTAGCAGAGTTCGTGTGGTGTGCACATGTGGGTTTTGTAGGGTACAGAAATCCCTCCACAACCCGAATAAGAGAAAGAAAATGTTAATGTAGTATTACTTAACTGCAGGAGTGTCAACGGAAAGGTCCAAGAACTAATCTCTCTTATAAACAGTAAAAAAGCCAACATATTATTAGGGACAGAAAGCTGGCTAAAACCAGAAGTAAACAGCAAGAAAATTCTAAGTTCCAAGTGGAATTAAATTGCAAAGATAGGAAGAATACTGGTGGTGGAGGCAAGTTTATAGTCATAAAAAATATGATATTGTCTAGTAAGATCAGTACGGATTCTGAAAATGAAATAGTGTGGGTGAAGAGAAGTGTTAAAGGTGAATCAAACATGGTCATCAGATGCTCTTATAGACCCCTTGCCTTAGCAGCAGTAGTGCCACAACAGTTTAGGGCAAACTTGGAGAATATTTTACACATATTTCCTGATCATCTTATAGGTTTAGGTGGAGATTTTAACTAACCAGCTATAGACTGGGAGACTCAAGTGATCAGGGCAGACGGTAGGCACAAAGAATCATGTGAAACTGTTCTAAGTGCCTTATCCAAAAATTATCTTGAGCAGTTAATCAGAGAACTAACTCATGAAGATAACATCTTAGACCTGCCAAATGAAACTTTTTGACTCAATAATCATAAAACAGGGAATCAGTGATCACAAGGACATTACAGCATAACTAAATATGGCTTTAAATAGAAATACAAAGAAAGGCAGGAAGATCTTACTACTTAGCAACAGTGACAAGAAACAGATTTCAGATTACCTGAGCAGTCAGCACAAAAATTTCATATTCAGCACTAAAAATGTTGAGTATAAGTGGTCAAAGTTCAAGAGCATTGTTCAATTGCTTTAGACAGCTATGTGCCAAGCAAGGCTGTGAGCAATGTTAGAAAACTGCTACAAAAGAAAAAGACAGCTTCACTACAAATTTAAACAGACACGCCACAGTTAAACAAAGGCAAAATTAGTGTAAGGGAGCCATGTGTAAAGCATTCAACAAATACAAAACTATCTTTGTTCTTACTTGATAGAAAATCCAAAGAAATTTTGGTCTTATGTTAAATCAGTAAATGGATCAATGCCATCCAGACTCTCTGCGACCATAATGGCAGTGAAATGGATGACAGCACAAAAAAGGCCAAAATACTAAATGTCTTTTTCCCCAAAATGTTTCACCAAGGAAGAATGCACATAGTGCCTCTTTTAAATCATCACACACATGACAGCATGGCAAATATTAAAAGAAGTGACTGTGGGTCAGATAAGCATCTCAAATTGCTCAGAGGGAATGCCACTGGACCTGATGGTATACCAATATGACTCTACATAGAGTATGCGAAAGAACTTGCACTCTTCTAGTAGCACTGCACCATAGGTCTTTGGAGGAGCAAACTGTTCCTGATGATTAGAAAAAACCACAGGTCATTCCCATTTTCAATAAGGGTCATGGGACAGAGATACAAAACTATAGGCCTACATCCCTGACACCAATCAGCTGTAGAATTTTGGAACATGTTTTATGCTCATGAATTATGACATTTCTGCAGGCTGAAAATCTCCTCTGTAGGACTTAACATAGGTTCCAAAAACAAATATGTTGAAACCCACCTCACTCTGTTCACCCACGAAACCCAGAATGCAGTAAATACAGGCACCCAGGTAGACGCTGCGTTCTTCGACTTGCAGAAGGTATTCAATACAGTTCTGCACTGTTGCCTAATGAACAAAATATGAGTGTACAGAATATCAGACTATCTGTGTGACTGGGCTGAAGAGTCTCTAGCAAACAGAACACAGCATGTCATTATGAACAGAGAGGAGCCTTCAGATATGAAAGTAATTTCATGTGCGCCCCAGGGGAGTGTTATAGGACCATTACTTTTCATGATCTATATAAATGACCTAGTTGGCAACTATGAAATAAACTTAAAAATACTGTAATGTTGCTCAAAATTATTCATTGGTTTTTG